>NC_135573.1:252503673-252818015 GCF_965152235.1 Eretmochelys imbricata
GGGGGCTGAAGGTGACGGCTAGTGGCGTTCTGTTATTTTCTTTGTTGGCCTGTCCTGTAGTAGGTAACTTCTGGGAACTCTTCTGGCTCTGTCAATCTGTTTCTTCACTTCAGCAGGTGGGTATTGTAGTTGTAAGAATGCTTGATAGAGATCTTGTACGTGTTTGTCTGTGTCTGAGGGGTTGGAGCAAATGCGGTTGTATCATAGAACTTGGCTGTAGACAATGGATTGTGTGGTGTGGTCTGGATGAAAGCTGGAGGCATGTAGGTAGGCATAGCGGTCAGTAGGTTTCTGGTATAGGGTGGTGTTTATGTGACCATCGCTTATTAGCACCGTAGTGTCCAGGAAGTGGATCTCTTGTGTGGACTGGTCCAGGCTGAAGTTGATGGTGGGATGGAAATTGTTGGAAATTGCTTACTCAGAGTAAGCACTTTCACAGCCACATTAACTTGTCATGAATAAATTTGTTCAACTTCATGGCACTAGTGAGAGAGTATGTTATATGCTAGATTAGACGCCCAAACACTATGGTGATGGGTGTCAAGCTGTCTGGGGTGGCTAAAAAGTATAACCTCAGGGACGGCTTTAAGAAGCAGGGCACAAATCCCAAACTTCTTGTGAGTTCTATACTTACAGATTTCACCAAGTATCCTCAGGCACTATAACAACCTAACCATGGAGTCACAGACAGCCCCTGTGGGTACTCCGATCTATCTTGGCACCCAAGCAAGCTTTCCTTTGTGAAAGATGGTCCCTTACACTAAAAATCACAATAATATTCAGGTTCTCCCAATCCCAAAGGACAAGTCACTTACCCCAGGTCAACTGTACCTCAGATCTCACACCAAAGACAACACTGTAGCCAATCCTATAATAAACCATCTAAGATTTATTAACTAAGAAAAGGAAATAAGAGTTATTTACAAGGTTAAAGCAGGTAAACATACACACACAAATGAGTTATAGTCTTAGGTTCCAAAAGGTGATAGAAGCTCCTGTAATATGCAAGCTCTATATGTCCTTTAGGGCTAACCCAGGCTAAGCTGGTTGGGGATCATTTGCTTATGCTTAGAAATCTTGTTCTCCCAAGGACCAAGCAGCAAAGAGACCCTCACTATAAAAAGACAAAAAGTGGGGGAATGTAGTAGGAAGAGAGATCCAGTGGTCATTGGACGGTTTGCTCGAGCTCTGCGGTGTCGGCTGTCTGCGCAGAGCTCAGGCAGCACACACACACGCAGCCGAACATCTAACCACAGAGCCTATGTACCTTGGCATGAGTTAGCACCTGGTCTGCCAGTGTCACAATGGGCTCACAAGAAACATCTAGATAGATTAAACAAGATCTTTTGACAACGTTTCCCTCTGAGTCTGGGGCTGCTTTCATTGAAGTCCGTGGAAAATTCATATTATAAGCCCTTTATGAGCAGACAAACACCTTATTTGTACGCTTCTGTTGGAATTTCTGTGGTCCCTGCTCATCTTCATTTGCAATTGTTGGTATTTGTTTGATGTTTGGCTTTTATAATGCAAACTTCCCTGGTAGAATTGGTTTAGCCCAATTATAAGACAATGCAGATTTTGTTAATTTATTCAGTAATCAATATGTAAGTGTCATGGGCTCAGATTTCCCCTTTATAATGGGCATCAAGAAATGGGGCATGTAAAATCTCCATCACACATTTCATTTTTTTCTGTACATCGTTAAAAATCTTAGATTCATGTACTCTTATGATGGGTATGCACTTTGCCAAGGGACTCTTGTGGCAGCAAAGCATTGCCAGGTAGTCATGGCCTTGTCCTCTATGCCAGCCATGTGAATGATGATGGCATAGGCTTTCCTTCCTACAGTGGCTCTCTGCCACTTAAGGATCCCCTCCACAGGGGAGATCCTCCTGGGCTGGCTATCACCAGGACTCTTGGCTGCAAGGCTTCTTTCTGTTCTTCTTTATACTGCTCACTTTGTCTCTTTCCACAGCCACACACACAGGGCCTGAGTTTAATCTCACACAGATGTGAATCAGGCCCCCAGAATTTTTAATGATACTGTGTAGAAGCTAATGAGATCCCTTTGGTCTGGTTGCCTGGATGAGTCACCAGAATAGCTCTGCATCCCCATGCAGGGTTCCAAAGCCTGACATCCTGGTGTTATTTGACTTTTATTTTTATATTAGAGTCTGATTCTTGGGAGAATGGACTATTTCATGTTTCAAAATGGTAAAATTTTTCTCTTAGATGAAAATTAGTCATGTGATGAGTTTGGAATCCCAGAGAAACTTCCCTTGAAGATGTTATCACTTGCCTTGGACAAAATGAGAGCCAGTATGAAACAGAGGACACACCAGACATTGTTTTTGTACAGCGCCTAGGATTCAGCAGGTCCAGATTCATGACTGGGGCTACTAAGTGTTACCACAGTACAAATAACTGAACTAGCATCTAACTAAGGAGAAGACCACATATCTTGATACCCAACTCACCACTGGAGACGACAAGTTCCTCATCACATTTAGCATCATTCTCAGAAGTATTGTCTAATATGCCAAGATTCCGAGAAATAGGTAGTACCAGTGTGCAATGGTTAATAACACAAGTGTTCTTGCTTTCAGATTAATATGAGAAAATACTTGTAATTCAAGAAAACTTCTATGTAATTTGAATATTTGGAATATTAGGCTGTATAGCTCACTACTATCTTCTGATAGAAAATGAGAGCCCTGCACTAGACAGCAACTTGCTCTGTATTTCTTGTCCAATGTATAGTATACAGGGAATGCTTCCCAATTTAGCTTGATGCTTACATTCTGAGGTGATCAGGGCAGATTTTGCATAAGCAGACTTTCAGAGTAAAATGTAATGGACAAAAGTCTTTAGTGTATTCAGTTACACGCCTCTGAAGTTACATCAGTTATTCAAAGATTGATCAGCTGGTAGCAGTTTAAAGCTATAGCCTGTGGGAATCACACATTTGAATTTGGTGAGAATAAACGAAATGTTTAATGAGTAACATCTTACATACAGGTGATGCTGTAAGATCTTCCTAACAAAATGTTTGTTTCCTTCTCAGTATCCCTTTGAAAAGGGATCCCATTTACCATAGTAAAGTTATTTACCCTTGATGTATATATTTTAGTACTGTAAATACAGTCCTTTCTGATCTGGAAGTGATGACATATTCAAAAGTAAAACACATAACAACATGAAAACATCTGGTAAGTAAAATTCAACATCTGTTCTAGATCATATGCTATCCACAACAAAGCAAAAGCAGCTTCTGTTAGGTATCTAATCATTCCATATTTTGTATGCTTAGGTATCTAATCAGCTGCTTTTAATAGGTGTGTAACATTTTACTCATAATATTATCAAAATTGTATTAACTTGTCCCTGGGTTGCAATAAGAAGAGAGAGAGCAAGCTCACGTTACTTAATGTTTCTCATGTGCTTGGAAGATGTGAAGTGCTAGGTTTCCTCATTATTAAGGCACCTACAATTTCAATAGAAAGTCCCCAAACCACCAGGTCTATCAGTTGTGCTGGCTGGCATAGACATAAAACAACTTTACAATGTGTAAGGCTAAATTAATCTCCACATAAATGGGCACAATTATTATTATTGGTTCCAACCGTGATCAGGTTTGCATTGTGCTAGGCACTGTGTAGACAAAATAGTAAGGAATATTCCCTCCCTAAGAACTGAGTCTCCTTATACCACAACCACATATGGCCCGATGTCTATATGTATTTTAATCTCTTCACTGATGTGAATTCTTGCAGCAATAATTAATACTAATACAGACCTGCCTAGTAACTCTTTTTATCCCTATAATGCTCAGAGGGAAAATGAGGCATAGAGATTAAGGGCAATATCCTGCTTTGTTCCTAAGTGACTTGCCCTAAAAAACTACAGAAGGTGTCACTATCAGAGCTGGGATTCAAATCTACAATTACTTGCCTCCTAGTCTTATGCTCAGAACACCCTCATGTCTCTGTAGGTCTTCTAGGTCTGGTGCTGTTAACTGGTAGCATGTATGGATTGTTTCATTGGAATGTATCTCAGCAATTTACTTGATTTCAGTGAACAAACCTACTTTAGGATTTCTTCCTTTTGTTTGCTACTCTTTATTATAGAAGGCTATGCACCTTAATACACAGAACCAATATTATGAAACCCCTCCTTCGGCATCTCTCAAAATCACTTTCTAATGAACTGACAGATCTGGAACAAAAGATTTAGCACAATATAATAACAGGGTGCTTGATTCAGCCATGAGAACAGAATACCCCTACAGAAGGGTCAAACCCACTGCAACACACAACAGAATCAGTAAAGGTAGAAATATTATAACAGTAGGATATGAACAAAGAATTGCTGAGGTATGTGTGTTTTGTTTTTAGTGGCAAACTGAGGCTACTGGAGATAAATACACCGCTTGTTAGGGTACCTCTTTCTCTGTATAAGGCTGTGCAGTAGAATCCCATTAATTGGCATGTAGTTTAAATGAGGCCCTTGCTTAACTGGAACACCGACCTGAGAACTGATTTTCAACAAATGGTTTCAAATGATGCTCTGCTCTCGGTAATTCACACAGTGATTACTCATGCACGCCTGGAGTGGTATAGAGTGTGACTTCAGAGGTGCTAAGAGGTAGCTGTACCTTTTACATTACTGACCGTGGTGTTCTGATTAGTTTTCACACTGAATCTCATCTAACTTATTATGCTGTAGCTACGCTTCAACGCAAGTTACTCTTAGCGCTTGTCTACACTGGAAAATTGACTGGCATAGCTACAGTAGAACAATTACACCACTACAGCTCTGCTGGTCATGTGTAAACAAGTTCTTAGGTGGTTATATCGACACTACCAGTGCAGCTTGGACACTACAGCAACCGAAGGGGTTTTTCTGTTGCTGTAGAAAACCCACTCCCTTGAGAGGTAGTAGCCAGATCCACAAGAATCAAGGCTTAGGTCAGCTTAACTCCACCTCTCAGAGGTGTGAATTTTTGACACCCCCGGAGCAACATAACTAGGTCAACCAAAGTTTTAGATGTAGGCCAGGCCTCAGATCGCCAGACAAAGTAAAAGTCCTTGTACCACGTGCTACTTCCACTGCATTGCCGTATTCACCAACTATGGAGGGAAAGACTCCTGACTTACCTATCAACCGTCCCTTGGTTTAGGCCTTGTCTATACTAGAAATGTTAACTGGTAAACTCCCCTTAGCACAGGTGCAGCTTATACTGGCTCAAGAGTGCTTTTGCTGGTATAGCTTACACCACTTACTAGGGTGACCATATTTCCCTATGCTGAATATGGGACACCTGGTAAAATTACTCATATTCAAGCAAGTTCCATGGCAGGCCCAAGTTGCATGCGCTGCTCTCACATTTGGCATCCCTCTTACTTTACCTGTTGAACATTTCAGAAATAAAGAATCATGAAATTGTGGTTTACAGAAAAGCATTATTAATACTAAATGAATATATCCTACACAGTTGAGTTTCTTGAATGAGTATGTTTTGTGTGTCCCTCATTCTACATTTTTGCCCCACATTTGGGCTTTAATAAGTTCAGATGTATTTCTCCTGACTGGAAAAAGTAAGTGAATCCATCACTGACCTAGGAATATTCAGTAGATCTACAGATCATACTGTACTTTCATACTTTTCCTACACAAGATGACTGATTTCAATGGTCCTTGGGTCAGTGCTCACAGTTACTTGAAGGGAAACTAAGGCACTGTAAACTAATCACTGCACAAAATGAAACACTTATTAAATGTCTGTATTATATTTCCTATTTTTTTGTATTACATGCAGACATATGAATCTTCAAGAGAGTTTTCAGAAATATTTGTCACTATTTCATTCTCTCCATTCACTGAGACACTTGACTGTTATGAGGCTGACAGATTAATTGTGAATTCTGAAGCCACACCCAGAAGCTGCTATGATATTCCAGGGTGCAGTCCAGACCAGTGAAGTGTTCTATGACCACTTACCCTACAATTTGGGGTGCCTCACAATGCTTGGCGTCTATAGCTCCCAACCTGGGCTCCTCACAAACAGCATACAGGTCACACCCTGAGTGTCTGTGTATAGCCACAGCCCTGGTCCAGCAACTCTGACCCCAGCAGCCTATTAGCACATACCAGCCACACATTGGCTTCCAGGAGCCTTGGTTACTACTTGCAGGGTGACCATAACATACTCCCAGTCCCAGGTTTTCCCCCCAAAATGCGTGTTTTGCACCATCCAGTCCTCTCCTAGACAGTCCAGGTATATTAGGTTCATTGTCCCTCTCAGGGGATCAACATACAACAATCTGCTACCTTAAATGAAGATACCCAAACAATGCACAACACGGAATTAATTGTAATTAAAGAATAAAACAAGACTATTTAACTACAAAGATATAGCGTCTAAGTGAGCACAAGTATAAGGCACTAGGGTAAAAAATGGTTACAAGAGAAACAAAGATAAAATGCTTTCAAACTTAAACTAGACAGATTCAAGGTGAAGTTCTTACCACATGCTTCCAGATACAGGGCTGACCAAATTTCCGATCAGGATCTGCTCCCCAAGTCAATAGACTGTTCTTTTGACTTCTTAGGTAGAAAAGAGAGACGGACAGGGAGAGAACTTGGGGTTTTGCCATGCTCTTCTATAGTTCACTCCCCTTTGAAATGCATTTTCCTGAGGGTTACCCCTTGTTACAGTTCATTCCTGCTGTGAGGAAGAGATAAGGAGTCCTGTTGGGAAAGAGGCTTCATGCTCTTGTTTGCTAACATGAAGATTTGCCTTGTCTCCCTCTTGCTGTTTCAAGGACCTTGTTTACTATGTATATGTAAATTGAGGTAAATGCACATTCCTTTGTTTAAGACCTGCTTGGTATCAGACCAGCCTGATCAAGGCTATGTGGGTTGAACATGTGCCACCATCATCATTCAGGGGGAATTCATAACTTTACATATAATGTTGCTATACATATGTCATCATGATATTATTGACCAGGGAGTTATTAGTTTTCAAACAATACCTTACAAGGCATATTTTGTACAAAGATTATTACAATGGCGTGAATATAGGGGTGCATTCCATTACAGCTGCTTCTGTTTGTACTCTTTACAGCTCATTGAGGATATTCCAGTTGACAATTCATACTACTGGTGGATGCACCTGTTTGGGTCACTGCCTGTAGTGACCTTAATCCTGAAGACTTGGTGTATGCTTAACTTTAAGCACAAGTAGTCCCACTGTACTCATTTGACACTATTCACATTCTTAACTTTAAGAATGTGAATAAGTCTTTGAAAAAAAATCAGGGCCACAAAGTGCAGTCCAATGGATCATACACTGGACTGGGAGCCAGGAGACCTGGATTCCAGTACCAGCTCTGCCACTGATCTGTTTTGTGTCCTTGAGCAAGTCATCGCACTTCTGTGCCTCAGTTTCCTCACCAAAATAATTGCGATAAAGATCCAATTGCTTGGATAAATATAATTAGGAATGAAAAATACTATAATAGAAAAGTACTATCATTATGAAATTATTTCCTTGGCTAAAACCTGATAAATATAAATGGTGACCTCCAGGATCTTCATTTTTCCGTACTGGCACCCTCAGACCCAAACTGACCTCCGCATACAAGAAACTCATAATTTTTAAACTGTTAGACTGATGACCTATGGTGATAAAAATATACTTAGGAATGTGCTGTTTCGAACCTGTAACTAGCATCCCATAAGAAAGGACCATCCCAAGACTAATGCAATAAGATACCTGAACAATTGAAATCCACTAAAAGTCTACTGACCTCTTCTGGAAAGGCCAAAATTCAGATGTACGTTCCTTCCCCAAGACTGTGCAGCTTATCATGAATGAGGGTACGAAGTTTTGAGATTCTAGCTCAATGAAAACATAGAAAGGAATGGTCAGTCACCCCTCTACAGCATCTGTATTTTATTACATAAAGACGCGGTCACAGTTACCCGGCGAACTGCACCTTATACCCCTTTCCGACCCTTTCAAGTGCACCCCTTCAGGGACAGGCTTGGCTTCCTGCACCTCGCCCTGGGAGAATCACATGATCCAACCACTCTAGGACTGGGTCTCTGGGCTTCAGCCCTCATTTCCTACTTATGTTAATACAACAGGCCCAACTGTGTTTGGCACCTGTCAGCCCTTTCCTTCCAAGAACCTACGACCAGTGATTTTGATTAAAGCGACTCAAAGATTGTGTCTTCCAGATGAAGCTGCATGTATTCCTTCCCCCATAGGTACAAAGCACATGGAGCAAAGGGTAAAAACAATAAAAGGCATATATGCATAGGTCTGTCTTATGCCTTAATCTTTCCTTGCCAGCTTTTGTAAGTGCCCCTCAGCCCATCTCTAGCTGAGAGAAACAGACTGTCCTTCTCACAGCAGGCTCTGTCTCTGTGCGTTTCCTTGCCAGCCTGTCAGGCCTCACTGACACCCTGGGCAGCCTCTCTAGGTATGTCTGCACAGCAGATGGGAGCATGCTTCCCAGCAGGAGCAGACAGACACATGCTAGCTCTGCTGGAGCTACAGTGCTAAAAATAGCAGTGTGACTGCAGCGGCACAGGTGATAGCTTGAGCTACCCACCCAAGCCCAAACCTGCCTAATCCCCTGGGTGCGTATTTGGGTGGTTAGCCTGAGCCACTCACTACTTGTGCTGCTGCGGCCATACTGTTATTTTTAATGCACTACCTTGAACAGAGCTAGAGTGGGTCTGTCTGCCCATGCTGGGAAGTACGCTTCCAGCTGCTGTGTAGATATGTCCTCTTAGCTCACCCAGCTCCGCTCTCTTTGCTAGGTCCAGGTGTCCTGCAATGGTTTAGCATTTCCTTTGTTCTCTCTCTTCTCAGGTGTGGCAAAACAGCAACGTCACCAGGGCTGGGGTGGAGGAAGTGTCACCTTTTCCCAGCTATACCCCGGCTCTTCTGTTTCAGCGTTTGTTGGAGTACTCCTTATTTAGGCCATTTTTTCCATCTTTCCTGCTTGGTTCCCCTCACAATCCCTTTTGATCCAACTCCATAACAAGTAACCCATCATAAAAACACACAGGCATGCACTGTAGTCCGACAAAATCATACTGGTATTTGCCAGTTCATTACAGATGTCCTCATATATAGTGCTGCTTGTTTCAATTTTCTTCTCATCTGTTTATTACGTGAGAAATACCAGGTTGTCCTGATTTCCCCCATTTGGCTAGAGACCTCTGCAAGATCTTTGGAGGAACTAGATTACAGCACCATATTGAAATGGATCTTTAACGGCCCACAGCTGGGCAGATAGTTACCAGTACCAGTGAAAATTTGAAAAACAATATGCTTAATGCATAGTAATTTATTTGAGAAAGAATCACACAAGCAGTAAAGGTTACATAACACACACTCCTTAATAAGCCTCAATTCCCTAAGCATAAACCCTCAGTAATTATGTTGGCCTTACACAAGTACCCTGTTTAGCAAACAAAGCAGGTATAGCTATCAGTTCTAGATGGAGACTTTTCTTCTCTTCTTTCTCCTCTCAGGTACTTCGTCTGTCAAGTGTCCCCCGAAGCAGGGTTTAGGTTACCCCGAGGACTTCTGTCTCACAGTCTTGAACCTCTTCAGATGTTAACTGGGGAACTAACTAATTTACTTTGCTTAGCATTTATACCTTTTTGTTCTCAAAGGAGTCACATGTCCCAGAAATATGCCCTGTGGGCATTCATTACTGGTTTTCTCTAATTAATATTTTAGAAGGGACTGCAAAGCAGACACAGACCAAAGCTCAGTCAACACTTACCCTCTCATCAATCATTCACTTAAGCTCTTAGCATGATGCCATTCAGAGGTCAGCCTCTACCAAGCCCACCAATCACATGATTTTACGTCTTCTTTACTTTGGCGAGCTGGTTCCCCCAAAGTTCGATGTTGAAACATATATGCAGATCGAGCCTATATTAACCATTCAAATGCAGTTTCAGCATTTCTAGTAATTTTCCACATCATGTATCTAATGCTAAGAGAATCCTGCTCCCAGAATCCTCTTGCAAATTCAGGAATACCAAGCAATACCGAACTCACGCTTACCACATTCATTCATAACAGTCTCAGCAATTCATAATAATTTGGCACCATCCCAACATACCACATGATTACCTGAGCAGTAAGAAAAGCTCTCCAACCCAAAAAGGAAAATCAAGATCTGATATTCCTTATATAAAAAACAAAAAGAAAAGAAAACAACATTTAAAAAAATACCTTCAGCTCCATCTACACTTGGGATTTCCCATCACGGTTAGCACAGATGGGCCGTCACAGCTGTGTACTGTAAATCTGCTCTCAGCAGGGTTACTGGACAAAAATTTTAAAACAGTGCCAGCAGCCAGTGGCCCATCAATACCAGTGCACCCAATATAGATGAACCAGTCAAAAATGTTTAATTTCCCCAGTGGAAACAAAGCCTTTAAGGTTGTCTTATTCCTAATCGAGAAGCAAAAAAAGAGCACTTTGCTTTGCCATTCACCGTTAGTGCTACAGCACTTTATTTCAGCAGGTCATCAAACTCCATGGAGATACATTAGAAATGAAAAATATTAAGTTCTCAAGAAAAAACTCAGTGAAAAGTAGACAACTGTAAAGCTGTTTTAAGGTAAAATCTATTTTTTACAAAGTTGTATGTTCACAAAATCTTAGTTAAGCTAATCAATCTGCTCATTGAAAAATGAAAACCTATTTTTCAAATGTTGATGTTAACATAAGAATGACCATACTGGGCCAGACCAATGGTCCATCTTGCCCAGTAATCCGTTTCCGACAGTGGCTAATCACAGATGCTACAAAGGGAATGACCAGAACACGGCAATTATCAAGTGTAAGTGTCATCCAGTCCCAGCATTTGGCAGTCAGAGGCTTGTTTGTCTGGAAGTGTTTGTAATGAACCCATTTTTTTGCAAAATTTTTTTCTCTAAAGTTTTATATAAAATGTTATCAAAATGGTTATCAGAATTTTTCATTTACTAAACCTAAACTAAGATATTAAGGTGTGGATATATTTTAGTAAACGGAAAATTCTGACAAAAACATTTTTTATAACATTTGCCAAAAAAATGGAAAAAGAAATAAAGCCAATTTTTTTTCTCAAAAAAAATTCCTTTCTGGAAAAGGTCCTTTTTCAATGAAAAATCTTTTTGTTCAACAAATATTAACCAGCTCCACAGAACATTTAGTGGACTATTAAATTAACTGAAAATATTGCAAAAATAAAATTTACCTTAAAACAACTTTGAAACTGTCAGATTTTTAGTGGGACCTCAATTTTCTCCAGTCTAACCAGCCTTTAAAATGGTGACTTCCTGTCTCATTGTTAATGACTTTTTCAAAATTGTATTTTATGCCCTTCAGTTGTGCTGGTGACTAACTCCTGTCTGTAATTAGTTTTTTAAATTACTTAGATTGTAACCTCTTTGGGGCAGGGACCATTATTTTGTTCTGTGTTTGCATAGTGCCTAGCACAATGGGGTCTGGTCTGTGACCAGGTCTCTAGGTGCTACCACAATACAAATAATAAACAATAATTAATTAGATGTAGTATTTTGTCACAGCCTTACATTAATTGTTCAACATGGTGTACCAGCAAAGTGCACTTTATGGGGCTGAGAGTAAAACTGTCTCCAACACCATTGGTGTTATGCTGGTTTACTGGGCTCTCCAGCTCCATACATCTCACGGGGCCAGGAGAACCATCAGACGTATCTGTGAAGTGCCTCCGCTCAACCCACCAACCACAACTGAGGGGCACATAGCAACCAGTCCCTCGAGGGTATTGCTAAGGTAGGCCCTAGACGTGCGCTGTGCTTCACTAACATCCCTTTAGCTGGTGGGGACCAACGGCTGATTGACAACTGGAGAAAGACTGAGCGAGCTGCATAGGCAAACAGAGATCCCTCCTGACAGTTCCGAAATTGAGTCCTAGTTATGGAGCGGAGAAGGGCTATGTGGACTAAAGAAGTCTTATCCATGGTGACAGGGTAGGCAGATCAGAGGAGAGAGCTCGGGTTGGAGTAACTACAGGACCCTGGCAAAGGGTCAGGATCTTTATAGGATTGCTCAGGGGAAGGAGTAGCCGTCACTGCCACACCTTTCCCCAAATTGCACCACACGACTAGACCACAGATCAGGTATATGTCCCCTCATCCTGTCCCAGCACAGCAGGGGTTCTGTCCTTTGGATCTGTCAGACCAAATGTGTTAGTCTACTAGGAACCTTTCCTGACATTCATCCTAAATTATATCCTTTACTGGATTTAATCTCTTTATTCTTAGCCATATCTACCCCCTTGTAATATCTTAATTGTTAATTCTTCTCCCTAGTTTAGGGAATTGTCACTAGTTACATTTACATTGGGCTACATATCCTTTCAAGTTTAGTTTTTGTATTTAAAGAGCCTCAAGAAAAGGCCTTAAAATTCAGCATCATTGTAATATTTTGTCTGATCTTCACAAGTTTTTACTTGTTACACTCTACTTGTCGCTCAGATGTAATTAAATTCATTAGTGGCTTATGATTATTTCACCATTGCCCCTCTCCCTGATTTCTCAAAACACTAACACAGGAAGCAGCTGGTTGGGGGGTTACTATCCATTTTGTATTGCTGTGGTATCCAAAGGCCCCACTCCAGACTGGGCCTTACTGCACTAAGCGCAGTGCAGGTTTGTGCTCTCATTCCAATTCCTAGTGGACAAGTGTCCATATTACCAAATGCCCTCTTAGTGCAGGCCAAGCATGGATGGTCATCAAGAACGTCCACTTCTGGTCCCTCCAGGTCAGGCTAGAGACACACCAATAAGGCAATGTCTGCAAGCTTGCAATGTCCATAATGTGCCTGCACTGTGGCAGAACAGAAGACTTTTAATTGCTAGACCTACTAAGTTGGTACCTTTAACCAGCACTAAATTCAACAAAAAAATTTTAAAACTATATATTCACGCGCTGCACCATGAGCTTTGGGGTACACCTCACACTTTATCCCCAGTGCTCTGACATTAAATAGCTGTGAAATAGCAGCATACAGGACTGGTCACTGTATTAGAGTGATGAGCCCCGACAGTGTTAAACAGGTATACAAGAAGTACTCCTGTAAATCTGCCTTGTGGGTAAACTCTGCTCCAGTTTAGAGACACTTGCTGTAGAAGTACTGAATACGGAAATTTGAAAACGAAGTGCTACACTTGTGTCCTTATTTGCATGCTAATCCCCAGAATGCTTTTCCATCCCACAGCTACTCCACAGCTCATAACTATTTGGTGCCAGAATTCTAGCTTCAGAACTCAAGTTCAGGAGCACTGTTCACGTGTGCACGGAATTCTTTCTTGCATGCAGATTTTCCTCATTTTAGCCTTTTTTGAAGATGTTTTTAAATAAACAACATGCAGGTGGCTGTGGTTCCAAGTCCCTACAAATTAAGGCAGAGTTTTACTGGAAAAAAAAAAAAAATCAAAGAAAGCCCTCTCTTATAGGATTTCACCTCTAATGTTCAGGGCTCAACCAAAGAACCAAAATAACAACAACAGTCAGCCACCTGAACACTGATCTCATCCTTGGTGCATGGGCTAGATAATAGAACAACCCTAAATAGAAAAGGAGGGCTTGTGGCATCTTAGAGACTAACCAATTTATTTGAGCATAGCTTTCGTGAGCTACAGCTCACTTCATCAGATGCATTCAGTGGAATGAAGTGAGCTGTAGCTCACAAAAGCTTATGCTCAAATAAATTGGTTAGTCTCTAAGGTACCACAAGTATTCCTTTTCTTTTTGTGAATACAGACTAACACGGCTGCTACTCTGAACCCTAAACAGACACTTCAAAGGGGCTCAGCTCCCTGAGTGTTTTGCCCAGATACACACACCCAAATTCCAGTGAGTCCATGATGAGCTATTCCACTAGAAGCCAGCCAGACACCAATACCATACCATCTTTTTTGCTTTCTAGAAAAGACACTTCCAGCCCTCTGATTGCAGACACTGAGGCCAAGTTTCCCCTCTCATAAGAACGGCCATACTGGGTGAGACCAAAGGTCCATCTAGTCCAGTATCCTGTCTTCTGACAGTGGCCAACGCCAGGTGCCCCAGAGGGAATGAACAGAACAGCCTGAAACAGACGCCGATAAGGGGGGCTCTGTGAGAGCACTGCCTAAACAAGCCAGGGAGAGAAAGGGAGCTCTGTCTTTCTTGCTTTAGCAGAGGATGGATAACGCTGCTCCCTTCCCATCCTGCCTTCTCTAATGAAACTGTGGTGGGGGGGTATTAAGTGGAGTGGGGTCAAGTCTACAATTACAGGTAGGGAGCCTGGTAATCCCTTAAAGATTGTTGGAGAAGGTAAGTATGCTTTTGTGTTCAAGTTCTACGAGTTTTTAATTAAGAGGATTTGCTTGGCTAAATCAGGTCCATGTAGTCTCTTGTCAATGGCAGAATTTAATTAGGCTGTGGTAGGTGCTGACCGTGTTGGGAAAGACTGAGTTTTGGGGAGTGGATAGCTTCTGTTACAAGACAGAGGAAAAGATGTCAGTTTTTCTGACAGGATATAAGGGTCAATGGGCCAAACTCATCCCTGGTGCAACCCCACTGGAGGCAATGGTATCATACTATGGATTTGAATGGGCATATATATTAGTGACACAGGGTGAATTTGGACCAGTATGTAGAGATGAACATTGACATACAGAATAATCAAACTGTGAGCAGGACAAGAAAGAGAGGCCTTTGCGGGGAAGCCATTTGAAGTAAACCTACAGGCACGCAATTCCAAAAAGCACACTCCATTGGCCTAACTCTGTTCCCATTACTATACAGCCAGTGGCAAAGCACCCATGAAACTGTATTCTGGTCAACCCTTCTATTGGGGATACTTTCATGACTGAAATTAGTCTCGTCACACTGCATAGGGATTAGATCAGATGAATTCCAAAC
This sequence comes from Eretmochelys imbricata, assembly GCF_965152235.1. Classification (NCBI taxonomy): domain Eukaryota; kingdom Metazoa; phylum Chordata; order Testudines; family Cheloniidae; genus Eretmochelys; species Eretmochelys imbricata. The sequence goes on from NC_135573.1 coordinate 252,518,651, forward strand.
ACGTCAATCATTGCTTGAATTCCAATGCTACTTCCCACAACACTATTGAGATCTGTGCTCTGGATAGATCAGCTGCGGGTGGATGAAGGCCAAGGAATGTTCCCCCAACTTCGTGAAGTGGCAGGGAAGCTGCTTTGGATGGGCTGTTACCACCATGCTGAAGTACCCCCTTAAGTGGAAGATTCATCCATCCAGGTACTCACTACAGTATCTGACTGAATAGGATCCATCAAGGAGCAGATCTGGCAGCTCCACCCCCACCCCATATACTGTGCATAGACACCCCTGCAAAGCCAATTTTCACATTCTGTGGAGGGGGGGGGGACTGTATCCTTTCTATACCCCATTTAATATCACACACACACACACGCTCCAGCACTGGAATCACACCAGTTCTGCTTCCAGGGGGAACTCTACACCCAGAGAGGAAAAGGCAGGATTTCCCCCTTTTCAAAAATGTCCACAAGAGCCCTCTGCTCCCACCTCAGCTGGAACCATTCCCATTGATCAGTGCAGAGGACTGCTATCATGTGGCTGGCGAACGGAGCTCCAGAAGTGTGGCTGTGTGTATACTGGCCCATCCCACACAGTCCCTGCACTCCCAGGTTCTTCCTCAGTAGGGTTGTCAACCCTCCAGGATTGGCCTGGAGTTTCCAGGAATTAAAGATTCATCTTTAATTAAAGATTATGTCATGTGATTAAATCTCCAGGAATACATCCAACCAAAACTGGCAACCCTATTCTACAGTACTTTGTAGCACTCCCCGGATCTAAAAGGCATTGTGAAAAGCCCATGCTCTTCTAATTCTACATACATGCAAACAATCGCTGCATGCCAAAAAGAGGAGACCACAGGATATTAGATGTACTTGCAAGCTTCCCATAATGTGTTATAGTAGAAATTATGGAGAGAAACAAGAGCGACATGAAAAATGCCTGGTAGAGACCTTTCAAAGTTTATGGCCTTTTTTTACATCCATCCAGCAAATTTCATTTGTTTGTTTTCTTTTAAAAAGTATAACAAAAACTTATACTAACAGCACCAAAAAGTACAAGCGTATGAAAAGGAACAAATAGCTTGTTATCCTGGGACTGGTCACCCAGTCCTTTTTCAGTGACTTAAAAATATATTAGCACGTTTGTATGAGGGATGGGAGTAGAAGATTTGTATAGATTCATAGATTCCTAACCTGGAAGGGACCATTGTGATCATCTAGTCTGACCTCCTGTATGACACAGGCCAAACAATTTCCCCAAAATAATTCCTAGAGAAGATCTTTTAGAAAAACATCCAATCTTGATTTAAAAAAGAGTCAGTGATGGAGAATCCACCATAAACCTTGGTAAATTGTTCCAATGGTTGATTCGTCTCACTGTTAAACATTTAACAACTTATTTCCAGTCTGAGTTTATCTACTTGTTATACTTTCTCTGATAGACTGAAGAACTCATTATCAAATATTTGATCCCCATGAAGATACTTGAGACTGTACTCAAGTTACCTCTTAACTTCCTCTTTGTCAAGCTAAATAGACTAAGCTCTTTAAGTCTAACGATGTTTTCTAGTCCTTTAATCATTTTCATGGCTCCTTTCTGAACCCTCTCCAACTTATCAACATCCTTCTTGAATTGTGACCACCAGACCTGGACAGAGTATTCCAGCAGTGATCGCACTAGTGTCAAATACAGAGGTAAAATAACTCTACTCCATAAGCCAAGATTTTCATAGGTGACTAGCAATTTTTGGGCCATCTTGTCACACCTTGAAGGAGCCTGATTTTCCAGAAGTGCTGAGCATCTTCCCCTGAAAACACACCCTCTTTTAAGTATTGCAAATTCAGTATTCAAAAATTGAGGCAGCCCAAAATCACAAGTCACTTGTGACTCCTAAAGATTTTTTTTATTTTAAGTATGTAATTTAAATTGTAGATCACGCTAAAATTGTAGATCAGGCTAAAAAAATATTCCTCATTTCTTTATTTGTACCGCTCTTTGTCCAGTTGAATGTCTGATCAAAATGGTCTTTAATCTGATCAGTTGGGCCCGTACTGAGATTCTGATCAGCACAATTAGAAAATCCACAATATTCAAACACTAGTACGCATACTGATTCAACTTCATTTCAGTCCATGGATGTTTTTAAACTTTAATAATCAAAGGCAGATATGTTTCATGTGTTTTCCATTGAATATTGGGCCTACAGAAGAAAGTAGCTGTAATACTAAAATCCTCACACCAATTGTTCAGACATTGCTCTTCAGATCTCTTTATCAAAATGTTTTAAAGACAATTGAAATGCATTGCTTAAAGCCATAATAAATGTTCACGGCTAACCTATTAGAACCTAATTTATAATGGAGAAAAATGCATTTGTGAAGTGATTGTGCGCACAGGGTATCATACTATCAACTGCACCATGGAAGTGTTGTTACTGACAACCAACGAGTGTCTCAACTACAAATGACAGGACAGTTAGTTTAAACAGTCCTGTATTAAAATACAGGATCAAGTAGTTAAAGGGAAGTCATCTTTGCCACAGAGGCAAGACTTGAAGGATATAAAATGAAACTTGCATCAGTTTACTCGACATAACGGTGAAACATACTAATGGGCTGCTCCTGCAGACACTAACCTAGGCGAGTAACTTTACTCACACAAGTCACCTCAATGAGTTCAATAGCACTTAAGAACATAATTGCCACACTAGGTCAGACCAATGATCCATCTAGCCCAATATCCTGCGTTGGACAGTGGCCAGTATCATAGCATCAAGGGGAGCGTTCAGTACAGAGCAGATGGATTGATCCACCCAGTCTCGCCCTCCCAGCTTCTGGCAGTCTGAGGCTTAGGGACATCCAGAACATGGGTTTGCATCCTTGACCATGTTGGCTAATAGCCATTGATGGACCCATCCCTGAACTCATTTAGTTCTTTTTTGAACCCAGCTACACTTTTGTATTATTCTCATATGTAAAGTTACTCACATGCACGAACGCTGGCAGGATAGGAGGAGACAGAGGGCCTGATCCAAAGCCCATTGAAGTCAAGGAGGGTCTTTGCATTAAACTCAGTGGGTTTTGGATCAGGCCCTAGATGAGGAAAACTGTGCCTAAATTGTGCAAAAGTGCAGTTTACATTTTATTACAAACATAACTTTTCAGTAAGTAAAAGAATCCTTATGAAATAGATGTGCTTCTTTATAGCTATGCAAACCCATTGCAAATTAGCAGCAGAAGAGTCGAGCTGTGATTGTTAAAAGGAAGCATTTTTCTTTTTCTTTAAACACCACAGAAGGTTTCTTTGTTGTGTTTTTAGTGGGGGTTTGTTCTTACAGTGAATTTATTTTAATTTACTAATTTTTCTATTTGTCAGTAAATTCAAAAATAATGTTACCTACCATCAGAAAAAAAGAATGCCGGATCTCATGGGTAAATAATATATATTCATCATGAGTTTCAGCTGTGCATTCTTGAGAGCATACCCCGTATTTGCAGAAACCCCACAGATGGTTCATTCTTGTCCGAGGCATCAACGGAAGTTATAAAATTATTACTCACATTGCCTCACAGAATTTTGCAGCCTTCAGGTAGCAGTCTACCTAAAACGTCAGTTCTTCTGTCAGCCCAATGACAGTGGAAAAATCAAGAGTGCAAAACCAGTCATTCTTGCAATTATAAATTGTAAGTGTCTAGGTAGATGTTAAAATCATTAATTTAGGGGTATTAATCTTTAAAAATATATAACTTTTTTAAAAGGGACCTTACAAAAATGCCAAATCTTATTTACCATATCTGATAGATGATTTCAAACTAACTCTGAGATCTTTGTGGAATCGTGCAGTGATTCCCCAGTGAACCCTTTGAGTCATTATTTCCACAGGATCAGCTTAAAAGTATCCTTACTAAATAAGTAATAAACAACTTTAATTAAAAAAAAAAGTTACAGCCCAATCCTCCTGCTTCCTGCAATAAAACTGCAATCAGTACGTTGCTTTCTGCAAGGCAGACTCTAAGGAACTTAGGAGCCAAATCAGCAAAAATACTGAACTGTCCAGATGGATACAAACTTTTAAGGAAAAAAAAGAAACTTTTTGAGTTATGAAGAGAGATTGTCATTAGAGTTTCTCCGGCAGCCACATAAGTGTCATGGAAAAGCCTAAGCACTTTGTCCCTGATTCAAAGCACTTAGTCAGTGGGACTACTGCCATGCTTAAAGCGAAGGATGCACATAAGCTACCTTGCTAAATCAGGGCCTTAGGTTCCGATTCTGCTTCCACTGAAATTTTATGACTATGAAATCAATGGGAAAATACCCATCGATGTCAACAGGAGCTGGATTAGATGCTTAGTGGGGACTGTCAGGACTTAGGAGATTTGCTTTGCCCCTTGAGATCAGTGTTTCAGTCATGGTCAACCAGGACCATATTTCAAAACCATCACTGGTGGCATATGTGAAATGGGTCTCAGTGCAGTTCTTGTGGACAGGTTTCCACATCACCTTTCAGATGGTTTACTGACAATCTCAGCAGAATGGCCAAGCACTGAACAGGCTTGAAACAAATGAAGTACCTTGTAAGCAATATCCCCTGAAACAGAGCTGATGCTCTTGGACTGGGCAGTACATTGACAATTCAATTTACCTACTCATGCTATCCCAGCTGTGCGGATGTACTTGGGGTTTTCAGGGCTATCAATCTGGCATCTTTAGCCTTAACTTGAAATGAACAAACCTCCCTGCCATTTCCTTATTCTAAAACCTCACAAAAGACCAGCATAAACGAATATATTCTAACAAAGGCAAAAGGTTTTTTATGGAAAAGGTTTTAGAGAAAATAATGGTCATTCTGAAGGCACAACATTCAGGCTGACATCGTCGAAGTTGCCTGGGTATAATTAAAATATATTGGAACAGGACATCCAAATCCCATCAAGAGCTTTGGAAAAATCTCAGCCATATTGTAGCAGCAGGAAACTCTGAACCCTTAACAAGGATGCTGAGACACTACGGTAATGGGTCCATATAAGTATCGAGATGCTTCTATTATACCATATGACCAGGACTGACCAGAAAAGTAGCCCCTCCCCTCATCAGAGATCAATCTTTAAATACACATGGACTAATTTCTTCCTCAGCAACTAACTTCCGCTACACAAATGTTGCCAGCAGCTGGCAAAACTTTGCTCCTTTATGAATACACTTCACCTGTGGTGCATGCTGAGAGTTAAATTGACTAGCGATTGTGGGCCTTTAGTCTAATTTCCAAGGCTATGTGAGAGCCACTTCTGATTAATATAAATTTCACTCCACAATAAGAAATGTGGGCAAAGTTGCTTTTGTGGAAGAGCACAGTGCTAGTTTCTCTGCAGCTGACAAGTTGATTCTAATAAAGAAAAAAAAGCAACAGTGGAGTGGGGCAAAGAGTTATTAGCATTTATATAATGTCTTTCATCCAAGATCTCCGTACACTTCATAAGCCTCAATTAATTAAGCCTCACAACACCCCTGTGAGATAGGTAAGTGCTAGGCTGCCCATTTTACAAATAGGTAAACATATGACAGGTTAATTGGGGCTTGTCTATAATGTGGATTTTTGCACCAACGTGACTGCACCAATGCAAATCCCTAGTGTAGATGTGGGACACCAGACTAAAAGGTGATTTGCAGCAGTGTGGCTTACTCTAAAAAACAGGGTAAGCTGCGCCAGCACTTCTACTCTGGGGGTTTGTACTAATGCATGACCGTTGCAAAAAATGCGCTTATCAACAAGTCCTACCTGGTTTGCCTAAACACAGTCAGTGAATTAAAGCTGCAGCTGTGCAAAGGAGGCGGGAGATCAGACACTCAGTCCCCAAGTCAGACCAGAACAAGAAAACAACGGGAAAGAGGCACACATCAGGAAGGAGAGAGAAAGAAGGTGGTTCAAAAGCATCACCCACTAAGGCTTTGTCTATACTGGAACTTTGTCTGCAAAACTTTTGTTGTTCAGAGGTGTTAAAAAAAAACAAAAACACCCCGAAACGACAAAAGTTTTACCGACAAAAAGCACCAGAGTGAACAGCGCGTTGTCTGCAGGAGCGCTCTCTCCTGCTGACAAACAGCAGCTACACTGTGTGCTTTTTAGCAGCACAGCTGTGTTGCTAAAAGGCAGGAAGTGTAGACAAAGCCTAACTCTGATCTCAAAAAATTTCACACCAAGTCTGGTGCGTGCTACTAAAGTTTGCCTTTTTGAAAGCACAAGGCACCAACAAGTTCTGATCCTTTTGTTCACTCCTGAAAGGACTGACCCTAGATTTATTCATATTAGATGATGGATATTTGTGCCTTATGCTGCTATCCTCTTATACCTATTGACTTGATACATTCAGACAGGATTGGAAAACTGATCTACGAGCTTCCACAAGAGCTGGTAATTTAAAAACAAACAACAACTAGCCAGTGCTTTTATGAATAGTCTGCCCAATGACAAGCAGAAGTTTAATGTTTTAACCTTTAGCAGTGAATAATAGCCACCTATCCAGCAATCCGATTAGGGAGCACGGATTCCATTTGCTATAATTAAAAATCTTGTTCAGTGTCTTTCACATCATTACCCATTAGGTTGCAAAATGCAGAATCATTTATGAACGTGATAATCAGGGTCATTTACAGGAGTGCTCCACAAGTCCCTGCTGTGGAGGGCTGGAACTCCTTCAGAGGAAGATGGCTTTATGCAACAGGCCATCCAGCTTTCTGACTAAGTCAGGTCAGCTTGCCGTGCAGCCAGAATCTGTGGTCGTCTTCCTATATAACACAGAAGGCTGAAGGTATCATTTCCTGTAGACAGGGCTCTTATGTGCACTGTGGCCTTAAAACAAATCATTGCTTTCCTTTTTAAAGGCCAAGTTATCTCACACACTGCACATGTTCAGTGCCTGCTTTTGTCTACAGCAACATATGGTTAGTTTGCAAAATTCAGCTCTTTGGACTAAACGTTTACATGATACGTTTTGCAACAATGCACCACCACGTCTCCATACATGTCATGTCAGTAATGTAAGGATAATAAGAAACATAGATCAAAGGGGACACCTCCATCCAGATCCTCCAGAAAGTAGTTCAAATTGTTCTATGCACAAGTGCTCATTGCTGTATATCAGATAGCAACACCATAGCCTATAGACTGTGCCCCAAACTTATGCAGTTACAGGAAGGAGTGTAAGGGGCATAAGATCTTCCATCACCACTGTACACCCAGCACTCCCAGCTGTAGGCAAACCCCTGGCTCCACCTCCCTAAACATTCACCACAGCCAAAAGTGGCCAGGCAAGCAGGGGGAGTATGCTACATCCTGAAAAGGGGTGGTAGGGGGGAGGGAACAAATTTGCAAGGGCAAACCAGGAGGAATTATGACAGTCACATTCTCTTCACTGTGCTCCTCCTGGGGAGATGCAGCTAGACCAGAGGTGGGCAAACTACGGCCCGTGGGCCACATCCGGCCCAGGGGACCATCCTACCCGGCCCCTGAGCTCCTGGCCCGGGATGCTAGCCCCTGGCCCCTCCCCTGCTGTCCCTCCTCCCCTGCAGCCATGCCACCATGCAGGCAGCACTCCAAGTGGCAGGGCTGTGCGCTCATGCAGGGCAGCACAGCAGCGTGTCTGGTGCCAGGCAGCATGGCAGCCAGACATGCTGCTCTGAGCGACATGGTAAGGGGGCCGGGGCATTGGATAAGGGGCAGGGGGTTCTGGGGGGGCAGTCAGGGGACGGGGAACGGGGGGGGTTGGATGGGTGGGAGGTTCTGAGGGGGCAGGAAGTGGGAGGGGGCGAATGGGGGTGGGGGCCAGGCTGTTTGGTGAGGCACAGCCTTCCCTATCCAGCCCAGCCCTCCATACAGTTTCGCACCCCAATGTGGCCCTTAGGCCAAAAAGTTTGCCCACCCCTGTGCTGGACTCTGCCCCTTCTGCAGGGGTAAGTTTAAAGGCTCAAATTATGCTTGTGGTAGCGCCTGAGTAGGGATTTCACCACCCAGTGTGGGATTTGTAGGTTTTCTTCTGGGGGCCACATTTGAAGCAGATTTGTCCACAAGGAGATTTGGGAACAATACACTGGAAACCACACCATGATGTTTGAAGAAGGCACAGAGTAATACTTCAGTTCACTTCTGTACACCTTGGGTAATGACTTAAACAGGCATTTTTATAGGGATCGTAACAGCTACAAAACACCCACTGCATTTTTACTGGGCAGGCCAGAATGATTGCTTTGGAATCAGATCAGATCCAAAGGGACAGCAACACAGAGGCATCTACCAAACCCATTACAATCTCAAATGGCAGATTTATTTTCTTTTTTAATAAAAGAAGGAAAACAAAATGAAATCCCCCAACTACGTGAAAGCTTCGTTACTGTAATTTAAACCACTCTGGACTAAATCCTGCTCACTTTATTATTGCAAGCATTCAATGGAAGTCAATGCACGCTTAAAATATTGTGCTGGATATTATAGCGGTTATACAGAAGTGTGTGACCTCTCATTACAATAGTAAAGGATGAAAAAATTGTGTAACATGATGTTTGTTGCCATCATATTGATCACTAGGCTTCTGTGTTATATCCATTTCCCCAACCTTGTGTCTGTCTTGTCTATGCAGATTGTAAACTCTTCAGGGCAGGAACTGTCTACTGCTCTGTTTAGAGTCTAGCACAATGAGACCCCACTCTTGGTTGGCCCTTAGGCACTGGCACTGCCATAATAAACCTGCTAACTACAAATACCAATTGATAGCATTATAACTCAGCATGCTTTCTTCAGGCAGTTCAGTGTTATTTTACTATTTTTTCACAGTATGCCTGAGTTATGGGGCGTGGTGTGAGAAAGAATGTGTGTGTTAAGATGTATAATCACTAGAGATGTGCAGTAACTGAAATTTCCATTTCCAAACACTTGTTTGTTCCAAATTGGTCCAAACACAAAAATTTTTGAAATTTCACATGAAACAAATTTCAGTTCAGGTCAATCAAAATGTTTCATTTAAAATGTCAACATTTAATATATATATATATATTTTGTAATAAGAGAGCTAAAAGTCATTGGGGAGGAGGGGGGGGGGGAGAGGGGAAAGTCAAAACTTTCCATTTCCAAAATTTCAAAACTTAATGTTAGAGAGACAGGCTGGGTGAGGTAATCTCTTTTATTGGACAAACTTCTGTTGGGGAGAGAGACAAGCTTTCAAGCTTACACAGACCTGAAGAAGAGCTCTGTGTAGCTAAAAAGCTTGTTTCTCTCACCAACAGAAGTTGGTCCAATAAAAGATATTACCTCACTCACCTTGTCTCTCTAATATCCTAGGACCAACATGGCTACAACACTGCATACAAAACTGAGTATTTTTTTTTCAAAACAAAATTTCTTCAAAATTGACATGTTCTCGTGGGAAGTTTGGTTTTGATGAAACAGCATTTTTCAATAGAAAACATTCCTTTGGAAAATTTTTGACCATTTCTAATAGTCATCATCCAAAGACTGTCATAGCCATTTAAAAATATTTAATAGCTTATTTTTACATATAGGATAATGTCTGGTCCAGGAATAAGAGTAAATTGCTGTCCACCACATATGAAAAAACTCTGCTCAGGTTTTTGATTAAAGAAGACAAAAAACACACTAAACAGACACAAACACATAAATCACATGCAAAAATGGAACTTATACAATATTTTCCTTACTTTTCTTTGTACATGAAAATAAAACAGTAGATACTGTAGGTGCATTTTGACTGGCATAGAGCAATGTTATAACTAATTGTCCATTGCTCTTATATGTACAATTTTTCCATACATCAACCAAATGCTTATTATTAATTTCTTATAACAAAGTACCACTCAAAACACCCCAAACTAGCACAATGGAATCCTGTTCTAGGTAAAACACACACACAGTGAAACAGTCCTTAACCCAAGGAGCTTACAGTCTAAATAGACAAGACAAAGAGTCAAAAGAGGTACCCCCATTTTACAGATGGGAACTGAGGCACCGAGTTTAAAGGTACATCTACACTTATAAAGGTATGTAGTGTACAGACCCTACGTGCCCTGCTAGCATGGGTATACATGGCAGTGTAGCTGGTGAGGCAGTTTAGGTGACTACAGTAGAGTGCCCTACACACCTGATTCCCCAGAGCATATACACCTATAAGACTCTCTACATGCCCAAGCAGTGCATCCCACATCTACACTGTTATTTTTAACAGCATAGTGTCCCTCTTCCTCCGCCTGCTGGAGCCTTTCTGCGCTGCAGCAAAAGGCTCCAGCAGTGGGAAAAGGTTATGGCAGCAAGTAAAGGCTCTGGCAGCTTCTCACCACCAGAGCCTTTCCCCTGCTGCTAGAGCCTTTCACTACAGCATGCAGCTACATGGGTAGTGCCTGTACTATCCATACCATTGTAAGTGTAGACATAGCCTAAGACACTTACCCATAGTCACACAGGAAATCTGTGGCAGAGCTGGGAGTTGAACCCAGATTTGCGGAGCATCAGAGTTCAGTGCCTTAGCTGCAAGACAATATTTCCTCTCAGGAACTATACAATGTTACATCAATAATTTTATAAAGCTAAGGCCACCATGACATCCACAGCTTAGTTTTTCTTTTCTTTTGTGTATTACTTTTATTGGCATTTTGATGTAGTTTTCATTTTACATTTCCTCTCTTTATGACTGGATACACTGTAGAAAAAAGGAAAAACTGACATTTTATAAATGGGCCTATCTGTGAGCAGATGTTTAAAATGGAAAGTTTGGGACAAGTCGTCACAGTTGTCTTACATGGACTGCAGCCTGCAAGAGTCAGGAAACCACTGGACAAAGCAATTTGAGTTCATGCAGCTGTGCAAGCAAACCAACCGGTAACAATGAAATTTTACTGGAATCTGCAATCAAAAAGGATACCAAGGGCAGCTTATGCTGCAAGAAGAGAATCTTGTGGACTATATGAGCTGAGTGACACATTCATTAAAAAAAAACAACGCACTATTCAGGTGAACATCTGCATTTTGATCAGACCTTTAGCACTGCATTACTGTATGTTTGTCCTTTCTCATGTTTATAGTTATGTCTCTAGACTTGCCTTTCCCACCAGAGCAGGAGGTATTTGCATTCTTAAGCATCTCTGTATTGGAGAAATGTGGCATCTGACCTTCAATTATATTTTCGCACACTATAGCTTTGCATCAATAGAGTTGCATTAATATTCTTTTGCTTTTTATACCAGCATGTCGTCTTAATAGCTGGGAATTGTTACTGCCTTTTTTCACATCATAAAGTTGTTTCTGTACAATACCATTTCTGCATTTCCTCTCACCATCACATGACATTTTTTCTGCTTGCAAATAAGAAGTGTATAGTAAACAATACCACCATGCTCCCATACTACCTCCCATACTGGTATGGATACACAAGTTGTATCATTTTACTGACACGATAGAATTTTGACCAGACTCTCTCACTGATGTTTTGTCTTCCCTCATTTTATAAGAGCTGCTGTCCCCAGACTTTCATCCATGTTTCCTTGCCATGGACACTGACTGGCATTTTGATGTAGTTTTTGTTTTACATTATAGTGTTTATGACAGCATCTTGGTGATTGATGCCCCATTTATTCACAGAAATGATACAGCCTGGGGAATGACAATGCAACTTCCCCCAAACCACCTCACCAATGTGTTTCAACCCTGCTCTAAAGGGACCACTTCTAGGAGTGGAGAAATCATTCGTTTTCCTTGCCCAGTCAGGTCCTCCTGTGTCTGTCAATGAAGGTGCCCGTTGTGGTGGTGCTCTTTGTAATGGGGACTCTAGTCCACAGCTGGACTAAGACCATCAAGCAGTCAATGGATATTAGAACTTTCAACAGCTACTAGCCGGGGCTGGATTCAAATGGACCTAAAAGTGAAAGGTTTCACACCACATTACCAACCGCAAGGCCTCCAATCCCTTCCACCTTGCTTAATATTGGTAAGTGTTTACCTTTCCTCGGTCACAGTTACACGCAACAAGCCTTCTTTAGGATTACAAAAAGCAGAGTTTTCAGCCCCAGTGTCTGCATTTGTCAACCACGAACCATTAAGACATGTCAGCATTATGTTCCAATGTCACAATGTACACAACAAATTCTTAAAAACAGAGTACAGGTAAAACAAATCCCACACTAAAATAAAATGCTTTCTACATACAGTCGAACCTCAGAATTACGAACTGACCAGTCTACCACACACACCTCATTTGGAACTAAAAATATGCAATCAGGCAGCAGCAGCGACAAAAAAACCCAAACAAATACAGTACAGTACTGTGTTAAACTACTAAAAAAAATAAAGGTAAAGATTAGAAAAGATTTGACATAAGGAAACTTTCTCTGCTTGTTTCATTAAAATTAAGATAACAAAAGCAGCATTTTTCTTCTGCATAGTAAAGTTTCAAAGCTGTATTAAGTCAATGTTCAGTTGAAAACTTTTGAAAGAACCACAGTGTTTTGGTTCAGAGTTACAAACGTTTCAGAGTTCTGAACAAATTCTATTCCCAAGGTGTACATAACTCTGAGGTTCTACTGTAGTTAAAAGCTGTAAGTCTTAAACTCGACAGACACAGGTAAGAAGGCAATAAAGAGGGAACCTTGTGAAGAAACCCAAGAGCCTCCCATCCAAAATACAGAAAGAGTTAAATGCACATTCTGGCATCACTGATATCATTGTGCCTTTCCTTGTATCATAATTGAATCTCTCTAGATTTGAGTTTTCTGTTCTCTACATTTTTACACATGAAAAGACTTGAACTGATACTGGTTGGCTGTTCCTGGCATAACAACACTGCCATAGCTTCTACTTTGTCCACACTGCAGATAGTTGTCAATAGGTTTGCTTTGGGTGTTACTTGCCTTTCTTTGTTGGGTAAAACGCTAACCATCCCTTTGCACTGAAAAGAGTCATTTTCTTTACATCATGGCTGGATCTCCTTTGACTTGATACACCTTTGCCTTATCTCACTTCTCTTCAGAACATCAGCCCTGATTTTCCTACACTGCCTCAGAATTCCTTTCACTTTTTACCATAGCCATTGCCACAATGGACTTTGATTAACATTGCAAAAAAACTTGTGAGGACACTAAACTTTATGAGAAGTAACCACCCCACACATACTCAGAATCAGCTTCAAACATCAAAGAATATTCTAAACCAGGGATAGGTAAGGGTTTAGGGGCTAATAAATATGTAATTCATTAAAACACAGCCATTACTGATAGCCCTGTGTAAATACTCCTGGGTGGACACTATGTATGTGAGATGTTCCAAATTCATGTTAGCAACATGGAATTGAATTGATATTTATTGTGTATTCACAGTATCCCTTGGAATGTGTTGGCTATACAACAGTGCACCAGTTTTCAATTATTAAGCAAAAAATTACACAACCCCAAAACAGAACTTCTATAACCATAAAACATAAACAAGCTGAAGATGCCAGGAAGACCACTAAGGAACTTGTTACACCAAGCTATTTAACTTGGAAAATGCTTATCCAGCACAGTGCTGGACACCAGTACAGAACTATAAGATGGCTGGACAGGTGTTAGACTGCTGCGTCTGTGTTATAGTCTTCTTATAGGTCCCGATTCGGTACAGTACCAGTACATATGCTACCCTTTAAAATTAAACACATAATCAATGATTTTTCTGAATTGAGGCCAAAATAGGGAATATGCCTCTGGTGTATACGATTTCTGTTTTAACCATTATTGCTTATAAATATCATGTATTTATTTGTTTGCCTTAGGTAGCATCCAAAGACACCTACCCCACAACCAGGGTACCTGTTGTGCTAGGTACTGTACAAACACACAGTAAGAATCAGTCCCTTTATAAAGGCAAAATACATCTATAAAAACAACTTCCTAGAGCTCAAAGAAATGAAAATACAAGATCAATAGAAAAGTTAATACTTTTAATGTAACTCATTTTTAGATTTTTTTACATGTTTGAATCCAAGGAAAGTATCCAGATCATCTAGAAAAACATCTTTATTTAAAAAAGGGATTTTAACAAATTTAAAATATTAAGTTGCAATACAGTACGCAGAAACAATACAGTACAAGAACCGTATGAGACTGACCCTGAACTTTCTTCACTGGCAAAGCTCCCAATGAATGGGAAGATTAGGCAGGACTGGGCCCTATTAAAATGAAGACATGCTGTAATTTTTAACTACTGCTCCATTCACCAGCATTTCAGATATCCTTCCTATGGACCACAGATCTGTTTTTAACTGGATCAATAACCAGAGTTCATAAAGAGTAACATTCTCGCATTACAATCATTTGCTTCACAAACTAGATCTTCATGAAAGGTACTTTCAGCCCTCTTAAAGTCTGATGAGAAGACATTAGTACAAGTATGTTTTTCACATCCTCATAATTAGACACAAGAAAAAAAAGCAATATAAACTCATTTCTGGGATGTTCTGGTTGTGTTATATATTATAGAAAAAACATTCAGTATTTATAGTAGAGGAAACATGCCTAACTATAATTCCATTTTCCATCTGTGTTTTTAATAACATCAGTGCAAAAGGGTAACCAAACAAAACATGCTAGATATCATCCTTGATTGCCATATCTCTAGCACACATCTGCATCATCAATAAAATCACAGCCGAACAAAGGTCCTGGAGTCTGGTAAACCCTGTGAGCAATCTGAGGGACTGATGAGATTCTGCAGCTAGAAAACATGTAGAATGAGGCCACATTCACTCCAGCATATAGGTGACTGTTCAGTCAATTGCAGGATCAGGGCCTGAAATTGTAACCGCCTGAGTTTTTAAATAACTTGCTCTGTTTTTCTTTTATTTTCTTTCCTTGCCCTCCCCTCTTTTGGTAAAATTCAGTATATTTCACCATTTCAGATCTTTAAAATATAATGAAAAATCCTTACTGTAATATCAGAGGTTGTCTCTAGATTCAATCCTGAAGTCAGTTACTCAGGTAAATTGAGTTCAATGGGAGAAGTAATCCCATTAAGTTTCGTGGAAGTTTTGCCTGAATAAAGGCTGAATAATGATTTCAGGATTACCTGATGGGTTACCAGAATTCATCCCCAATAAACTTACATACTGTCTGTATGCATGCCTGAGCTGATAGAAGGTTGTGCCAGGCAAATGATTCTAACTCAACCTAAAAGGGATTCTCACACTAGAGCTGACCGCTTTGCTTATCACATATGCAGTCTGCTGCATCAGGGCATGCAGCAGCCATGAGTGCAGATGATTTTACTTCATCTGAAGGTAAGCCTTATGTTTTCCATTTCTGGACCATCTTCACACACTGAAAATACACACACTGCTTACTTCTCACAATACAGACTCACAGCGATTTGATCAAATACTAGGGAGCTTTTCACATTCACCTGTTCTTTAACAGGTTTGGGAGGATTTCACCTGGAAAAAAAAAAACCTAAAAACAGTGGGCCACATCACCCATGAGGCCTTATCTACATTATGTGAAAAAAAACAAACAAACAAACAAAAACCCCACACATCCTCTGTACCGCAGTGGGAAAGCTTTGGGTCTGCAGTTCCTGTACAAAGCCTTGCAGACATACACAACAGCAATCCTCAGTGTTTTACAAGCTCTGGTTGTAACTCAGATCCAGCTGAACTCATGCCATCTGCAGTGGTTTCTCCCACCGGCCAAAAAGCCGCAAATGCTGCAACTGCCAGCTCATTCAGTTCTTTTAACTCCACTCCACCCTCATATAGCACAGCAGTGAGGACCCTATATAGGGTGACCAGATGTCACAATTTTATAGGGACAGTCCCGATATTTAAGGTCTCATGTCCTCTTCAGGGGAGCAGAACCTGTCCCCCTGTGGAATGATGTGGGGTAATTTCCATGAGTGGATCCTCAGGGAGATTTCCTCTCCCATCCCATCTTAGGTGTGTCAAGATGCTGATTTCCACTTACCTGTAAGACAGCAACAGAACTGGCTCAGCAGGTCTTGGGGCTTTTCTGCTAGGCCTCAGTGCCAGCAATTTGAATATTTTGGCACTTCCTAGGGCACTGCACAGTCTGGGGCACATAACATCATAGTGTAATCCACAAGTCAGGGTGTGTTACATATTCCCCTCTACATCTGATCCACAGATGTGAGTCTGTTACAGCTCCCAGACATGGAGCCTGGCCCTTTCGCTCAAGCTGTACAGACTCATGCTTTCAGTACCGGAGATCCCGGCTTCAATCGTTGGCGTGTCAGCCAAGATAGCAGTCATCCATATAGCACACAAACAATTAACTGCATGTGCAATCAAAGTATTGCATGCTCTAAAGAAATGGGACATGTGGGGCTCACAGAAGAGGAAGCCAAGGTGAAAGGACAGTCAAGAGTGTGAGATTTCACAATGTACTTCAACGTATGGATTTCCAGATATATCAGTTGCCACATGGGCTGATTACACTGAATCAGTGCAAAGACAACTGTACTCTGGCTGAGAACCATTATGGCAAGTTTCAGCCTGATGTGATTTATATCTCCAAGCAATAAACCTAGGAATGAAATATGGTGAATAAGGGAAATCACAACAGAGCGTTGATGTCTTTTATTGTTTTAATATGAATTTATTACTCATGACAGGCACCAGACTGACAAGACCAGAGACTGAACAGCAGAAAGGGCAGTAGCAAATCAAGTGTCTCAATTTTGTTGCACCAACATGTCTCCAGTATGACACGGACGGTCCTCTGGTGATGACAGTGTAGCTCAATCTCTATCTCTGTCCAATCCTTGGGTTCTCTGAGGCATTAAATAAGGATGCAAACTGAGTTCTTGTGTTATGAACACTTGCCACTAATCCTATTTGACATTCACCTCTAAATAGCAACAGTTTTTGGCCACAGCTAATGTGGCTGAATTAAAATCCAGGCCAAGATGTGAAAGGCTCCATATGTTCCTCTAACCACCTTAGCCCTCCAACTAAGCATTAGCATAATACATATACAAAGCCCTATACATGCATATACATATACAGTGTTCATCATTGTAAAATGTAAAAGTGATGCAGCAGCCTAAGATCTGTCTAGATACTTCCTAAATACAGACAATACTGTAGCCCAGGGGTTGGCAACCTATGGCACGCGAGCCGATTTTTAATGGCACGCTGCTGCCTGCTGGGTCCCAGCCACCGACCCAGCTCAGCCCACTGCCGAACCCAGGCCGGGACCCCAGCAGGTAGCAGCACGCCATTAAAAATACTGCCTGCTCCGGCCCACTCTTCCCTGTCCTCCCCCCCCACCGGGGCAGGGTGAAGCAGCTTGGTCCTGCCGGCTGCTGCTGCAGGGCAGCCAAGGTCCTCTCTCCCTCTGCCTCTTCCCCCACCGTGCTGGGTTCCTGCCCCTCCTCCTTTGCCTCTCTGCTGCCCATTAGCTGATGGCCCTTTCTAGGGGGGGGAGAAGCGGAGCTGCAGCATGCTCGCTGCTGGGGGAGGAGGCGGAGAAGAGGTGTAGACAGGGCCTTGGGGAAGGGGGCTGGAATCAGGGCATATCTCCTCCAGCCCCCTGCTGTGAGCCGCTGTGGGCAGAGGGCTGGGGGTGTGGACTAGGGTCATAGGGGTGCTCCCAGCCCCCTGCACCTCCCCCCACACAGCCCTCTACCCTGACCCCTGCACCCCCCACGACCCCAGCCCTGACTCCAGCACCCCCCACACATACCCAGCCTCCCCCCACCCCATGTCCGGACTCCTGCACCCTCCTCACATGCCACCAGCCCTCTGCCCTGACCCCTGCACCCCCCCACACACAGCCCTCTGCCCTGACCCCTGCACGCCCCCACGCCCCCAGCCCTGACTCCAGCCCCCCCCACACCCTGACTCCTGCACCCCCCCACATTCCCACCCCGACCCTGAGCACCAAACAAGAGCTCCTGCACCCCCCCAACCCACCTGCACCCCTCGCACCAAGTGGGAGCTGCCCAGGTAAGCACTCCACACGCAAACCTCCTGCCCCAACCCTGAGCCCCCTCCCTTATTCTATCTCCTGCCCAGACCCTACACCCCAATCCCCAACCTGCTCCTTCACCCCAGCCCTGTGCTCAGTGCACTCCCACCCTCAGCTCAGTGCAGAGAGAAAGGAAGAGAATGGGCTAGAACCAGGAAGAAGGTAGGTACCCATCTATGTGGGCAGGGCAGGGATCTCAGACTGGCAGCGGGCTGAGCGGGGCCTGCGGCTGGGACCCCGGCTGGCAGGAGCCAGCGTCCCGGCCGCTGGCCCCGCTCAGCCCACTGCCGGTCTGGGGTTCTGGCTGCCGGCCCCTTGCCAGCCAGGGTCCCAGCCGCAGGCCCCACTCAGCCTACTGTCGGCATAGGTGAACGGAACCCCAGGCTGGCAGCGGGCTGAGCGGGCCGGCGGCGTAAGATCAGCATTTTAATTATATTTTAAATGAAGCTTCTTAAACATTTTGAAAACCTTGTTTACTTTACATATGACAATAGTTTAGTTATATAATATATAGACTTATAGAGAGAGACCTTCTAAAAAACATTAAAATGTATTCCTGGCACGCGAAACCTTAAATTAAATTGAATAAATGAAGACTCAGCACACCACTTCTGAAAGGTTGCTGACCTCTGTTGTAGCCAGACGATGAAATTCAGAACAAGAACTGGACAGCACCACCACTCTGTTGCTAACAGACACAATGGGTTCTATTGATGTGCATGTTCCTCTCACTGTTCCTTTGAATAATAAATTGCTTGGACAAAACAGTCATAAAACTCTCCCTTACATACAGTTCTGCCCTCCGTTATTCATGTACAACTTCACTAAAGCCATTCTCTCACTGAACTCTACGTGCCAAGTTCACAACTGGCAAATGTGGGTGCAACTCCACTGACTTCAGTGCAATTGTGCCTGCCATGAATTTGGCCCACTGGGTTTTCACTGGTGTAAGCGGGGGCAGACTTTGGTCCTGTAGGGCTCACTACTTTGGAGATCCTTTTCTAAAATAAACAGTCATCTATCGTTTTTGTTGCAAATATATAAGAAAATTGGCATGTGTGAGGTGACAGCCACTGCAAAGCCAGAGAGCTATAGATTTATTAAACATGCTTACTTGAGGGAATAGTATTCGTTTGCCAGACTTGGCTCAGATTGATGGGGAACCGGGGGGAATAAAGTTCTAATTAAAATTAAGTAATACTTGTATATAATGACAGGAGCAAAGAGTTTGCCCAATATCATTCAAGTTCTGTTACCACACAATAGTTTGAAAAACATCCTGACAAGCTCATGGAATATGACCTAGTTTATAAAAGGAAACAAGTGACCACTTGCCAAAGCATTCCCATGAAAATAAGAAACACTCCATTATCAAGGCTGTGAACTGTGTTTCCATATAGGACAGTCCCTCAGCTCAAATGATGGATAGGAAACTATTCAGTAAAATAAAAATGACACTCGTCCAGGTAAATTTTTTTTTAAACCGTATTGTGAAAGACTGCCACAAGGATACAAAAATGTATCTTACTCTCACAAGTATGACTTCTCTTTTGGCTGGTCTAATTAAAGTAAAAAAAAAAAAAAAAGACATCCCCAGATGTAGTGACTCCATGAGCTATCACCACACTTCAGGGTGCACTGTGAGGTAAGAGGCCAATGGGCCAAGATTCTCACACACAGTCACATCATTTTAAGAAAAAAAATCTCATTTTAAGAGAGATTTTTAAAGAGAGGAAGAAAATCAATATGCACTTAGTTTCTTGTCAAGATCCAAAGCAACAGTGAAACTGTCAAAAAACAAACAAACAAAAAAACAAACAAACAGCGAGCTTTGAATTTTCAGTAACCTTTCAAATTCTGCCAGGTAATTAAGATAATACATACTGCAATACAATCAGAGTTACTTCAGACAACACATACAGGCATGCACACTACATGCAGAATTTTTTTTTTTAAAAAGAATATTGCCATGTGCATTATCTAGCAAGGACACTTAAAATATTAGGCTTTAATATGAATGACCAAAGATTACATTTTTTCCTAGTAATAAAAATGTGTAAAATGAAACTTACTGAAATGACATTTTTTAAAAAGTGTGCCAGGATAAGAAATGCACCAGTTTGAAGTTGCTAGAATTTCCATTAAAGTCAATGGGAGTTTTGCCCTAGATTTCAGGATTGGATCCAGTAATTGTTACTTTGAGGAAAGGTAAAAGCTTTCCAGTATTTTCTGGATAAAATATTCTGAGTCCACCAAATTAAAAAAAAAAGTCAACCCTCATTTTAAATATTAGCTACATGCTCAATTGCCACAAACCAAATTATAGGTCCTTGTGGCCAAATTATAACAGAAACAAGTTCTCCTACAAACCCCCAAAGTTAAGTAGTATGGATCTAAGTCACCCATGCCAGTTTAACAGTTATGCTCTCCTAAAATCTCTCAGTATGCATTCCAGTTCAGCTTGAAATATTATTTTTTCAAAACCAAGATTAAAAACTGGCACTGGAGTTGGGGAACGGACTGTTGAGTGGCCAATAAGATGTTATGGTTGCGATTTAACAAGACCCTGCTAACCCGAAGTCAGTGGCCAAACCTCCATTGAGTCCTAACGCATCAAGCTCTGATTGGGCGGACAGCTCCTACAATGTTATTTTGTTTTTAAATCAGGCACTCTAGTCTCGCATGCATTAGCACAGAAGTGCTTAGATGGATCCATTTTTGTCACACAGAGAAATAACACCAGAAGATACAGCCCTTTGAATAAGTAATAGTAATGGGATCCCTTCCTCCAATTATTTCTTGACTGTAGAGCCCAAAGGATAATATGTTATAGGTTTTTATTAATTCTGTGATGTTGTGTATGTAAATTAGGTTAACACAGTCCCTTAATAGACAGCATCACCTCATGCGGTGAATTATTCTTTTAGTGGTGTATATCAGGTCTATAATGACCTTTACAACAGTAGTTTAAGAAAAAAAAGCAGATTCCCGCATGGTATAGAACCCCAGCACCAAGTATTTTTACAGGCATAATAAAAAAGAATATGTTGCAATCACATTTAAGGTAATATTCCAGGGGGGAAATGTTTGCAGAAGTTCCTGTTCAGCTCCCTTACTTGAATTCACAGGTCACATCGCAGGGCACCTCCTGTTAAAACTAATGCTAGAAAAAGCAACATGATTGTCCTGATAGTACAGAAAATGAGTGATTTTACCACGGGATTTAGAACACCTTGGCCGTTTCTTACACGTCTCAGGATGGGGGGAAAAGCGTGCTGCCCCCGTTACATTAAATGGGAGCATTTCCCTAAGAGGCGGGCAGGCGGAATACAAATCTCACATGTTTGTATTTGTGTTTTCAATCATCAACAGGTGTCTTTAAAAGGCTTCAGGGTTATTTACAATAAGTTGTTTTTGGAAGCCAAGTCCTCTATAAAGATATCACGTCTCACGGCATCCCTTGCTCAGCACAAAGACCGCCACCACACCGCTGCAATCCACTTTCACTACCCATGGCATCCCTGCAGTTCGGCAGAGTATCAGCTCATGCAAGCAAAGGGCGTGCGGGCGGGGGGAAATTACCCCAACCAAGCAAAACCCAAACACCTCAAGCGGCTCAAGACAGCAGACAACACAGACAAACATCTCTCTAGCAGCACAAGATGGCAACCGGCACTTCCTCCGGGAGATCATCCGCCTTTGGTGGGGGTTTCCCCCCCAGCCCCGTTGGCTGAACGACAGATGTGCAGAGAAACAAACACATACATCAAGACAACTGCTATAGTCACGCAGGAGGCAGACCGGGAAGAGGGAAAACCCCACTATGGCCCTCAAGTTATCAAACTTGTCTGTGCAGCGATCCACTTCGGCTCGGCGGCTCCCCCCAAAACCGCCTCACCCCCTTCTCCAGACATTTTGTAATCCTGGGGAGCGAGGTTCTCGCCGTCACCCAGCCAGCCTGTGCCCACTTCTCTCGCCACAAGGGTCCGGGCAGCAGCAGCTCCCAGCAGAGTGCAGAGGCAGCAGAGCAGTCGCTTGCGTTGGGGGGTGGGGGGGGCAGAGGGGGGGCTCCCTCCAAACCCACAGGTTCAAGTCAATCCCCCTCTCCCTGGCACAGTGCCTAGCAGGGGCAGGAGAAAGGACCCTGGCACACGGGGAGCCTCTGCCTAAGCAAAACCCTGCTAGGAAAGGGGCACTCCACAGCCACGATTCACCATCAACCGAGCCTGAGAGGAGGGCTCTCCAAGCAAAGCGAAAGTGGGGGAGGGGGGGCTGAAGTGCCGGCCAGGGGCACCCCACATGCTTCCACTAAAGGGGGGGGGGTGAGCCTAGTTGCAAGCCCGAGGAACGAGCCCCACAATTACTTACAGTCGTTGGAGGCGGCAGCAGCGGCCACTTACCATCATGTTTCCTTGCATTTTAGCGGTTTTTATCATTGGCTTTTCCTTCATGTTCGCTCTGCGTGCGGGAGCGAGTGAGTGAGTGAGTGAGTGCGGCTCCCCGGGAGTTACTTAATCCAGCGGCCCCAGCACTTCAGCGAAGAGCCGGCTTGCCCTTGCGGCGGCTCTTTGGTGGGGCAGAGGGGGTCCTTCCACCTCTGGAGCAGGTTAGTGATAACTGCTCCCCTTTGGCAAAGGAAAAACCCAGCCACGTTCTGCGGGGGAAGGGATCCTCAGTCAACACCCAGCAGCTTCAGCTCCTGCCCGGCGAGAGCTGCCGGGTAAACAGAGACACGCGCCAGCCCCATCCCCGCACACTCACTCGCACTCACACTCACGCACGCAGCAGGCGGCTATTGCGAGTAGCCTGTGGGATGGGTCTGAGGAGCGGGAGCTGAATGACACTCGGGGCCGGGAGCGGGGGGTGGGAGGGCAGGTCCGCGGGCAGGCTGCTGCTGCTCACACCGGGGACGAGAGGAAGCGCCACTTGCATCGAGGTCCAGCACATTCAGACCCAGCTACAGGGCGGCGCATCCCCCCTCCCGGGGGCCGCGCACGGCTTCAGCACAAACAGGAGCCGCGCCGTCTGGCCCGGGAGCCGGAGCCGGAGCCGGAGCCGCCCCTCCCCGGCGTTAACTCTTCCCCGGCCGCGGCTAGGCAGGAAGTGGACCCGCCCGGCGGCTGCCCACAGGGTGGGGCTGTAAATCCTGGCCTTACCCCGGGGGGGGGGTCACGCACGGCGCGTTGCCATGGTGACGCGCCTTTAGCCTGCCCCGCTGCACCCCGCCTGCCTGCCTAGACTCCGCTCTGCCGCCGCGGCGGGGCCGCCCTGCTCCGCCCCGCCCGACCCAGCCGCGGCCACGTCCCCAGCCCTCCCCCGAGGCTCCCGCTCCTCGGGCTGCAGCCGCATCCCGCCGGCCGCTGCATCCCGCCGGCCCAGCTCGTCCCCCGGTAGGGAGCCCGCCGCGCCGGGGGCTGCTGCGTGGCCTCCACGCACCCAGCCCAGCCGCCCTCTGGGGTCGCCCTGTCTCCTCTAACCCCACCCCTCCGAGCCCCTCTGGCTGCTGCGGCTCTGCCCAAGCCCCCTGTCCTTCATTCAGCCCGCTGGTGCCTGCCTGCGTGCACCCACTTCTCTCTCCTACCCTTCCTCCCGCGGCGACCCCAGGCATTCAAAACCCCACTTTGTTCTTGGGCTGACACACGCAGAGAGGCAGGATTCATTTACAGTCCAGTCACTCTAATGCTGTGACCCTCCTGCTGGTTTTCTCCCCCAGGTGCTTGTGGCAAGGCAAAGGAACCGCTGGTAGAGAGGGGCGATGACTCCTAAAGGTGTATTGGGGTGTTACGTTTTGATGCCTCCTTTATTAATAAAATAAAACAAACCCCATCATGTATTTTTCAATGCTATTGAAAACAGGCAATTTGGATGATATACAACAGCAGAAAATTCAATACAATCCTATTAGCATAAACACGGAGGCTGCTTAACGCCGCATCAGAGAAATGTTGGGATGATCATCTAAAAGGCTTTCCAAAAATGTCAAGGCTCAGGAGCAATATATTGTGTGAGGTTTAACCCTTATGTAGGCAGCAAGAGTGGCATTTAGAGAGACAGGACGCAATTTGGGAAATGCAGAGAGAGGGGCAGATACTGTCTATATTTCATAAAGCCAAACATGCACCGTTCTCTTGCTGTTACTCCTTCGACCACCGACCAGTCTCGCCTCACCTTTTCATTGATGCCCCGCCCCCTTCCTTTTCCTCTTTAGCGTGGCCAGGGGCCTCATACTATCGCTACTGTCTCCAATGGATAGAAAGCTGGACCTAGCCGTTTCTGCTCCTCACTAGACCAGAGGAGGGCGCCAGATTCAAGCTAAGTGCTCACTGGCTGACCTGCCCAAATGTTACTTTTAAGGGATGACAATAGGTCACACTTTTTAAAGGTACAGTGTCCTGCTTCTGAAACATGTATCAGCTCTCCCTTTACCAACCACCACCCCTAACCATAGGGTTGGATTTGGATCAGGATCTACACATTCTTGGACTACCTAACATTTTAAAAATTCCCTGTTGAAGAACAGCTCCTGCTCTCCCTCCCTCCCTCCCTCCTACTTGTGTAATTTGCTCAGAGGCGGTTAGGAACAGCAGGAAAATGAAACTGATACAACTACTCAGGGAAGTAGTCTGCCTAGGAGGAGTAAAATGGAACCAAGTAGGATCCCATCAATTTCACTTTTCAGGACTCTGCTGCTCCTTCTGGTGCTGACAGATGAATACTGACTGCAAAAATAACAGAATGTATGAAATCAAAGGGGAAGGAAAAGACCCTGAAAAAAGAGAGAGAATTGTGTCTAGTGGTTAAAGAAGACAAACTGGAAGGGAGGAAGCCAAGGAGGAGGGGGGAACATTGCTATTCAAGTCAAGCATAGGAGGCAAAGCTCCTTCTTTTAACAGAGGAAGAGGAGCAGCATGTCTCTATATTTCCCCTTTGCTTTAACCTCTGTAGCTCACTTTGTAAAAAGGTTTGTATTCTGGCCCTTTACCATTAAAAGCACAAGCTCAAAAACTAAGGCTCCTAACTGGCAGCTGTAGCAAACACATTAACTTCTTATGTAGCCCAGCCAGGAGAGGGAGAGACAGACCCACAATCTCCTAATGTGGGTTACAAACTACTTTGTTTCTTTCAGCTACCAAACCAGTTAACAAGTGCCTATCCACCCAAATGAACTGTTGATTGAAAGAGGCTCAGATAGAAGCCTTGCTCCTATGATTTAGGATTCGGACATTTCAGGGTGCTCAGAGAAACCAACACATGCAAAAATCAAATTATTCTGTAACGCTGTCAGAAGCCTATCCGCTCTAGAGAATAACCCTCCAAAAAGAAGAGCATGGTGGCACCTGGGTCAGTTTCTTATTGTTGGGAATTGCACATGGTGCTAGAGCTAACCCTGCCTGTCTGCCCTGCTCATCTAGGAAGATTTACAAACATCTCACCCCTGCTTTGTTGATTTTGTCTGTTCAGTTGCCTTTACGTGGTAGGTGCTTACAGCTAATGTATGTTGTTCATCTTGACTGGAAGGTCTTCTCTGTGCTCCCCAAAATTTTGCCTTCTGCTTTAATTCATTTTTTATTTTTATCAGGCTTTGCCTATTGCATCTGAGTGCTTTATCTTCAGATCTTTTAATTATGTATGAAGACAGAGTATTTGATACATGCTTCATAGTAGGTAGTTCCCATTTGCCTCCTGAATGATTTTATATACCAACAGAATCACTTACTAACTCTGGCAGCAGTCTTCCCCCCGCCCCCAATCTCTCATAATGCAGTGTATTGGTTTTGTCTGCTTACTCTTATTTAAGGTCTAATTTATGTGTCTTTGGCATTGCTGTAGCAATTGCTTTGATTAAAAGAGTCTAGTTTGAAGATTGCTGGCAAAATGCTTGGTTTCACTTCTGATACCATTCAGGTTTCTCCCCCGCTGCCTTCAGCACAGACACTCCTGGTCCATTTGGCTAGGATTACTGTACTATTGCTTTTCCACATGGCCATGGATCCTACTCCCATCACAGTTATCAACTCCAAGTGATGTGGCAACAGACCCTACACATGCACCAATATAATTACAGTATATATGTTTTCCAATGCTGTACAAAAAATGGGAGTGGGTACATTGGGAAAAGAAAAAAATCCTTTACAAAACTGAAATTCTTGTCTTTGTGGCAAGTTCTGCTTTGTGGCAAGGCATGACTTCCTCCCCAACCCCCTCCCAGGTTGGGTAGGATGGTTTCAGAACTAAGTCAACAGCCTGCCACCAAAGGTTTATGACCCATAGGATGCAAAACACTGTCTGCTTCCCCCACAGAAAGGCATGATCATTTTTTTTAATTGGCCATCATAGTGCCTTACACAGAGCCAGGAGGCTATTTAGTGAATTTGAAGAGGTAGATAAAACTCTTGACATGAGAGATAGCCACCTGTATTATCTTCCAAGAGATTTTGAAATATTCTTTACCGATGAACACTTTCTTATGCCTTCAGGTGTATCCATCATGTTCCAAGATGTTGCCAAGATTCAGGCTACTGTCTTTCCTGACACTGGCTGAGGATATCTGTCATGCATCGATCTATTCAAATGTCATTGTAAGGCAAATTTTATATAGCTCCACGTGATACTTAGCTCTATTGGCGCAGGAATTGACTTTCATGACTCAGGCATGACAAGGTGGGTAGCTGGGAGCTGCATGAAACTAGCCTATTTTTCACTTCCAATTTTGTTAAGTCTATTTTGTTATTACACACTTGTAATAGATTGGAAGGATTGTCCAGGAAGTCTTGATTTATAAGGGTAGAACATTTGCTACAGTGGCTGTTGGCAGCAGTGACTGTTTTGGGTTTAGGACCAAATGGTGGGAGCCAGAGGACTTCCACAAAGAAAGTTAAAATGTATGCACAAAAAATGCCTCCATCATAGCACCTTTTGGCACTTCCCAACTACACAGTTAAGTCCAATGCTATATAAACCATTATATAGGGTCAGAGGTAAGCTTTCAGAACACATATGACTCTTATTATTCCTTGAGTGTGGGAGCCCATTGCAATTTCACTTTCACTGGTGTTAACTATATACTTCAGTGCACTTACTCCTTCTTTACATAAGTGATATTAGAATCAGGCCATAATGGCCAGATTTCAAAGGGAGCCACTGGCTGCTGAGCACTTTGGAAGATCTATCCATTACAGGCAAAGATACTTCTCAATGGGAGGTTTCAGGGTAGCAGCCGTGTTAGTCTCTATCCACAAAAAGAACAGGAGTACTTGTGGCACCTTAGAGACTAACAAATTTATTAGAGCATAAGCTTTCATGGGCTATAGCCCACTTCATCAGATACATAGAATGGAACATATAGTAAGAAGATATAGATAGATAGATAGATATAGATATACACAGACACACACACACACAAACACACATGCACACACATACAGAGAAGGTGGAAGTTGCCATACAAACTGCAAGAGGCTAATTAATTAAGATGAGCTATTATCAGCAGGAGAAAAAAAAACTTTTGTAGTGATAATCAAGGTGGCCCACTTAGACAAGCTGACAAGAAGGTGTGAGGATACTTAACATGGGTCAATAGGTGTAATGACCCAGCCACTCCCAGTCTCTATTCAAACCCAAGTTAATGGTATCTAGTTTGCATATTAATTCAAGCTCAGCAGTTTCTCCTTGGAGTGTGTTTTTGAAGCTTTTCTGTTGCAAAATTGCCACCCTTAAGTCTTTTACTGAGTGGCCAGAGAGGTTGAAGTGTTCTCCTACCAGTTTTTGAATGCTATGATTCCTGATGTCAGATTTGTGTCCATTTATCAATGGGAGAATCCTACACTCAGAAAGATTTATATATAAACCTGAACAAGACTATTTCTCCAAACTTCAGCTACTATCATGGTAACAAATATAGCACCCTGTATGTTGTTGTTTTTATGGGTTAGTTTGAGGAACAGTACTTTTCTCACTTGTACCATAAATATTCAGCGCAGCGTGGGTTTCACTATGATGGGGAGGACTCTATCTGGAAAGCAACAGAGATCACAAGAACTATATCCCGTTCACAAATATTCTGTTCAAACCTGTGATGAACAGGGATGGAGGAACTTGTTTTATCAAATATAAACCCACTGAATACAGTTGAGGCTGGAAAGCAACAGAGATCACAAATAATAATTTCAAGACTTAATTTCAAACAGAATATTTACTGTTTGCATAGCAGAGACTCTCATTTGTTGAGCTTTTTTTAAAATATATATTAAGGATATAAGAATCATAGAATATCAGGGTTGGAAGGGACCTCAGGAGGTCATCTAGTCCAACCCCCTGCTCAAAGCAGGACCGATCCCCAATTAAATCATCCCAGCCAGGGCTTTGTCAAGCCTGACCTTAAAAACTTCTAAGGAAGGACATTCCACCACCTCCCTAGGTAACGCATTCCAGTGTTTCACCACCCTCCTAGTGAAAAAGTTTTTCCTAATATCCAACCTAAATCTCCCCCACTGCAACTTGAGACCATTACTCCTTGTTCTGTCATCTGCTACCTCTGAGAACAGTCTAGAGCCATCCTCTTTGGAACCCCCTTTCAGGTAGTTGAAAGCAGCTATCAAATCCCCCCTCATTCTTCTCTTCTGTAGACTAAACATCCCCAGTTCCCTCAGCCTCTCCTCATAACTCATGTGTTCCAGTCCCCTAATCATTTTTGTTGCCCTCCATTGGACTCTTTCCATTTTTTCCACATCCTTCTTGTAGTGTGGGGCTCAAAACTGGACACAGTACTCCAGATGAGGCCTCACCAGTGTCGAATAGAGGGGAACGATCACGTCCCTCGATCTGCTGGCAATGCCCCTACTTATACATCCCAAAATGCCATTGGCCTTCTTGGCAACAAGGGCACACTGTTGACTCATATCCAGCTTCTTGTCCACAGTAACCCCTAGGTTCTTTTCTGCAGAACTGCTGCCTAGCCATTCGGTCCCTAGTCTGTAGCTGTGCATTGGATTCTTCCGTCCTAAGTGCAGGACTCTGCACTTGTCCTTGTTGAACTTCATCAGATTTCTTTTGGCCCAATCCTCCAATTTGTCTAGGTCCCTCTGTATCCTATCCCTACCCTCCAGCGTATCTACCTCTCCTCCCAGTTTAGTGTCATCTGCAAACTTGCTGAGGGTGCAATCCAGTGGACCAACTCACCAGCCAGTGTATTTAAAAAACAATCCCAAGAGCATCAGGATTTCAGTCCCATTCTTAAAGATAACCCTTTATTTTCTCCCAAATAAAACAGTTTAATGTAAGTGTCACGTATAAACGATGTCCTTTTCCCTTGCCCAAGGGTCTCCTGCAGTGCCTATTACCTGTAGGTCTCACTCCACAGGCCCTCTGCTTGCAAGTTAAGGAGAGTTTTTCTGCTCCCTTCTGCTGAGTCTTTCGTCCAGAAAACTTGCTTCTAGCCTGCTCCCTGCAGGGCTGCACTCCCTAAGCTCTCTGCCTAGCAGTCAGGGAGAGGCTGAAGGTTCTCCTCTCCCTTCCCTGAATTCAGCCTGCCCTTTATATGCCAGCAGGCTTGGCTCTGAGTCACAGTGTTCTACCCCATGACCTCTAAGTCTTATCCATTTCATCTGGGAAGGTGGTCTGAACATGCCAGGGTGCAGCTGTTGAGCCCCAACCCCCTAGAGGGCCAGCTCTCACTTTGACAAAGGGGACCATGATTGTATTCTGACAACAGAAATATACTGTGGAGAGGGAGGGGGAAGCAGCATGAAGAGCTTGCCTGCTTCAGGTTATCAGTAGAATCTGCCTTACAGTCGGTTTACCATATTAGGGAGAATTGTGATCAATAATACAACACGCAGATGTCAGATGCTGGAAATAGTTGGGAGTAATACTGCATGGCAGGGTGGATAAAACACCAATAATACTTTTGGGGGGAGGAAATCCATTTTATTTTGTTATTTATTACAAGTTTTTCTTTAAAAATAAACCTGTTTAAAATGAAATCTTAATTTAATACAAAATATGTTAAGGCCTAACCTTATTATAATTTAATTGTAAATATGAAACATTATGATTAGAGGTTTATGTGTCCTAAACATTTAAGATTGTTTTGTTTAATAAAAATGAATTGAATATGCTGTATTGTGTTTCATTAAATTCCAGTTACCATCCTAATGCAGCTAGACACAAATCATGAGCAAAAAGTTAAATTATCTAGTAAATAAGCAACATATCACTCAACATTTTCTAACATACTAAAATGTACAAATAATAAGAACCTGAAAATATTATGCATTATGATTGTTTAAATAAATGTATACAGTTATAGTGTACCCTGCCAAGTAGAAAAAGATGTACCAAATCTAGTGTTGATTTACAACTAAATAGAGCCTTTACATGTTTAATGGTTACAACAACCAACAACAATGCACCTTTCTTTAGAAAATAAAGAAAGTACAAATGGAAAAGTTAATTGAAGTTGGCGATTTAAATCAAGATTTTCCAGTTGGTGATTTAAATCAATCTACCCTGCAAGGAAATAATGGAGACCTTGAACAGGGCATTAATATTGGACCCTGGCCACAATGGATAGCTAGTAGCTGCTACAACCACGTATATGTACACTATTGTAACTAGCATCCTTTCCCTCACCAATGTGGGTCAATTTGTAGCATGGCTTGGCTAAAATGGTTCTCAGACTACTCATCTACAACCCCAACCTACTTCTGTTGAAGTCAAGGAGAGTTTTGTCATTGATTGCAATGGATGTGGGATTGGTATCCTAGGGGAACTATACCACAATATTCTCACATATTTTTCAGAGGAAAACAAAATTGCTTATTCATCGCAGAAAAACAAGTAGAACTTCCATTTCCTGCAAATTGATGTATAACACAAACATTGATAGGATTAACAGAGCTACAGAAAATACTTAACAGTGACCTAAACTTAGCTAATTAATTTGCAAGTTGCAGAGGCCCCATTGCAGAGCGTGGTAAGATCCCTTAGGAACTGGCTAGTAGATAGCAAGACTGATACATAAAAAAAATCCAGAGTTTTGATAAGGGATCACAATGTATTAGAGGCATGAAGTGAAATAACAGTAGAGTAGAACCTCAGACTTCTGAACATCTGAGTTATGAACAGACCACACACCTCCTTTGGAACCGGACATACGCAATCAGGCAGAGCAGAGACAAAAAGAAAAAGCAAGTACAGTACAGTACTATGTTAAACATAAGCTACTAAAAAAATAAAGGGAAAGCACCATTTTTGTTCTGCATAGTAAAGTTTCAAAGCTGTATAAAGTCAACGTTCAGTTGTGTTCAGTAATGAACATTTCAGAGTTACGAACAGCCTCCATTCCCGAGGTGTTCGAAACTCTGAGGTTCTACTACGTTGGAAGTGATTGACTAAACAGAGTGCTAGAGTCTAACAATGAAAGCCATTACATCTGTAAAATCAATTGGGTATGTATTAGAACTGTACCCAAGCCAAAACCATGAATTGGAACACCCTCACCATTTGGAATGTTTTAGAATCAAAGACCTAATCCAGTTCTGAATTTTTCAGCTTGCCCCTATGTTTGTAACAGGCCATATCAAAACACAAAACAATCCTAGATCCAAATACCCCTAATCTTTGAGAGTTTAGGATTTGGGCCAAAATCTTGCAGCATAGACCCATATCTAAAAATGTATAATAAAAGGCCCCACTGGGACCTATTTCTGTACCTTACCAGACAGCAACAAAGAGGAAAAAATACCATTATGCAGAGAGATATTAAGTCATGAATAACCAGGCAGTATGAAGCAGAGCATCAACTGATTAAGGGCCCAGTACTGTAAAGACCTTACACAGAGGCTTAAGTCCACCCCTATTCAGCAAAGCACATAAGTATCTAAATGAAGAGCAGCAGCTCACATCTTTCATTTCAATGCTTTAAGATTTGATATAAAAGGAGAGACAGATAGCATTGTTCCTCATGTGAAAAGGGACAGAGGTTCCACTGACTGAGCTCCAATTCAACTACCACTGAAAGTGAAAACTCAGATGACCTGAAGGACTTTGGAATTCTGGAGATCTTTTTAGCTGGGGCTCACAAGTGGATTATCATGTTTGGTGATGATTTGCATGCAGCTGCTACATTATTGTGCTTCTGACCAGGAATGGATAAACTCTTCACAGTATTGGCTGATGTGGTACAGTGCTATCTTGTGGATGCCACATGTATCTAACAGGAAATTAGAGGGCAAGAAGAACTTGTAACAGGAAGTTCAGAGGTAAGGTGTAGAATAGAAGGAGACATGCAGAGAGACTAGGTTTAAATGTTTTCTGAATCAGACAGTTAATCTGGTTTAATCCATTATGTTCATAGAATCAAATATCAATGTTGGAAGGGACCTCAGGAGGTCATCTAGTCTAACCCCCTGCTCAAAAAGCAGGACCAATCCCCAAATTTTGCCCCAGATCCCTAAATGGCCCCCTCAAGGATTGAACTCACAACCCTGGGTTTAGCAGGCCACTGCTCAAACCACTGAGCTATCTGTCCCCCCATGTTGATGTAACTGTTAAGTAAAAAGTATTTCATTGACATCTGGGACTCCCCGCTGCCTCGAGAATACTAGACCTGATTGTACAGTGGTTGCTATTAAGAAGTCAACATTTGCCAGCAGCTACGGCATAGTGGGCTATCCCTCATAGTTAGAATATAAAAAACCTGTGTTAACCCAGATACCACTATGTCAAAAATTTTGAATTTTTAATGGCAATATGTCTTAGAAAGACATCTTCTGAATGTTGATTATTTTATCTTATTGTATCCTTTCACACCAAGTTAAAGGCATATTAGCTGCAATATTGTTAGCATTCAATGTCTCCCTCCTCTCATTTTCCAACTGTTTCCTTTTTTTTTAGCCTCTCCCTTCATTTCTCATCATTCTAGCTTTATTAAAATGTGCTTCCCATAAAACACAGGAGCTATTTCATTCAATGAGAGGCATTACTTAGCTAGCTAAAATGCTACAAAAATGTACTGTATAAGAGCTGAAAAGTTACTGCACTAGAAAAGGGTTACTGATGTTAACACTGATGGTCTGTTTGAGGAAGTACTTCCTTAAGGGAGTAACCGGACAGCGTATTTCTCATTCTTCAAAGTTCTTCTTGAAAATCTGTGGGGAACCTGAAAGCCTTTCTGTTTCGCTTATCCACTCTATTCAACCACTAAATGTACATACCTGTACTTTGATTTCTGGGTTTTAGACAACACAGGAATTGCTAGATGTGGTCTGAAATTGTTTGAGAGACTTCACCCACATCCCTTACTTCGCACCTGTTTGAAATATAAACCTTTGCCCTCACATCAGTTTTGGTTTGCAGGAGAGGGTACAAGGAAGGTTGAAAAGGCACTTTGCGCACAGCTTTTGAGATTGGAATGGAGGTGACTGCAGTTCAGATCTGATTCAAATTAGTAAATAACAGATAACTCCCACAAAAGCAGATTAGGATTGAGGTTCTCACACTGTGGCCTATGAAGCACTTGCTGGTGATCTGCTCTTGCCATGGGTTGCGGGCTGCTGAGGTCACATTATGTAGAACTCTAACACACTCCACTTTTTCCTGTACCTCAGCCTACTTCTCTGCTAAAGCATATTCCAAACCTCAGTCTTTCCAGGACTTTGAAAGGAAAGTATAACACATAGTTAAACACTGAGAGAGAAAAAACAAGAACTTCTTAAGGATTTTTTCTCTCTCTCTCTCTCTCTCTCACACTCCTCTGCCTGTAACCAGTATTTGAAAATTTTCTTAAACTATTACCCACTAATTCATTTGGTGTTCCCCACACAGATTTCCTCACTTTGTTGCTGTTACGTAAGTACCCTCTGCCCCTCCACTCCAATCTTCTTACAGAGATGACTTCTCAGTCTCTGCAGGGCGGCATCAAAAGTGTAGTGTCTGTGTGTCACTCGGATTCTTCAAAGCCAGAGAAGAATGGCAGCCCCAAAGTTCCCCTCCAGACTCCTCAATCTCCTCGGCAAAAGCAGCCCAAAGATCCTCATAGCTAGCAGCAATTCCAGTCCTGGTATCAATAGTCGGCATCTCCTCAGCTTCCTGTGAGACAGGGAATGTGCAGTCTGGATCCAAAATAGCACAGGCTCTGGGATGCTGCTCTCACAGCAAACAGATCTTGGTCCTATGTTGCTCAAACACTGAGTCCAAAGGGCTGTGTCCAATTGCACCAGCTGGAGCTACCTCCCCATCTGCGGCATCATCTGCCAGGACACAGCCCCTGCTCCCTACTTGGCCTCCCAAGGATGTCAACCTCCTCTCCAGCCCCAGAGACATGGCACCCAGTGCTGGACTGTATGTGGGGGCTATATTTATATAAATGTGTCTTGTATAATATGGCAGGGAGGGGAAGATGATTGGAGAGGCTAGGACCCTGGGGGGATGCCATGCCACTCTGATGGGTGGGGCAAGCTGGGTTAGAGCTTCCTGTAGTTGGATTTTTATTCTCAATAAAAGAAATGAAATGTGCAAAAAACCCCTCCCCTTATTTATAACCTTTTCCCCACTGAGCGTCAATTGACCCAGCTCTTAGATGGTGGATGTGTGGAACCTGCTAGACTCTTTTCCCTTAATGGGAACCCTCTGCACAGCTTCAGAGACAGACATTGAGCATGACCAGCAACTACCACATACCCCCTCCTCTAGATAGGGTAACCAGATGTCCCAATTTTATAGGGACAGTCCTGATATTCAGGGCTTTTTCTTATACAGGTGCCTATTACCCCCACCCAGTCCCAATTTTTCGCACTTTCTATCTGGTCACCCTACCTCTAGAAGCTCCTGGGCCCTTCAAACTAAGCACATTGCCTTGCTCTCCACAAGTGCAGAAGCAAAGAGAATTCAACAAAAATCCATATTTCCTCACCACTGCTTTTCTACCCTCTTTAGACTTAAACAAAACAATATCAACTGTAGTAGTACAAACACGTGGGTTATGCTCACATTGTGTTGATTTTCTCTCCGTTTCCAGCTGCTAAACTCCATGAAAAGCTAAAAAAATATGGAATATTTTCCAAATGTTACTCTTCCATGCATGAACTTGCTGAAGTTGCCACAGATCTGTGATGTGATGATGAATGGGAGAAGAGGTGTCTATGAAACCATTTCTGTATGAAAATATGGTCCACTTTATATAAAAATTTGAGAACCCTAGGATGGTTCTAGGACTCTTGGGAATCAGGATCCATTGCAGGGTGTGGGGAGTAGGGGATTAGAAGGGATACAGGAAAACACTAATCTAAAAATAATCACCTTTTGAGTAGCTTGCTGTTGAAAGTACTTGATGATCTTGGGGCTTGTCTACATTTGAACTGCTACAATGGCACTGCTGCAGCTGTACCACTGTAGCAGGTCAGAGTAGACGCTACCTACTTTGACAGGAAGGATTCTCCCATCAACAAAGGTAATCCACCTCCCCAAGAGGCAGTAAATTGGTCAACAGAAGAATTTTTCCATCGCCCTAGTGCTGTCTACACTTGGGATTAGGTCGGTTTAACTACGCCACTCAGGGGTGTGAATTTTTCATATCCCTGAGCAACGTAGTTAAGATGACTTAATTTTCTAGTGTAGACCAGTCCTTAGTTACATTTTCCTCTGGCTCTGCCGTGGAAGCCAGATCACTGAGTTTCCATAACATATGGAAGCTCACTTACAATTCTTGCTGATAGATTAATAGATTTTAAATACAGAAGGGGCCATTATGATCATCTAGTCTGACCTCCTGCATAACATAGACCATAGCATTTTAGCCAGTGATTCCTGCACCTAGTCCAACAACTTGTGGTTGATCTGTATAATCTTTAAAAAGACATGCAGTCTTGACTCAGAAGACTTCAAGTAATGGAAATTAGCCATGTAATTTGGTAATCTGTTCCAACAGTTAAGTACTCTTACTTTTAAAAATGTGCATTTTATTTCGAGTTTAACTTTGCTAATTTCAACTGCCAGCCAATGGATCTTGTCATGCCTTTGTCTGCTAAATTAAAGAACCTTATGTTATCAGATGTCTTCTCCTAGTGTAGACAGAGGCCTTCGAAAAATCAAAATTATTAAACACACAATGAATAACATGAAAACATTCACTATATTCAAAATATAACATACTAAAAATAAAATTCTTAGGAATTTTTATTAGTAATTGAAATAAAATATTAAAATATTTTGTTTTAAACATGTGAAAAAGTTTGTTATAGTAAATGTTCTATGTTAAAACATTTCAATTCCAGTACTGGTCTGACAGTTGTCATCAGATAATTTCAATTATGTTGGAAAAGCAAAACACACTGAAGTCCCTGTTCATTCAAATCAATCATAGTAGCAATTCCTGCCAAGCTGGAAACAAATCACTTCTACCATTACTAGCTTGACAAACATTGATGGAGAATCTAACATATTGTCATGACTATGCCAAACACTCTGGCTCTGCTGAAGTGTTTTGTCATTTAATTATATGGTACAGAATCTAGCCCTAAAACTTTACTTTAAATATACAACACTGTGGAACAAATTCCCTGCTAGTATAAAGTGGCACCACTCTACTATGTAAACTGGAACTGAGTTTATATGAGTAGAGGATTTGACCCCGTGCATGAAGACTTATTTTGATACATGTGGTAGTTACATGGCTTGTGGCACATCTGATGTGTTGATCTTAATATAAGCTGAAAAAAAATTACCATTTGAAATCTGTAGCCATAGATGTATAAATATACTGAGAACCATAAAAAAATTATTTCATTTGTGAAATTATATAGGCTTTTTCAGGAAGATAATTTAACGTTTGCCAATTCCCATTAGCTTTTAGCCAGACTCTCTATCCTAGAAGACCTAGCATCTGCCTTACACTTAGAACATTCTAATTTCAAATCAGGCAAGCCTTGTGTTTTGACAAAAAAATTCTAGATTTGGATAATTAAATCACTATTAATTATCTGAATCAGCCAGAAAGACCCTGCACCTGACAAAAATGTTTCAACAAAATAAGGCTAAACTGAATTGTATTACATTTTATACATGTCCAAGTTGACATAAAGCTAGTTAATGCATTTTGAACTAAAGAATTTTAAATTCCTTTTACACCTTTGTGTACAATGCTAAATCCTTTTGCTGCTGGGCTGTCTCTTGTTTCCACCTTATCTGCAGATTTTTTTTTTTTGCTTCAATTTTAAATGCAATTGAAATCAATGCAACACTAAGTTTTGGAACACAAGAGATGCAGTCTACATGTACCTAGTACAGTAGTGCCTACTTCCATCCCATTGAATTTAATGGCAGAACTTCCATTAATGTCAATGGGAGAAGATCAGCACTAGCATGGTCCAGTGGATAGTCTCCTGGCCTGGGACTATGAGACCTAGGTCCTATTCCCTGCTCTAACATTAACCTGCTACAAGACTTCGGGCAAATCACTTTACCTCTCTGCTTCCCCTCCATCTCTTGATCCCTTATTTCCAGTAAACTGTAAACTCTGAGTGAGGGACTACCTTTTACTATGCGTTTTTACAGTGCCTATAGGGCCCTAGCTTCTGTTCTATAATACAAACAACAGCAGAATATTTCTTTTTCTAATGTCAGTTAGTGATGGCCACAAACTTAAATCCCAGGATCTGAACACCCACATACTTTTGGGAGGTATGGATTAAGATCTGATTTCCTTAGGCAGGTTCAGATTCTATGCAGTGTGACAATTATGGGCCCAATGCTGCTCCCAAGGAAATCATTGGAAGTTTTAACAAAATTAATTAGATGAAAGATTAGGCACTATACCTGCCAGTATTGGGCTCAGAGAATGAGGGTTAATCCTGCACGGGATTGTGTTTTCATTAAATTCTGTGTCTTTTGGACTTACACATAATTACATTTTCTCCCTTTACTTTTTAAATCCGTCGAATCGTGGAAGTCAACGAATGGCTACGCAGGTGGTGTCGGAGAGAAGGCTTTGGATTCTTTGACCATGGGATGGTGTTCCATGAAGGAGGAGTGCTAGGCAGAGACGGGCTCCATCTTACGAAGAGAGGGAAGAGCATCTTTGCGAGCAGGCTGGCTAACCTAGTGAGGAGGGCTTTAAACTAGGTTCACCGGGGGAAGGAGACCAAAGCCCTGAGGTAAGTGGGAAAGCGGGATACCGGGAGGAAGCACAGGCAGGAATGTCTGTGAGGGGAGGGCTCTTGCCTCATACTGAGAATGAGGGGCGATCAACAGGTTATCTCAAGTGCTTATATACGAATGCACAAAGCCTTGGAAACAAGCAGGGAGAACTGGAGGTCCTGGTGATGTCAAGGAATTATGACGTGATTGGAATAACAGAGACTTGGTGGGATAACTCACATGACTGGAGTACTGTCATGGACAGTTATAAACTGTTCAGGAAGCACAGGCAGGGCAGAAAAGGTGGGGGAGTAGCACTGTATGTAAGGGAGCAGTATGACTGCTCAGAGCTCAAGTATGAAACTGCAGAAAAACCTGAGTGTCTCTGGATTAAGTTTAGAAGTGTGAGCAACAAGAGTGATGTAGTGGTGGGAGTCTGCTATAGACCACCGGACCAGGGGGATGAGGTAGATGAGGCTTTCTTCCGGCAGCTCGCAGAAGCTACTAGATCACACGCCCTGGTTCTCATGGGTGACTTTAATTTTCCTGATATCTGCTGGGAGAGCAATACAGCGGTGCATAGACAATCCAGGAAGTTTTTGGAAAGCATAGGGGACAATTTCTTGGTGCAAGTGCTAGAGGATCCAACTAGGGGGGGAGCTTTTCTTGACCTGCTGCTCACAAACCGGGAAGAATTAGTGGGGGAAGCAAAAGTGGATGGGAATCTGGGAGGCAGTGACCATGAGTTGGTTGAGTTCAGAATCCTGACACAGGGAAGAAAGGTAAGCAGCAGGATACGGACCCTGGACTTCAGGAAAGCAGACTTCGACTCCCTCAGGGAACGGATGGGTAGGATCCCCTGGGGGGCTAACATGAAGGGGAAAGGAGTCCAGGAGAGCTGGCTGTATTTCAAGGAATCCCTGTTGAGGTTACAGGGACAAACCATCCCAATGAGTCGAAAGAATAGTAAATATGGCAGGCGACCAGCTTGGCTTAACGGTGAAATCCTAGCAGATCTTAAACATAAAAAAGAAGCTTACAAGAAGTGGAAGGTTGGACATATGACCAGGGAAGAGTATAAAAATATTGCTCGGGCATGTAGGAATGAAATTAGGAGGGCCAAATCGCACCTGGAGCTGCAGCTAGCAAGAGATGTCAAGAGTAACAAGAAGGGTTTCTTCAGGTATGTTGGCAACAAGAAGAAAGCCAGGGAAAGTGTGGGCCCCTTAATGAATGAGGGAGGCAACCTAGTGACAGAGGATGTGGAAAAAGCTAATGTACTCAATGCTTTTTTTGCCTCTGTCTTCACTAACAAGGTCAGCTCCCAGACTGCTGTGCTGGGCATCACAACATGGGGAATAGATGGCCAGCCCTCTGTGGAGAAAGAGGTGGTTAGGGACTATTTAGAAAAGTTGGACATGCACAAGTCCATGGGGCCGGACGAGTTGCATCCAAGAGTGCTAAAGGAATTGGCGGCTGTGATTGCAGAGCCATTGGCCATTATCTTTGAAAACTCGTGGTGAACGGGGGAAGTCCCGGATGACTGGAAAAAGGCTAATGTAGTGCCCATCTTTAAAAAAGGGAAGAAGAAGGATCCTGGGAACTACAGGCCAGTCAGCCTCACCTCAGTCCCTGGAAAAATCATGGAGCAGGTTCTCAAAGAATCAATCCTGAAGCACTTACCTGAGAGGAAAGTGATCAGGAACAGTCAGCATGGATTCACCAAGGGAAGGTCATGCCTGACTAATCTAATCGCCTTCTATGATGAGATTACTGGTTCTGTGGATGAAGGGAAAGCAGTGGATGTATTGTTTCTTGACTTTAGCAAAGCTTTTGACACGGTCTCCCACAGGATTCTTGTCAACAAGTTAAAGAAGTATGGGCTGGATGAATGCACTATAAGGTGGGTAGAAAGTTGGCTAGATTGTCGGGCTCAACAGGTAGTGATCAATGGCTCCATGTCTAGCTGGCAGCCGGTGTCAAGTGGAGTGCCCCAGGGGTCGGTCCTGGGGCTGGTTTTGTTCAATATCTTCATAAATGATCTGGAGGATGGTGTGGATTGCACTCTCAGCAAATTTGTGGATGATACTAAACTGGGAGGAGTGGTAGATACGCTGGAGGGCAGGGATAGGATACAGAGGGACCTAGACAAATTGGAGGACTGGGCCAAAAGAAATCTGATGAGGTTCAATAAGGATAAGTGCAGGGTCCTGCACTTAGGACGGAAGAACCCAATGCACAGCTACAGACTAGGGACCGAATGGCTAGGCAGCAGTTCTGCGGAAAAGGACCTAGGGGTGACAGTGGACAAGAAGCTGGATATGAGTCAGCAGTGTGCCCTTGTTGCCAAGAAGGCCAATGGCATTTTGGGATGTATAAGTAGGGGCATAGCGAGCAGATCGAGGGACGTGATCGTCCCCCTCTATTCGACATTGGTGAGGCCTCATCTGGAGTACTGTGTCCAGTTTTGGGCCCCACGCTACAAGAAGGATGTGGATAAATTGGAGAGAGTCCAGCGAAGGGCAACAAAAATGATTAGGGGTCTAGAACACATGACTTATGAGGAGAGGCTGAGGGAACCTGGATTGTTTAGTCTGCAGAAGAGAATAATGAGGGGGGATTTTATAGCTGCTTTCAACTACCTGAGAGGTGGTTCCAGAGAAGATGGTTCTAGACTATTCTCAGTGGTAGAAGAGGACAGGACAAGGAGTAATGGTCTCAAGTTGCAGTGGGGGAGATTTAGGTTGGATATTAGGAAAAACTTTTTCACTAGGAGGGTGGTGAAACACTGGAATGCGTTACCTAGGGAGGTGGTAGAATCTCCTTCCTTAGAAGTTTTTAAGGTCAGGCTTGACAAAGCCCTGGCTGGGATGATTTAATTGGGGATGGGTCCTGCTTTGAGCAGGGGGTTGGACTAGATGACCTCCTGAGGTCCCTTCCAACCCTGATATTCTATGATTCTATGAAATGCAGTGGAAGTGATATCTGGGCACAATAAGTTAAATACGGGTAAAGAGTTAAGTAAAAAAAAAAAAAAAAGAGTAATTGAAACAAATGACATGACTACAGCAGAGAGAGAATGTTATAACAGGTTTCCAGCCCTCTAGGTGGTCCCTTCAGACAACATATGGGTTATCATGACCCTCTTTCTATATATCTACGTATTTATATGGCCCCGATCATGTTAGTGTCCAACTACCCCACAGTCTTTAATGTATCTATCCTCACAGAGACCTCTGTGAGGGAGGGAAGTGCTATTATCTCAAAAAGGTATGGATGGATATGACAGAGATATGGATTCCAAACTATGAATCAAATCCTGCTTGCCTTACTCATGCGAGAAGCTCCATTGACTGCAACAGTATTTGGCAACTTCACTGACAGTACTCCCCTGTGTGAGGTGAGCTGGAACTAGCTGTTACTCTTGTTTAAATTAGCGATTTGAACTGATACACCATGATCTAACTTGGCTGTTCACATATCTAACAATCTTTACAAAGAGACACTCTCTCTCTCTAATTCGTTAATTTATTACTCATGCTACCACTTGTCTAGGTGTTTTACAGACAGGTATTCTGAGCCTTGCTCCTCCTGCTTAATGTTACTTTTCTGGGGCATAGCAGGAGGAGAACTAGCTTAATCAGCTATCTGGGAATTCCCCTACACAGAGAGATCTCGGGGTAGTGTGGATTTACAAAGGCCCAAGCCACCCCTTCTATAATGTAAGGGAGCGTGTCAGGGATCAGTGGAGGGAAAGGGGGCATGGCTATGCTCTGGCTATTCTCAATTTTGGATACAGCCCCTTGGGGCTGTGGGCAGGCAAGCACAGCATAGAACAGTGGTTCTCAACCTTTCCAGACTACTGTACCCCTTTCAGGAGTCTATGTCTTGCATACCCCAAGTTTCACCTCACTTAAAACTAGTTGCTTATAAAATCAGACTCTAAAAATCCAAAAATGTCTCAGTACACTATTACTGAAAAATTGCTTACTCTCATTTTTGCAATATAATTATAAAATATATCGATTGGAATATAAATATTGTACTTACATTTCAGTGCAATACTTGAGTCTGTTTTTCACTTGTGAGCCTTGTCTGAAGCTGGAGCTAAAGCCCAAGCCCTGACACCTGGGGCTGAAGCATATAACCTAGCTTCGTGGGGCTCCCTGAGGTGTGGGGCCCCAAGCAATTGCCCTAATACCAGCCCTGCACTTGCAACCCCCTAAACCCATCCTGTGACACCCCACCCCCCGTTGAGAAACACTGACCTAGAAGAGCTGAGTTCCCCCTGGAAGGCCTCTGCATACCCTGGGGGTATGTGTACCCCTGGCGGAGAACCACTGGCATACAGCAGCCTTTGAGCTACTGTAATTTATGCCAAGGACCAAATTGGCCTGTGGCCATTCCCAGAATCCAGCAGATGACAAAGATGTTGCACAGCCACCTTTGCCCCAAGCTGCCCTGAGCTCTGAATCAGGGCCAAAATCACTAGCCTGAAGAGCATTCAAATTACACTAACAATGGACAAATGAAGAACAGGGACTGGGATGTAATAAAAAGCAGACTGATAGAATGGTGTGGGTTTTGGATGTGCTTTGTCAGTTCTGTGGGTTTTGTCTGAATTATTTTACTTTGGATTTCCAGTCTAATTTGTTCAAATTGTTTTGCTGAGAAGAGTAGAATTCATGGGATGTTTTGGACATTTGTTGCTTGTGTAAGCTTGTGTGTGGCAATGTAGCTACAAACATGTAAATGTAACTTAACTGCATTACTACATTAACAATAACAGTAACAACACAGCTTGCCGGGCTCATAATTCTAATTACACAGTGCATCTAAATTAACTCAGCCACAGCAAAGCACCTTCATTTTCTCCTATCATATCTGAAAAACAAACCCACATTTATTAAATACCAGCATGCAAAATTGGTAGAATTTAGAATTTATTAAGTTTATTATTTATTTAGAACAGGGTGTAAAGGTGGAGCTGGTCAAGAACTGTTTTTTTTCCCCACAGAAAATTTCAACAAAAATAAAACATTAATTTTCATCTAAAATTCTTCTATATAAATATTTTGATTTGTAAATTCAGCCACTTTGCCTCCTGGGAGTCATAGTTTGGGTACCTCATGTTTGCATTCTCCTCTATAGGCCTGTCCCCTTAGCTGAATTACATTTTCCATGATGTACCACAATCTTTCCTGTAAGAGAGGGGAGGTGGTTCATCAAAAGAGTCTGTGGCCAGGGTGCACTATGGGAGATGTAGTCTGACAGGAGAGCTTGGACTATAGAAGAGAATGGAAACATGAAGCAAATGAACTACAACTGCCATAAAGCATCTTGGTTACACTTCTAAATTGAACTATTTCAGTTTTCACCAAAAAGTATTTTGATTTTTTCATTAAAAAAACCACCACCATTTTCCTGTGGAAAGCATGCACTTTTAATGAAAAATTTAAGTCAGTCAAGCCCCCAATTTTTCATTGAAAAACAATTTGCTAAAAAAATATCTGTTCAGTCCTACACTAAGGATCTGATTTCCTGAGCACTCTGAGCTCCAATTGGCTTCAGTTGGAGTTCCACACACAACTGAAAAATCAGGTCCTAATTCCTCACAAACAAGACTAAAAAGTGACTTATGTAAATAGCAGTTGCATATTTACACCAGGGAAGCTATTTGCTCTTAAGAATAACTGTACAAAGTGAACCAACCTAACTTATTTTTTAAAAAGTCATACAAAATGTAGAATAGCTGGTTTCTAGACTGAATTAGCAACAGATACAAAACGTTGTCAAGGCTGATTCCCCACTCTGGCACTTTGAGTGCAGAAGTTGGGGGTCCGCAAGGATTCTAAAAATTAATACTGGCCACTCCAGGCTTATATTAAACTCCCCAGGTTACAGCTTTTCTATGACCTTGGATGGGTAGATGCTGCCACCACCCAAGTGCAAAAACTACTTTGAGAACCCAGGAAAGCACACTTGGGAATGCCTTCCTGTGGGGTACCCTGAAGCCCTTTCACCACCCCCTCCGGGGAAGAGCTGAGAAAGAAAACAAAGGAAATCAGCTGTTGCCACCAGCTAATTAAACAACGTGCACAAACCTCTTAGGACAAAATCCAATCCTGTTTTTAAAAAAGGTAAATTTTATTAAAAACAAAAAGAAAGAAAATATATTTGAAAACTCAGGCTATTGCTAGATTTAAAAAACCCACTTACAAGAATTAAGCATC
This sequence comes from Eretmochelys imbricata, assembly GCF_965152235.1. Classification (NCBI taxonomy): domain Eukaryota; kingdom Metazoa; phylum Chordata; order Testudines; family Cheloniidae; genus Eretmochelys; species Eretmochelys imbricata. Next base: position 252,563,020 of record NC_135573.1, read on the forward strand.
AAGAATAACCTTTTTGAGATCCAGCTTAAAGGTTACAAGCAAAACAAAAGAATTTGGGGTTAGCACAGAGGAGTCCACAAGCCATAAAGAAATAAAAAGAAATAAACCTAATTGCGACTTCCTAGACATTTCCTGATCTACTTACATATCTGAGGGTTTCAAGTGAGTAGTTTCTAGGTATGATTCAGATGATTTTTCATACCTAGCCCCAAGCTTCTTACAGCATAGTTCCAGCCCTGTCTCTGCTTCTCTCCAAGAACAACAACAGACAGAGGAAGGGGAAGTTTTTTCCCAATTTTAAAAAGTTCTAGCCTTTCCACTGGCTCTTTTGGTCAGGTGCCCACTCCCTTCCTTTTACCTATGCAGGGATACTTTTTAACACTTTACCGGTAAAGCAAGTAGAGAACAAATCCTAAGAGGGATTTTACAGCTAACTGGTTGGCTGGGTGTCCATAAAAGGGAGCTACCCCCGCTTTCATTTATCACAAAGAAACAGCATATCTAAATCCTTCCTGTAAAAGAGATAGAGATCAAAAAAACAAACAAACCTCACAAAAGCCGTAGTAAGGGAAATATAGCCTGAACAGTTCTCTGATAGAAATAGGCTACATCAAAGGAACTAGGTTATGATTCAGAGAGACTGACCACCAGAAGTCAATAAGTAGTACATTCTTGATGAATAAATTCAGAACAGAAGTATAAACATTTTGTTCAAAATTTAATCATTACAGAGGTTGTGTAAGGATGGGATGTGAAAGGAAGACTAAACATTTGAAAATACACAGTAGCGAAGGAATGACTCCTGCTTATTACATTGATCACACTTGTCTCACTGCTATCTTGTGCTCCCTCCATGTGTTTGTTGTATCCACCTATTGACTCCTGTCATATACTTAGAGCTGAAGTCCATTGGCTCTGCATAGGTATGGATCCACATACAAGATCTATGCCTAAGACCATAAGCTCTTTGGAGCAGGGGATAGTGTTTTCAGTGTGTCTGTCTGTCTGTGTCTGTACAGGGTCTAGACACAGCGGGGCATTCATTTCTGACAGAGGCCTCTAAGTGCAATCCCAACAGAAATATTAAAGCAAAAATTATTAATGTAGCTTGCCTAAATCCATCTAAATTTTGAAAACTGATTTTAATGGTTTATGATTTTAATACCTCCTCCTATGTAAGTGTAGGGGTGCCAACTTTCTAATCATACAAAAGCAAACATCCCTGCCCCATCTCCTGCCCCACCCCTTCTCTGAGGCCCTGCCCCACTACTCCATCCCCCCTACCTCTGTCGCTCGCTCTCCCCCACCCTCACTCACTTTCACTGGGCTGGGGCAGGGGGTTGGAGTGTGGGAGGGGGGTGAGGCTCCAGCTGTGGGTGTGGGCTCTGGGGTGGGCCGGGGGATGAGGAGTTTGGGGTGTAGGAGAGGGCTCCAGGCTGGGGCAGGGGGTTGGAGTGAGGGGGGGTAAGGACTCTGGCTGGGGATGTGGGCTCTGGGGTAGGGATGGAGATGAGGGGTTTAGGGTGCAGGAGGGTGCTCTGGGCTGGGGCCGAGGGGTTCAGAGTGCAGGAAGGGGTGCAGGCTCCAGCTGGGGGTGTGGACTCTGAGCTGGGGATGAGGGTTTGGAGTGAAGTAAGGGGCTCCAGGCTGGGGAAGGGGGTTGAGGTGTAGGAGGGGGTGAGGCCTCTGGCTGGGGGTGTGGCTCTGGGGTGGGGCCGGGGACGAAGGGTTTGGGGTATTGGGAGGGGTGAGGGCTCCGGGAGGGGACTCTGGGCTGAAACAGGGGGTTGGAGTGCAGGAGAAGGTTTGGGGTGCAGTATCCCGTCAGCGCTTACCTAGACCAGGGAGGCTCCGCGTGCTGCCCTTGCGCCAACAGACTCCGCCACTGCAGCTCCCATGGGCCACGGTTCCCAGCCAATGGGAGCTGTCGAGCCGTCCCTTGGGGCGAAGCAGTGTGCGGAGCCTCCCTGGTCGCCCATGTGTCTAGAAGCTGCAGGGACCTGGCAGCCGCTTCTGGGAGCTGTGCAGAGCTAGGGCAGACAGGGAGCCTGCCTTAGCCCTAGGCCCCAACTGCGCCGCTTGACTGGACTTTTAACAGCCCGGTCGGCAGTGCCAACTGGAGCCGCCAGGGTCCCTTTTAGACTTGCTGTTCTGGTCAAAAAACAGATGCCTATGCCAACCCTATGTAAGTGGCACATTAATACCAAACATTAACCCTGTATTGCCAACTAGTGTGATTTCATCCTGATTTTTTGGGGGGGAGAGGGGTTTAAACCGTATCATGAAAACATGATGAGAAGCCCCAACTCATGAATTTTCACTTATTCAAAATGGCCACCATCTCCAAGTACTGTCAATGGGGCTGCAGCCAACAAGATAGGCACCATCTCCCTGTAGCCTGTCTGTCTGTTCAAGAGAGGCTGCCGTTAATAAAGTTGGCTTATCACCTTCCACTGTTTCAATGGATTAAAGCTTGTGCCCACAGGCTGCCTCTTTATGGTTCAGGCGACGAGAGGACACATCACTAACGTTGTGATAGGTTGATGGGGAGAACGAGGGTGTCCTGGGGGGACAGGAGGTAGATTCAGGGGTGTAGAGAAATGGGCTGCAGGGGCCAGGAGGATAGTGATAGGGTAGAAGATGGAGGGATTGAATGGCAGCTTCTCCAGTCTGGTGGTCTTGGCAGATCAGGGGAGTCCCCTCTGAGCAGCCAGGGGAAGACAGTGTTGCCAATTCTCACAAACTGATTGCGAGTCACAGAATTTTGATGCCTGCAGGAGGAGCTGTTGTGATGGCTTGAAAAGCTCCTCCGATCCCATGATTTTCAGGACTGGGGAGAGCCTGAGGGATGAGGACGGAGACCTGGCATGCCACTGAGCCCTACAGCGGAGAGGGAGTCCCAGGGCAGCAGGAGGCAGAGGAGTAGGGAGTTGAGGAAGTGGTGCTGCTGGGACCCAGGTTCAGCAGGGGGCAGAGAGGTGTTGTTACTGAGACAAGACAATAACTGAACAGTATGCATCCGATGAAGTGAGCTGTAGCTCACGAAAGCTTATGCTCAAATAAATTGGTTAGTCTCTAAGATGCCACAAGTACTCCTTTTCTTTTTGCGAATACAGACTAACACGGCTGTTACTCTGAAACCTGAAAATGGATGGTAGTTCCCCCGTCATAGGGGGGGAAGGAGAGGGTAAGCAGAATGTCCATCTGAACAGCCAGGGAGAGGTATGCATTTTGTGTGTGAATTAAAGGTTGACTTTTCAATCTCAAATTCTCTCTCAAACATTGGCAGAGGAATAGAGGAGGGTTAAAAAGTCAAAACACAGACTAGAAAACATGATTTAATTGTTTAAATTTTATAATTTTGGGGGACAATCAAGGCTTTTTAGGTTCTGAGTCATTATTTTTGATCTCTTGACGGGGGTATGACTAACAGTTTTTGATTTTTTTAGGTTGGTAATACTGTTAACCTCAAACCTTACTTGAATTTAGGATTCAATTCACACTATTAATCTATTCTGCACTCAGAACTGCATTGTACTACATGGGTCTGATTCTCATTTACAATAAAGCCCTGTTCTAGCAGTGGAAAGAAGCCTTAAAGTGAATATAAATATATCTGAGTGTAAATGAGAACAAGACCCTGTCAAGGGCTGACCTGAGCCACGTACCCCATGGAGCAAGCTCACTTTGGGTTTTGCTGAACTCAAAATAGCCACCTGGGCGTTGAAGTCCAGAACATAAACACAAGTCCTCCACAGAGGTTCAAGGCAAATACTGCCAAGGTTAGACCCCCGACCAGGGCAGCTTACGTGGGTTAGGGCTGGGAGAGCCATCCTTCACTGTCCTGGCTTCACCCTAAAGCAGCCCCTACTAGAAGAAGCCAGCCCTTTTTATGTGGTCTGCTGGGCTCTGATTGGCCTCTGCCTGTTCCTGACCCTTCTAGTTGCCAGAGGACCAACTCAGACTGGTTCTGCCTGTAGCTGATCATAGGAGGCCTCTCCACGCAGTCCCTGGGGGTCTGAACTTGATGTTCTTCCCTTCCAGCAGGGCACGCTCTTAGAGTGGGAGCGCCAAGGTGGCAGGGCCTCCAGCAGGGAGCAGCAAATGTCTGGTACACCCCATCACAAGCCCCTCTACATTTTGCTATTTAGATTTAAGATAATCTGATTCACAAAATAAATTATAGCTGGTTTATAAAACACATGGAAAAATTTAGTTAATGGGGATATTTGTATGAAAAAAGAAATAAAAATGGAAAAATAAACTTTTTCCACCTACAGTTAAATTAAAAAAATAATATGAGTAAACCACAAGATTTTTTTTTTGCCCATCTCCCATTCAATCCCACACAAATGCAAAAACTTTTCTCCTCCTGCCTAACACCTCCTCCCCCATTAACTTAAATTGTTTAAATGTTTTAACAGAAAAAAAGTGAAATAATAATTTCTGAAACAATCATACAATACTGGACCAAATCTGGTTTGCACTTCCATTCATACTGCTCCAATCTGAGAGCAGGATTTGGCAATTACAATCATTACACATTTCCTCTTAAATGTCTGCAGAAATATAAAGTTTAACCTAATATGATTTTATGGGGGCATTTTGTTGTAAGAGGGATGAATGTGTTCTTTAGCCAGCTGTAATGAAAAGCTATTGCTTAGACATTATAACAATTCCCCCTTCCCCTCCTGCACAGGACAGTGTGAAAAGCATCTTATTAGGGCAGAGGTTACCGCTATCCAATTCTGCACTCTTGCCCCCCACAACATCGTTCTTAGAATGCTTTATATCTTGCATACACAACAAATGCTTCCTCCATTCTGTTTTCAGCTGACTCCAGCTTCTTTGTGGATTTATGCATATGTGCGGTGAATAAATTAGATGAGAGCAAATATGATGGAATGCAAGAGAAATTCATTTTCCTTTCTGTATAATGCCTGTGAATTCATTTCAATATTACAGCTACTGTTTTTCAAAAGTGAAAACAGAGAACTACAGCTTGCAAAGTGGGGCAATACATTAGCCTGTGATATCTCAAGAACTGAATTCAAAGCCAACCTTACGTGCAAGGCAAATTAATTTGAGTGTCTCAGCCTGGCCCCTAGCGGACTTTTGTCCACAGCCTGGAACAGCGGAGGGGTTCTAAGTCATGAATTAGGTGCATTGTCAGGGGCACATGGGGAATTTACACACCACTTAATGCTGCTCCTACTTATATCCACTGGCCCAGATCATCCCCTCCAGGAGGTGGGGGAGAAGGGCAGGGGAACACAACAACATGGTAAGGGTCTCACTGGGAAGGGAATTTGAGGGGATTCCCTTATAGAAATCCCCCCATATTGTCTCATCAAGGGCTATTTGCTCCCCATGGAAAAGGCTTTGGGACTCATCACCACTCTTCACTGATCCCCTGGGATGCATGGGAGGCCAGAGCCACACTCAGAGAATCATCTTAAATTTAAATGCTTAAAAGTGATTGTATTAGAATTTACAATATTACTGGTATTATAGCAGTGCTCAGAGACCCCCATCAGGATCCTCCTGTGCCTATTAGGTTGAGTGTTGTACACAGTACAAACATGGCAAAACACGACCCCTCCACCACAGGGTTGTATAATCATTATACATAAAGGACTAGCCAAAGAACATATGAATAACCCTGACCGCCACTACCCCTCCTTTAATTTAACCATCCTCTCTTGAGATTAGATATATCACTATGATATATGATATACTATATATCAATATGATAAATTGCAAAGCTATGTGATTAATGGCAGTCTTATGAGAAATTACATTATGATCCTTTGACAACTTGGCCTGCACTCAACCCATTACTCCAGCTCCCCCGGTATATTTGCATTTCCAAACCTTTGAGCAGTTTCAAACATCCATTTAAAACAAACTACCACAACAATTTTTTTCTCCTTTATCCCACATGTCTAATTGCCCCCAGCCCCATAAAGTTACAATGGCCTGTGATCCACGGTGAGAGGGGAAAAGGGAGGGGGCAAAATTCAGTCCTAGAGCAGCGAGAAGTTTAAGGTCTGTTATATCTCAGCTCTTCATCATTGTTCCATGAGAAGGGGGATAAGAACAGCTTGCTGATGGGACACAGAATTTGCTTCTATCTTTAAAAAAGGAACCAATATACTGTGAAGTTTTATGCACAGGAAAACTATTAGGTAATGTACACAGGTTTTTAAAATATATTACAGTAGGAGATCTGTGTAGCACACAGGAAGGACGATCCAGTGGTTGGAGCACTTTTGGTGCTAGGGCAACTTGGCTTTACAGGTGGAAGGACACAAAATATTGTCCCAGTAAAAGTTTTTAAAGTTTTCCATACAATCTCCTCTCCTCCAGGATGCAGAGTACCAGTGGAACTCCTCCATGCATGGTACTCCAGTTTTAGGTCTGTTGTAGCCCGTACAGTAGCTACAAAATGATTTCACAGGTATTTGCTGGAGGTCCAGGTAGTTAGAGATCCCTGTGTGAGCTCTCCATACCTGCCTCCTCCTTCCCATGCAGTGAAACCGCACAGGGTCTGTTGCTTTTTGGGCTGTGCACACCTGTGGAGCAGGTTATTAATGTTCAGAATATGCACCACAATCAATATATTTTATACCCAAAATTACTTTATTATGCACAAAATCCTGCTCTTGGATCCATATTACTGAGCTCCTAATGGCAGCTGCATATTGTGCATCTGAATTCCCAGTGATGTTAAGGGGAAATTTGCATAAAATCAAAGACAGAATTTGCAAAAGGGAGCCAAGATTACAGAACAAGAATATACCTGTAGCCATGTTAACAGAGCTGCATGCATGGAGGGTCAAATCCAGAGCCCTGTGTATGGCCAAAAAGTAGCTGGACCAGGCACTTGGCAGGTGACTCGTGAGCTAGGGGAGAGTCTCTTTCTCAGAACACAGAGATTATTTCAGCCCAATAGCACCTCTGCCTTGCTTTACAGGTCCCTCCCATTTGGGTGAGGGAGGATGAAAGGATCCATGCACCAGCGGTCCCAAAGCTAGTTTGTGTTCTCTTTGTGCCCTGCTCCCACATAGACCATTCACACTGCCACCGAGAATTTGTACTGAGCAGGGATCCACATCAAATGGTACTCCACATTCAACTGTGCTCATGCAGAACAACTACATGCCAAGAGATCCTTGGTTATCCTAGAAGATGGAGCTGAAATCTGGTGTTTTAGGAAATCAAGTGTGGAAAGACCTTAATCTGACCTCTAGTGCAGCTTTACTCTGATATGCAAAAACTAGTCAGAAAGTTTTTGTTCGTTCTTTAAATAGAAAGCCCCTAATTTGACAGCTCTATCTCCAGTATATAGTCAGAGTTACACCTGCTGATTTTAGTGCTCAGAACCAACTTGCACCCTTGGTTATACACCCAATTCTCCCTGGAATCAGAGTTTATCTAGCCTAAGCAACCACTAGTAATTGCTTAGCCTCCAAGGAAACCCCAGGAGAGACCAGGGACTGAGAAGAGAGGGTTACTCTCCCTGTGCAGTAATTGAAGCTCTTCAAGATGTGTGTCCTATGGGTGCTCCTCTAGGTGAGGCACCTGGGACTGGAGATCTTCATCAGCAGTGCTAGGTGGACTGCACATGCACACCTCCTCCCCTCTCGCACACTGTGTGCAGGATGTATATATAGTGCTGTGCGGTCCAACTGCCCCCAGTTCCTTCTCTGCTGCAGACTGCTTTCAGCTCTGAAGAAGAGAGAAGGAGGGCAGGTAGTGGAGCACCCATAGGGGGACACATCTCAAAGAACCTCAGTTACGGCAAAGAATGAATAACTCTCTCTTCTTCTTCTTCGAGTATGTCCCTATGGGTGACTATAAAGCAGTGCCCTTAGTTGGAAGGCTGGGGCTTCGGAGCGACATGTACTGTCGAGGATAGGACAGAATGTCCAAGGAGAGTGTTCGTTGCGGTACCATGCATAAAACGGTAGTGCCAGGCAAAGTGTCTGCCGATGCCACTGTGGGGCAGCCTTACAAATGTCATCAATGGGGACACTATTAAGAAAGGCAATCGAGGTAGATAATGATCATGTGGAATGTGTTCTGACTGAGGTAGGAGGTTGTCTATTGTGGAGTTTGTAAGATAAATGTACACACTGTGAGATCCATTTAGAGAGGCGTTGTTTAGATACAGCAGTGCCTCTGGATCTTTCGGTGGTGGAGAAGAATAATCATGGCGATTTCTGGAAGGGTTTTATCCTGTTGAAGTAGAAGGGTAATTGCTCCTTTTTGGTCTCTGGTAGATCATGGCAGAGTTCCTCCAATTTGGTATAGTTTGGATAATTATACTTGGCCATGAGAGCTTCATAATTTGAAATCCTAAATTGGAGCGTGGCTGAAGGGTATGGTCTTGCACCCAAATAAGTCCAAGCATTTCCAATCTTTGTCTGGATGACTAGGTCAAGATTGGTACTGATGGCCTTTCTCCTGCACCACATTGACCACCAAAGAATTTGGAGGGAGGTGCAAAAATAAAAATTCAGCATCCGTCACCAGAACATAATATTTTCTGTTGACGTGCTTGCAGGTTGGCGGGATGGAAGCCAGGGTCTGCCACAGAACCTTCATGGGTTTGAGAAGGGCCTCATTGATCAATAGTGCGATCTCTGAGGAAGACGATGGGTGGAGGATATCCATCAGTTTATGCTGCTGGCCTTTGACTTCCTCCAATGGGATCTGTAGGGAGTCTGCAATCCTATGGACTAGATCTTGAATGTGCCTGAAGTCATCGGCACATGTAGGGGGCTGAGGCATAATCCCCTCAACAGGTGAGGAGAAGGAAAAATGTAAAAGTTGGGGGAGCCTCCTCTTCCTAGTCTTCCTCCTCAGTTGGTGCCAGCGGCGGTTTGACTTCCCGAGGGCATGGAAAAGTGAGAGATGTAGGTCTCCTTCTTTGTTCTCTGGGAGGGTTCCCAAATTGTGCCCTGAACATGGTCCCAGGGTCCCAATATGGCCAATTTGGTTGGAGTGGTAACATGTGGCTGCATCCACAGTAGACCCTGCCAGGACTGGGGCTAGACATAGTCTGCACATAGTGAGGATAAGCCAGTACAATTTGTCCAGTAGTCAAGGGAACAACGGAGCCCTCCTCCCTCTCCTCCTCTTCTTCCTCCTCCTCACTGGGGACGGGAGGTGTGGTACTCATCAGAGAGAGGGAGGAATGTTGTGAGTCCAGAAAGGAAGGAGGTCCCATTGAGGAAGCAGAGACTCAGGAGTGTCAGAGACTCGCAGGACTTTATCAGAAGTCTTGTGGAGAGGGAAGGAGCATCACTGGTGCCGTTGTAATGCACAGTGCCAAAGAGAGGGTATATGTCCATGAAATTGCAGAAGATAGCGCCAGAGACTTAGTCAGTGCCAAAGACTTGCCCGGTGCCGAAGATTTTGGTGTTGATGATTTGGTCGGTGCTGGTGACTTGGCCAGTGCTGATGGCTTCGTCAGTACCAGAAACGGCTTCGGTGCCATGGCTCCTGCAAGTGGGCCACCTTGGTCCCCAGAGCTGGGAAATGGTGCCAAGGGCTGAAGGTCTGCCCAGAGAGGGTCTTTAGACCTTTTCTTTGAGCCAGTACCAGAGGTGATCCCTGGAGCTATGTCCCCTGTCGAATTAGGTTGAAACCACTGACCTAGCCAGGAATGGTGTTCTAGCGGGCTGTGTCTCACAGTGTGAGGAAGAGGAAGCCAGTTTCTTGTCATCCACATGATCATAGGAGGACTTTCTCTTCACGGGGTATGGAGAGTCGGGGGTCAGCCAACGACCTGGCAGAGCATGAGGGCCTATCTGGGGAAGAGTCCGGGCCTAGGTCCAATGCTGGATGTAGTGAGTTCTCCATGAAAAGAAGTTTCAATCTAATGTCCCTGTCCTTCCAGGCTCTGGGTTTAAGGCCAAGGCAGTGGGAACACTTTTGAGGGACATACGGATACACTGCAGGTGGCCATCCACTATCGAGAAGGTGGTCTCGCACAAAATGAACCTCTTAAACCTGGGAGATCCAGGCATAAGTGTGAAGAGAAAAGGCTTCCCAGTCAGGAATGGCAAGAAGTAGCATAAACGAAACCTAAGCTATGAGAAGAACTGTAAAGATAAAGTTGAAACAAAAATTTATTTATTAAGATAGTATTTTCCGCCTCTTCTTTCTCTTTCTAACTACACTAAACAGGTAAGGCACTATCTATGAGGAAATAGAAGAAGCGGGTTCTGCTAGAGAATTCCATCCCAGCTCAAAGGTGGTAGAGAAAGAATTGGGGGAGGTTGGACCACACAGCGCGATAGATACATTCCTCACACAGCACAAGAGAGAGGGGAGTGCTCATGTGCTGTCCGATAGGCACTGCTGGTGAAGATCCCAGGTGCTGCTGCATCTATAGTGGAGGACCCATAGGGACATCACTCGAATAGGAATAGTGAATTACAGGAACAAAAGCAGAGGTTTACAGATACTCAGAAACTAAACATTTATCAGGCATTACTATCCTGAGTGTTATAAACTGATCAAGCATGTGTGTTTGCACATTGGGGAGGTCCAGATGGCCTTGTTACAGACAGTGGCACACCTTTCATTGATTAAAAATCCAAGCCCTACCTGAAGAAGCAGGCCTTTTGCTATTTAACAAGCAGCCATATTATCCTCTAGTTTGGATATCCCCGTGATAAACTGTTGAGCCATATAGTACATTTTATTTATCCTGTGCCTTTGACCAACTTACCTGCCCTCTACTCACTAATTTATCTCCCCTGGGACTTACTCTAACTCCCAAAGCACTGAGAAGTTACAAAGAGCCTCCATAAAAAAAGTCATCTTGCCAGAGAACTGTTTGTTTTCTTAGCCCAAAATGAAGAATTCTCAAGTTCTCACCCCACCTCCAAATTTACTCCTGAGGCCCAGAAGTGGCAGTATTCAGTCCTGGGCCTGTATCAGGTTTTGTATACAAAAATGAAAATGTCATGGCGTTAAAGCTGGTTTTCTCATAGCCTCAGATGGCAGGAGACAGGAACTTTATACTAATGGAAAGGAAAGACTTCCTATCTCTTAATGGATGGAGCCTAGCCTCAAAGCAGTTGGAGGTACGAGACTTTTAATCTGTGACTTTTTTTGTGCAACAAAGCTGTTTTACAGTTACTGTCATAGATTCTTATGGCTCCCTCTGAGTTCCGCACTGTTGGACTCATAAACCCTCTTCCAATAAACCCTGCCAGACAGTGCTCTGGAAAAGGCAAGCTCTGTGAAGATCCACCCCAGATCACCCTGTCAAAGTAGCAGGTTTTCCTCTTCCCTCCTCACAGACAAGGCTTCCCCAGATTCTTGGGGATCTCAAAGTTCAAGGCCGGAAGGGACCACTACATCCTCTAGTCTGATCTCTTGTATATCATAGGCCACTCAACAGCACCCAGCGACCTCCAAGTGAAGCCCAATGACCAGAATTACACCAAAGCACAACAGCCCTCAGGAGACTAAATATTGTGTTCCACAGGGAGTGAACAGATGGTGCTGAAGTGCCACCAGTCACAAGTGCCAATTCTGTGGATGCTCCAGGGCTCAAACACCAACAAAAGATAGGGGATGCTCAGCACCCACCAGCCATAGCTGTTGGGAGGGGCCCCCAATCAGAGGTTGAGTGGCTGGTGGGAGGCGCTCAGGGGAGGGCAGAGAGAAGCAAGTGGCAGTGGTGGGCCTTGGGGGAGGGGGGAGCACAGCAAGGGCGGGGAGAGGCGGAGTGAGGGCAGGGCCTAAGGGGAGGGGGCAGAGGATGGGTGGATCACCCACCAGGAAAAACAGAAGTCAGCACCTGTGCCACCAATCTCAGAATCATAGACTTTGTAGGAGTGGCAGGGACCTTGATAGTCATCTAGTCCTGTCCCCTGCACTGAGGCAGGACTAAGTATTATCTAGACCATCCCTGACAGGCATTTGTATAACCTGCTCTTAAAAACCTCCAGTGACAAAGATTCCACAACCTCTGTAAGTGATTTGTTCCAGTACTTAACTGGAATGCTCCAGGCCCCTGCAATGGCAGGGCAATGATTTAGTAAGATATACCCAGATGATCTGTAGGAAACCAACACCATACACCCTGTGCCTAGGCATTGGCTCTGGCTTCCAGAACCCTTCCCCATGCCCCTCTAGCATTCTTTTGTCCCAGGACAACAGGCATTTTGCCTGAATAGGCTTGTCTGCACTTTGAGAATTCAGACATACAGATCTCCATTGGACTGGAAGGACATGACATGGGGGTAAAAGATACAAGAGTCTTGTCAACACTACAGTTCTCAGTGTGGCTATCAGCCCAGGGAAATTAAGGGTCCATGTTTTTCCTTTGTAGATGCTCTCAAGAACAACTTCAGAAGTGACTCCATGAATAAAATGATAGGAACCTGACTCTAATTATCATCTACATCACTGACTATTTGTATTGCCTAAGAGTCCCAGTCATGGACCACGGCACCACTGTGGGAGGGGGCTGTACACACACACAAAACAAAGACCTAAAGGTCCAGCCCTAAAATCTCACTTCTTTCTGACTTTTCCAGGCCATAGTACAGACTGTAGATGGAATATATATGCTTTTTTTCCAGTCAGTACTTGTTAGGATATAGATATTCAGGCCTGTCTGTAAAGGCCTATACTCTAAGAATTTAGGTGTATTCTTATCACTTGGCTAGTTATAGAGATATAAAAGAAAGAATCAAAATCACTGTCTGCCGGTGTAAGGTCCTTCTCTTACTGTGACAGTCCGAGGCCCTGTTCTTAGGCTAAGGCCTCTGGCTAAGCAACAGAGGCAGCCATAACCTGGGAAGCGACCAGTCACATCCTCACATTCCAAACTAGTCACACTGAAATAAGGTGCTACTGGGCTGTTAGGAATACAATCCTGTCCTGATAATGCCGATCACCTCCAGAGAAAGGGAAGTGCCTAGAAGATGTAAAAGGAAACTTAGTTTGATAGCATCCTGTCTGGCAAGAACTCACTTATCAATAGCTGGGATGTGAAATCCTCATTTCTGTATTTGTTCTATCACTGTAGTCCCCATTTCCCCATTGTTCGTCTGTATAATCTCTGTCTGGTTCTGTGATTGTTTCTGTCTGCTGTATAATTAATTTTGCTGGGTGTAAACTAATTAAGGTGGTGGGATATAATTGGTTAAGTAATCATGTTACAATATGTTAGGATTGGTTAGTTAAATTTCAGTAAAAGGATTGGTTTCAGAGTAACAGCCGTGTTAGCCTGTATTCGCAAAAAGAAAAGGAGTACTTGTGGCACCTTAGAGACTAACCAATTTATTTGAGCATAAGCTTTCATGAGCTACAGCTCACTTCATCGGATGCATACTGTGGAAAGTATAGAAGATCTTTTTATACACACAAAGCATGAAAAAATGGGTGTTTACCACTACAAAAGGTTTTCTCTCCCCCCACCCCACTCTCCTGCTGGTAATAACTTATCTAAAGTGATCACTCTCCTTACAATGTGTATGATAATCAAGTTGGGCCATTTCCAGCACAAATCCAGGTTTTCTCCCCCCCCCCCCCCCCCCACACACACACTCTATGTAAGAGAGCAGTATGACTGCTCAGAGCTCAAGTATGAAACTGCAGAAAAACCTGAGAGTCTCTGGATTAGGTTTAGAAGTGTGAGCAACAAGGGTGATGTTGTGGTGGGAGTCTACTATAGACCACCGGACCAGGGGGATGAGGCGGATGAGGCTTCCTTCCAGCAACTCGCAGAAGTTGCTAGATCGCAGGCCCTGGTTCTCATGGGAGACTTCAATCACCCTGATATCTGCTGGGAGAGCAATACAGCGGTGCACAGACAATCCAAGAAGTTTTTGGAAAATGTAGGGGACAATTTCCTGGTGCAAGTACTGGAGGAACCAACTAGGGGCAGAGCTCTTCTTGACCTGCTGCTCACAAACCGGGAAGAATTAGTAGGGGAAGCAAAAGTGGATGGGAACCTGGGAGGCAGTGACCATGAAATGGTCAAGTTCAGGATCCTGACACAAAGAAAGAAAGGAAAGCAGCAGAATACGGACCCTGGACTTCAGAAAAGCAGACTTTGACTCCCTCAGGGAGCTGATGGGCAAGATCCCCTGGGAGAATAACATGAGGGGGAAAGGAGTCCAGGAGACCTGGCTGTATTTTAAAGAATCCTTACTGAGGTTACAGGGACAAACCATCCCGATGTGTAGAAAGGATAGTAAATATGGCAGGTGACCGGCTTGGCTTAACAGTGAAATCCTTGCTGATCTTGAACACAAAAAAGAAGCTTACAAGAAGTGGAAGATTGGACAAATGACCAGGGAAGAGTATAAAAATATTGCTCGGGCATGCAGGAGTGAAATCAGGAAGCCCAAATCACACTTGGAGTTGCAGCTAGCAAGAGATGTTAAGAGTAACAAAAAGGGTTTCTTCAGGTATGTTAGCAACAAGAAGAAAGTCAAGGAAAGTGTGGGCCCCTTACTGAATGAGGGAGGCAACCTAGTGACAGAGGATGTGGAAAAAGCTAATGTACTCAATGCTTTTTTGCCTCTGTCTTCACGAACAAGGTCAGCTCCCAGACTACTGCACTGGGCAGCACAGCATGGGGAGGAGGTGACCAGCCCTCTGTGGAGAAAGAAGTGGTTAGGGACTATTTAGAAAAGCTGGATGTGCACAAGTCCATGGGGCTGCATCCGAGAGTGCTAAAGGAGTTGGCTGATGTGATTGCATTGCCACTGGTCATTATCTTGGAAAACTCATGGCGATTGGGGGAGGTCCTGGATGACTGGAAAAAGGCTAATGTAGTGCTCATCTTTAAAAAAGGGAAGAAGGAGGATCCTGGAAACTACAGGCCAGTCAGCCTCACCTCAGTCCCTGGAAAAATCATGGAGCAGGTCAAGGAATCAATTCTGAAGCACTTAGAGGAGAGGAAAGTAATCAGGAACAGTCAGCATGGATTCACCAAGGGCAAGTCATGCCTGACTAATCTAATTGCCTTCTATAATGAGATAACTGGCTCTGTGGATGAAGGGAAAGCAGTGGACGTGTTATTCCTTGACTTTAGCAAAGCTTTTGACACTGTCTCCCATAGTATTCTTGCCAGCAAGTTAAAGAAGTATGGGCTGGATGAATGGACTATAAGGTGGATAGAACGCTGGCTAGATTGTCGGGCTCAACGGGTAGTGATCAATGGCTCCATGTCTAGTTGGCAGCCGGTATCAAGTGGAGTGCCCCAAGGGTCGTTTCTTGAGCTGGTTTTGTTCAATATCTTCATTAATGATCTCGAGGATGGTGTGGATTGCACCCTCAGCAAGTTTGCAGAGGACACTAAACTGGGAGGAGAGGTAAATACGCTGGAGGGTAGGGGGATAGGATACAGAGGGACCTAGACAAATTGGAGGATTGGGCCAAAAGAAATCTGATGAAGTTCAACAAGGACAAGTGCAGAGTCCTGCACTTAGGATGGAAGAATCCAATGCACCGCTACAGACTAGGGACCGAATGGCTAGGCAGTAGTTCTGCGGAAAAGGACCTAGGGGTTACAGTGGACAAGAAGCTGGATATGAGTCAACAGTGTGCCATTGTTGCCAAGAAGGCCAATGGCATTTTGGGATGTATAAGTAGGGGCATAGCCAGCAGATCGAGGGACGTGATCGTTCCCCTCTATTTGACACTGGTGAGGCCTCATCTGGAGTACTGTGTCCAGTTTTGAGCCCCACACTACAAGAAGGATGTGGAAAAATTGAAAAAAGAGTCCAACGGAGGGCAACAAAAATGATTAGGGGACTGGAACATATGACTTATGAGGAGAGACTGAGGGAACTGGGGATGTTTAGTCTACAGAAGAGAAGAATGAGGGGGGATTTGATAGCTGCTTTCAACTACCTGAAAGGGGGTTCCAAAGAGGATGGCTCTAGACTGTTCTCAGTGGTAGCAGATGACAGAACAAGGAGTAATGGTCTCAAGTTGCAGTGGGGGAGATTTAGGTTGGATATTAGGAAAAACTTTTTCACTAGGAGGGTGGTGAAACACTGGAATGCGTTACCTAGGGAGGTGGTGGAATCTCCTTCCTTAGAAGTTTTTAAGGTCAGGCTTGACAAAGCCCTGGCTGGGATGATTTAATTGGGGATCGGTCCTGCTTTGAGCAGGGGGTTGGACTAGATGACCTCCTGAGGTCCCTTCCAACCCTGATATTCTATGATTCTATGAAACTGGAATTATGCTTGCTGGAAGTTCACCCCAATAAACATCAAACTGTTTGCACCTTTGGACTTCGGGTATTGTTGCTCTCTGTTTATGCGAAAAGAACCAGGGAAGTAAGTGGGTGAAAGAATAAGCCCCCTAACAGTACTATTCGAGAGAAAATAGAACATTCTGAAATAATGTATATACCAGTAGTAAAACAGCACTTTCTGAAATCACACAGTGATAAACCAGTCTGAAATGGCGGGATGAGACCAGTAAATGTGCATTACAAGTCCCTTTTTCAATCCCAAGGAGGAAAAATCCCAAGGACATGGAAAATGATGCAGATCCTCAACTGGTGTAAGTCAGCATACCTTCACTGAAATCAATAGAGCAGCTGAGGATCTGGCCCCACACAACTAACTGTTCATTAGAGAGCAAAATTCTCCCTTGGTTACATCTGTGTGACCCCATAAACCTGAGGTGACATGAGTAACTGAAGGCAAAATTTGTTCCCTTTTATAGTTTTTTTGACTTGCATTAAAAATATAAAATTAGAAAATAATTTTTAGAGTGGGCTGAATAATGACAAATTTTATTCCTGAACGATTATTTGTCAAATAAACTACTCACAAATATTATTCAACCAGCTGCAGCTGTTGCATTTAATTGACACCATTTGTTCCTGCTTCCATCATTAGGAGAAATGTAAAAGTTCCTGCTGCAGTTGATTACGCTGTTGAGATTTAAACAAGATCACAGCTATACATTGGAGAACCAGAGCAAGGCAAAATTCCCTAACTTTCTCCCTTACCCTGATTCCTCTCCTCTCTCCCCACATACAGTTTCAGGCAGCAAATGGCATAGGAAATCAGCTCTTTGAGTGGTGGAATGGGTGGTTGTATTTTTTCCCCACATCTCCTGCTGTTTCCAGTCTTTTATCATAATGAAACTGTTAAGTAGGCTCCAGAATCAGAGTAAGTCAATGTTTAGGTCTCACTACCATGAAAGTATCTCTTTAAGAGGAATCATGTGAAGTGGCTGGATGTTTCCTCACATTTATTCAGAGTTCTTTTATAATAATTTCCCCCATTCAAACCCCTATAGAATGTTAAAATAACAAATACCACACCGTTTCCATACAGGAATGAAAGCTATAACATGGTTTAAAAAAGGTTTAAAAGATGCTCAGATTTTATTTCAGGGCCCATCTGGCCCTCTAAGTCTAACCTTGCTAGCGAATGGTCTCCTGGCACTGTTAAGGCCATCAATGTACTAAAAAAAAACCCTTTTGCTGGCAATGAGGAAGTGACAAAATAGTTACAGAATTTTGGTAGGTTGCAACACAATTCCTTGTCATGGTTCTATAACCATTTTGCCCCACCCACACTTAAAAAAAACCTCTGTATTTGAATACATGGATGCCCCTAACTCTGCCAAAATGCTGTGTGCTGGTATCTAGACTGGCCTCGAGTCTATACAAAGGAATACTGTAGGACACTAATTTTGTATGTGGTCATTTTTCAGATGAACACCATGCTTTTTTAAATTCAGGGACCAGTTTGTCCTGTTGGCTGCACAGGTGATACTAAAGGTGAGCAAATTCTTAGGGAGTAATGCCTGTGTATTCTAAATTATTGTCCCTTTTCTCTAACTGGTCATAATGTCAGTGATAGGTTTCAGAGTAGCAGCCGTGTTAGTCTGTATCCGCAAAAAGAAAAGGAGGACTTGTGGCACCTTAGAGACTAACAAATTTATTTGAGCATAAGCTTTCGTGAGCTATACCTCACTTCATCGGATGCATGTGCAATCCAGTAGAGGGCAAACTTAGTCTATATATTCTCAAAATGTTCATAATACAGTTAAGAGAAAGCTGTTGTTTTTGGATGTTTATCTTTCCTTGATAACCTATAAAGATATGTGACAACATGTAGCAACAGAGCTTAAGAGATGCATCAGCATAAATTGCACCTGTCACTCAATGGCTTTTCAGTCAAGTCAGTTAACATTTTACAAAATCAGCAAACTGACGAGAAACAATACATTAAATACCAGTAAACTACGGTCTCGTTCCATTAATCCTCCCCTGAACTCATTATAATTGCATACATATTTTCTGGAGGTTTCTTGTGTACATACAGAGAATCAAGGAACTCACTTTCCTGCTCCGTTATTGAGTAAATGACAGTATGTTTAGCCATTCAACAAGCTCTGTTTTCCTTAACACTTAGCTCCTGCCTAAAGAAGCAACGTTTATTCCAAGAATGGCACACCATGACACATACAATTCTTTGAGACTCTGAGAACGTTTTTTGAAAGTACCTGTTGCCTCTGGCACAAATTTTAAAAATTACCCCTTAATTACAACTATGCAAAACCAATGGGACTTTTACAAGGAATGGTTTTAGCTGAAAAGGTTCATGGCTGGATGGATTTAATAGGCGGAAAATTAATCCTTTTCTATTTGAAAAACAGATTCCCTGGGTATTTCTCTGTACTAGCACAGATCTAATGGAATAACCCCTGCAACCAGCCGGTGGAGACAGATCAAAACAAAAGTCAAACCACTCTCCTGCCTGCTTCAATCAACTGAATTCCAGAGCAGCAGGAATATCCTAAGAACAAGGTGCTAACAAGAGCTTTCAATATGCAAAGCCCCTGTCTCAGCTTGTCCGGCTTTCCAGCTTAGTTCCATCAAGGCCCAGGGTCCCAAGGACTGTGGAACAGCAGCCAGGGAAGATACCCAGAAGGAGGGAATATTAACTCCTATCTGGTTTCAGAGTAGCAGCCGTGTTAGTCTGTATTCGCAAAAAGAAAAGGAGTACTAGTGGCACCTTAGAGACTAACCAATCTATTTGAGCATAAGCTTACTATGCAAAGATCTTGTGTCAGCAGCACCTATCCTGCTCCATTTAACTTCCCCATCCTGCTCCTGACCTGGCTCCACCCCCTGTAGTCCATAGAGCTTCAATCCTCACAAGACAAAGAAGTCACAAATGAGGCACTTCCCCCTCTCCCCACCCCTTCACTGCTGAAAGGCGGAGATCCACATGTGAAGGAATCCCACCTCCTGGATCCACCCAGGGTGACCCAACCCATTACATTTTACAACGTTTCAGCATGGGATGGAGAACAGGAATTAATAATTAATTTCTCAATTATTTCTACTTCGGTAGCCCCGAAGGACTCCGGTCAGGGAACAGGGCCTCACTGAACAAACTTGATGAAGTAGCTCCTCCCAGCAGGACAGCAGTACTCACTCCATGAATATACATGTGACTCAGTAAAGTTTGGCTCTATTCTCAGCTCTTCCACTGGCCTGCCTGGTGCACTTAGCAAGGCACTTCACCTCTGTGCCTACGTTTCCCCATTTATCAAATGGAGAGAACAACACCGATCTACTTTGTCAGTTGGTTTGAGATCTACTGATTAAAAGCACTATATAAGAGCTAGAAATTAATTATAATTATTGTTATTATTATTATAAGTAGTACTTGATCACCATGGGGCTCCGTCCCACAAAGTGCTGAACTCCCTGGACCCAATCCAGAAAAGCACTTAAGCATATGCTTCAACTTCACTGGAACTATCTGCATACCAAAATTTAAGCACGTGCTTAAGTGTTTTCCTGGATTGGGGCCAAAGTGCTCAGCACCTTGCAGAATGGAACCTTATCTCAAGGAACCAGTGTTAACTTGGACATTTAGGAACCGTTGGTCCTGGGAATGCTTGACGCCTATAATTCTTTGTAAAGATAAAAGGCTAAGGGTGGAACCAATAAATCAGTCCCTCTTGGGTGAATACCCCAAGAGCACCATTAACTAGGCTGGCACAGGGAAATGCAATATGCCAGCCTGGTCCAGCAAGAGGGAATCTGGCTCCTCTAGTTTCAACAGTGTTGCCTTTCCAATAAGCCTGTCTTGCAACTTGTACAGCTGGTGCCCCGCCTAAATCTAAAATTAACCATGTGCCATTAATTAACCTCTCATATCATCTATCTTCCTGAGGACATCAACCGGTCTCTCTGAATCTGCAACCTGATCCATCAGTGTCTTAAAGTGACAACGCTACAAGTAACAAACATTCTCTTACTTGCACAGAGCCATCAGCAGAGTATACATTCAATACCTCTCACTGTGTTTATTACAAAATATTGGGCATTCATCTTTTTAAATGAGAGGACTGAGGGCAAGGCTTTTTTGAAGAAAAGTTGGAATAAATCACAAAAAAAAAAGAAAGCAGCAGATACAGTGGTGATCCATATTTATTTTGCCTCTGTTATAAAAATAACAGGGTGCTAGAAGAATCAGCATTACGCCCAGATTTCTTAAACTGCAGATTAATAAAGGTGTTTAACTGACAAGAGAAACTTCAGTTAAACTTCAGTCAGTTAAACTTCTGAGAAAGTTGATGGAAGCAGAAGTGGCCGGATAGGTATCACATGCATTTCATTGTTTGAGGATGTTTTCAGAAAGATACATAATTACTGGATGCTTTCCGAAAGAGACTTAGCCCTTCATAGCAGGACACAAACTTAGGGCCTTACCAATTTCACGGTTCATTCTGGTCAATTTCACAATCATAGGATTTTAAAAATCATAAATTTAATGAGTTCAGCTATTTAAATCTGAAATTTCACGGTGTTGTAATTGTAGAGGTCCTGACCCAAAAAGGAGTTGTGTGTGTGTATGTGGGGGTGTCACAAGGTTATCGTAGGGGGGAGTTGTGGTACTGCTACCCTTACTTCTGCGCTGCTGCTGGTGGCGGCAATGCCTTCAGAGCTGGGCACTGGAAAGTGGCGGCTGCTGGCTGGGGTCTCAGCTCGGAAGGCAGCGCCGCCGCCAGCAGCAGCCCAGAAGTCAGGGTGGCATGGTGTGGTATTGCCACCCCTCCTTCTGCGCTGCTGCTGATGGGGTGCTGCCTTCAGAGCTGGGGGCCTGGCCAATAGCCACCGCTCTCCAGCCACCCAGCTCTGAAGGCAGCCCAGAAGTAAGGGTGGCAATACCACAACCCCCCTAAAATAACCTTGTGACCCCCCTGCAACTCCCTTTTGGGTCAGGAGCCCCAATTTGAGAAATGCTGGTCTCCCCCGTGAAATCTGTATAGTATAGGGTAAAAGCACACAAAAGACCAGATTTCACCGGGGGGGGGGGGGGAGTTGAGGGGGGAGGCAGATATCACGATCTGTGATGCTTTTTTCATGGCTGTGAATTTGATAGGGTCCTACACGTACTGCTTCAGAGCAGGGTAGTAGATCAGGCAGCAGTAGTTGAGCAGGCTGGGGTCAAGGCCCCATTGCCTCCAATAACACTGGTTGCTATGCAAGCTAAGGCTGAAATCCACATTCTTCATGTGAAGCCCCAGAGCCCCTCCGCTTAACTGCTCTGTCCCCTACTGCCTTACAACCATGGACACTTCCTCTCCATTGTGGGTTTCCCATGCCTCCTTTGCCACTGGACAGAATTTCTCCCTGCAATAAGGCCCAACAAAACTCATACTTCAGGCCATAAGTTTTACATCTATATGCATCAGGAAGGAATTTCTCCTCCGCGTTTCATAGTGTATAGACCAGGGGTCAGCAACCTTTCAGAAGTGGTGTGCCGAGTCTTCATTTATTCACTTTAATTTAAGGTTTCACATACCAATAATACATTTTAACGTTTTTTAGATGGTCTCTCTCTATAAGTCTATATATTATTATATAACTAATCTATTGTCATATGTAAACAAGGTTTTCAAAATGTTTAAGAAACTTCATTTAAAATTAAATTAAAATGCTGATCTTACACTGCCAGCCCGCTCAGCCCGCTGCTGGCCTGGGGTTCTGTTCCCCTAGGCCGGCAGCGGGCTGAGCGGGCCCTGCGGCCGGGACCCCAGCTGGCAAGGGGTCAGCAGTCAGAACCCCAGACCAGCAGTGGGCTGAGCGGGGCCGGCAGCCAGGACCCCAGACCAGCAGTGGGCTGAGCGGCTCAGCCCACAGCCACTCAGCCTGCTGCCGGTCTGGGGTTCTGTCCGCCGGCCCGGGGTTCTCTCCGCCGGCCCCTGCCAGCCAGGGTCCCGGCTGCTGGCCCCGCTCAGCCCGCTGCTGGTCTGGGGTCCCAGCCCTGTCCACATAGAGTAGGTACCTACTTTCTCCCTGGTTCTAGCCATTCTCTTCCTCTCTCTGCACTGAGATGAGGGTGGGAGAGTGCTGAGAACAGGGCTGGGGGTGAAGAAGCAGGCTGGGGGTTGGGGTGTAGGGTCTGGCCAGCAGCTAGAATGAGAGAGGGGGCTCAGGGTTGGGGCAGGAGGTTTGGGTGTGGAGCACTTACCTGGGCAGCTCCCATTTGGTGAGAGGGGTGCAGGTGGGAATGTGGGGTGTGTGTGTGCAGGAGCTCCCATTTGATGCTCAGGGTTGGGGGTGGGGATGTGGGGGGTGCAAGAGTCAGGGCAAAGGGCATGGGGGGGCTGGGTATGTGTGGGGGTTCAGGAGTCAGGGCAGGGGGATGGAGGGTGCGGGGAGGGTGCAGGGGTCAGGGCAGAGGGTGTGGGCTGGGGTCATGGGGGTGCTCCCAGCCCCCTGCCCTGAGCAGCTCATGGCAGGGGGCTGGAGGGGATATGCCGATTCCACCCCCTTCCCCAAGGTCCCCGGAGCAGAGAGCACACTGCGGCTCCACTTTTCCCTCTCCCACTCCATAGCAAGGGCCGTCAGCTGATCAGTGGCAGGGAGGGAGAGAAGGAGGGGCAGGAACCCAGCATGGTGGGGGAAGAGGCAGGGGGAGGGGGAAGCTTGCCTGCCCTGTAAGGAAAGAGCAGTGGGCTGGGGGGGCAGAGAAGAGCAGGCCGGGCTGGGCAGGATTTTTAATGGCACACTGCTATCTGCTGGGGTCCCCGGCAGACAGCAGCATGCCATTAAAAATTGGCTCGTGTGCCATCTTTGGCAAGCGTGCCATAGGTTGCTGACCCCTGGTATAGACAGACAGTAGAAAGGTTTGTGTTTATGAGGGCCACAGTGGGTCACACTCTGCTGAATGCAGGAGACCAAATAGGACGGATTAATGATCTTATCCAGTACTGCAACCACTATGCTCTTTGTGAAGAATACCAAATTCCTATAATACTGCACATTCAGAAAAATGAGAGTTACATTTAAATGCTACTGACTGAGCACTCTTCAACAAAATCATACTGTACATCACCATTCACACCACTGATGTCTTGAAAAAATATTTTTGGGGGGGCTTGCACAGCTTTGTAGAGTTTCTCACAGCATGGAAGTCCCATTTATTTATTTTTTAAATTAATCTTCTTCACCTCTTTCCATGCCTGTAATCATCCTAGTCATTGACCTCTGAGCCTTTTCTGCTATGTCCTTTCATACACAGTTTAGTTCTTGTGAAAGGGCTGGTTAGTGTTTTATGCTTCGTTGTGTCGGATCCATTGCCATATAAGGCCTCAGTCTGACACAAGATTAATTAACAAGCTCCAGCTTTATTGTGGCTGCTTCCAACATGGCTTCTTCAGCCCCATGGGTTCTAAGGACTGGTCTCCACTAGAAAATTAGGTCAACAGAAGCCACCTTATGTTGACCTAATAATGTATGCATCTACACTACCAATCCCTTCAGCCAGCCTAATTTATCTGTAACGTTGGCTTCATTACTCCACTTCCAGGAGAGACGTAGCGCTCAATTTGATGTTGATGGGTTGACAGAGAGGCAGTGTAGATGCAGCATTGTGTAAGTCGACTGAATAGGCTTCCAGAAGGTGTCCCACAATGCTCTGCTGTGACTGCTTTGGAGATCATTTTCAACTCCTCTGCACAGCAGCCAGGTACACAGGAAACAGTTCCTCCCCTGTCAAATCACCAGGAACTATTGACTTCCCATTTCCTGTTTGATGAGTGTGGAGAACTCACCAACCCAGCTGATCATGGTGACTCAACGCCCCGAACGCGCTCCAGCCTGGAGTACATAGGAGGTGGAGGACCCTGTTGGTGCATGGGGAGAAGAGTCTGTGCAGGCACAGTTCTGATCCAGCCAAATCAACAGAGACATATATGAAAAGATCACACGGAGCACAGAGGAAAAGGTCTACAGCCATGGGTGACACGTGTACCCCCCTGTTCGGGGAGGCTAGCTCCCTGCCTCACCTCTTCCACCCGAAGCCCAGCCCTTCCACCTGAGGCCCCACCTCCACTCTGCCCCTTCTTCCCCCGGCCACTCTCACCAGCCGGCCCACCAGCACAGCCCTAAGCAGCCCTGCCAGACCGCCGGCACCCAGAGCAGTCTCCGGAGGAGCCCCAAACCCCAGCCAGCACCGAGCCCTGAGCCCGGGTCGCCCATAAGAGCCCTGCCAAGGCTCAGGCCTGGGGCTGTGGCAAAGAGCTTTAGCAGAGGTTTGGGGAGGCTTAGCCTCCCCCAGCCTCCATTACCCACCGTCCCTGACTACAGCAGGAGAACACAGCAGTGCCACATGAAAACCAAAGAACTTTGGCAGGCATACCAGAAGACAAGGGAGACGAACAGTTGTTCTGGTTCTGAACCTCAGACATGCCACTTCTACAATGCGATTCTCAGCGGCAACCCCAGCACTACCCCCAAACGCAGTGTGGACACCTCCGAGGAGTCTGAGTACTGGGCCACCTCAGGCAACAACAAGGAGGATATTCTGGACAAGGAAGAGGAGGAGAATGGGAGACAGGTGAGCAGTGGATCCATTCTCCCCAAGAGCCAGGAGCTGTTTTTAACCCCGGAGCCTAGCTGGTCCCAGAACAGCATGGTAGCAGAGTATGATGCTGGTGAAGGCACCTCTGGTAAGTATGCAATTGCAATCAAACTGTAGGGGTTACAGACTTTTATAGTTTATGCATAATCTGAAGAAAAAGTGAGATGCAGTGGGTATCTGCTTCCCAGTGGCTGCTCCAGCTACACAGAGGGTGGCCCCCAGAAAAGACTGTTTATGTGCACGGGGTGGCCCGCAAATCCTCCACGGAGATCTCTAGGAACTTTTCATGGAGGTACTCTGCAATCCTGTGCAGGTTTCTGGGGAGGGCTGCCTTCCTTCTCACACAGGAGGACACTTTCCCACAGGACTCCAGTATTAACTCTGCTGGCATCATTGCGGTACATAACATAGCAGCATAAGGACCAGGTCTGTACCAAGACACTTGCAGCATCTGCTCCCTTGCAGCCTCTGTTACCATCAGGAGACTGATATCACATCGGGTCACCTCGGGGAAATGGGGGAAGTGCTCAATCCACAAACACTAGCGCATGTGATCCACCACCCATGATAACTTCTGGGTCCCTCAACCATGCTTTCCCTAACATGCCAGTGGTTTGGTTGGCAGGGATTGGCGTAGACCTCAGATTCTGAAAGTCCAGGGTGACTACTGCCAGCAGTGTTAAGACAAAGGGGTGGATAGGCTTTCTGTGTTCTCTTGTGGCTGCTATCTCCCTCCCCCACCCACCCCGGGAGTTGCCTGGTCCAAAGACAGCAATTTGCGAGGCTTAATTCTCGTCCCTTGTCTCAAAGCAATGTCCATGTTGCTATGGGGAGGGATGCAGGTTTATCACACGTTGCTGCGGAGCCATACTCACCATGGCTGGAACTGTTTCATTGAATAGCTAGGGATTCTGAGTATGTTCTGGCTTGCACTTGAGTGTAATAAGGGGAGTATTTTTTATATAGCAACCTTGCACTAGACCCAGGATACGTGCTGACAATGGTTGCCTTGCGCTTTGCATGCTTTACAGCGGAAAGCTTATCCTTCAGCGCATCATCTACACCAGGAGAGAGGCTTTCGCAGATTAGAAGGCGGAAAAAGAGGATGCGTGATGATGACACGTTCAGTGAGATAATGAACACCTCTGGGACAGTTGAGACGGAGCTCATTCCTGGAGGATTTCATTATCTGAAAAACTGGGCATAGACATGGGGAGCAGGAGAGCATCCCAGGAGCAGGAGCATTCCACGCAGGACGAGATGCTGCAGATTATGAAGCTCCAATCAGACACATTGAGGCATCTGCGTGAGCATCAAGAAAAGCATCTAGAAGCTAGATTCCCTCTGCAGCCCCTGCAGAACTACCCGCAAGCATCGCACTGTTCACAATCCCCCTCCCACAAATGTACCAGGAGCTGGGAGGGGGGAGAGTTCAATATTCCTTCCACTCAACACTGGTGGAGGGTACCAACAACAGAAGGCGGCCATTCAAAGACCACTGATGGTCAAGACTACTGTGCTTTCGCAGACTAGCTGACTTGGTTTCTCCCCTCCCAATTTTATCTCACTGTTTGCCTACAGCTAAATTATTTTATTGTTCTTTAAGTTTCTTTGTGTGTGTGGAATGTGGCTGTCCAAGACAACAGTGGCATAACGTAGTATATGAAACCATCCAGGTAAATCCCCAACAGGCCTAACTGCCCGCTCAAAATTTACATGGATGGAATCTGCTCCAACTGTGGCACTACAAAACTTTTGCACTGAAAAAAGAATATGATGATTATGATGATTCCAAAGTTTAAGTCAAGCCTGTTTTGTGCTGGACTGTTGAGCCCAAGAATTAAGCCCCATAGCTCTGGCTGATGGAGGAGTCCAGTGGTGTAGAAATGCCATAGCAGCTCCTGAACCTTCAGGGCCCTAGCATCAGAGATATGTCCAGAAAAGAGAGGGTGTGGACGGGATTTCCCCACATCTTGGCAATCCCCATATGCCAAAACAACCCTCTGGATCACTAACAGAGCAGCCCTGAGGCAGACCTGAACTATGGCCCAGTGCTCAACTGGATCTGGGATATAGGGGCACATTCTTTGCTGAGAATCTGCCCCAAAGCATGGCTCTACTCTGAAAAGGGACTACACAAATTACTCAACAGATCAGTTCCTTGTGTCTATTCAGAAATATCTTTATGTCTTTCAATTTATTACTACTTTTTACCTGTTCTTTGTCCTGCTGGTGTTTAACAATTCTGGCATAGAGAGAGATGGATTTTGTTTGCTTTCACATCAGGAAATAATTGTTAACTATGCTCTAATCATGGGGATAAATCACAACTCCATTTCACCTGTGTAGCCCCACTGAAACGTAGTTACACCCTAGCCCCATCGTACACAATGGAATTTCACTGGATTAACCAAGAGCAAAAGTTACCTGTAGAATCTTCATTACTGCTGATGATATGTAAGCAGAGAAGAGCCCAGCTTGGTTTACAGATCTCAGGTTGAGTGTGATGGGGTAACAATTAAAAAAAAACCCAATCATTTAACTTGTAAATAGAACAAGGACGATCATGAGACACAACAGGCCATCACATAGAGAAAATGAACATGGAACCCCACCACACCATTTTTACAATCACTTTCCAGAGCTGTATCACACTTTAAAGTGTTTTCAGCAAGAAGCCAGCATCCGATAAATAAGACAATTATTATGCTGAACTCCGGCTGTGAATTTAATTCTCTATTTGACACAGGTACACATACTGTAGAGTCTGTCTTAGAGATGCATGTTTAAGCAGGGCACTAAATCAGTATTTACACTTCATTTTGAAAGATGTCTGAGCATGGCTTGAAAACCAAGAAAACACTGGATGCATAACCCTTAGAGAAATATATGGTTTTAAACTTTCCACAAATGGCATAGCTAATGACATGCTCGCACTGCACTTGATGGCAAAGATAGCTGGATCTACATTTTAATAAGAACTCAGAAGTCATACAGTACAGTACTATCCATTCTCCTCTACTGTGATATCAGCCTCAAAACTCACATGCAACAGACATTTGTTTTTAAGGCAGCAACATTTGAGGGCAATTGAACCTCGTAGGCTCATCCACCATACCACCCACGTAATCTTTGTACTCCTCTTTCCCAGAACTGATCTTTTTTCAAATACACACAGAGCTGCAACCCCTATTGCTGCCTCTCTGTCCTATATATCACCTTCTGGCTAAAGGAACATCAATATCCACTGAGCCAGTTTCTGCTCTTACTGACATCTGTGAGACTCCACTGATGTCAAAGGCTGTATTAGTGGAAACTATTTGACTCACTTTCTTAATGGAGAGGAAATCTGGGGAACCTATATCCTGCATATTTATGGAAAGGAGGCTCACTGGGAGCAGAGCTGGTTGGAAACCAGAATTTCCATTCCATGGGAAATTCTGATATTGTGAAATTTCTTTGCAATCCAGATTGGAACAAAAAGATGGAATTTTGAAATTTTCTGCAAAACTTATAACAATGCCAACAAACAAAATCAGAAAATTTCAATTTCCAAACAGATTTTTTTCTGATTTTCTTTGTTTTAATAATTTCAAAATACAATAATTTTTATATATATATATATATATATATATAAATAAACACACAAACAGTATACACAAATTAATATTTTAATATTAAAGTCAAATCAAAATAATAAATACAAATGCTTCAACATTAACAAAATTAGAAAGTCAAAACAATTGTTTCCATTTTTCCCCCCCGTCTAAAATTTCATCAAAATTGACACATTCCCACGACATGTTTCAGTTTTGACAAAACTGGTCTATCGCATCAGTTTCAACCAGCTTTAAGTGGGAGTCTCGGAACCGTACAATCCACTGCTCAAAACAGTAAGGAAGCATTTTAATGGAAGATGTGGGCCTGAAGAGATATATTAGGTTTGTAAAACGGCTACATGATGAGAGGATTCTTTAGTCATGTACGGAGGTACAGGACCAATATAGACTCCCTAGATAAATATCAGAAAAATTCTGTACATTCTTCTATGCTGGTCACTATGCACAGAATGACTTCCCAATCCCAAAGCATCAGGGCCATCACTCTTCACTCATTCAAATCCCTCCTGAAGTTTTACTTCTGCAAGGCCCATACAGATTATGTTCCTATGTTCTTATTAACCTATCAGTCATATTCCTTCTCCACCTTTTATAGAAGAGAAGTGAGAAAGAGAAAGAGAGAGACAACTAAATCAATACATCTAAGTTAACACCTTCCTCCACACCTCCCACTGCATTTTGTCTTATCCTGCATCTACCTGCAGTAGTGCAGAGACTTATGCATTTGCTTCACTTTAAGCATGTGAGCAGCCCCCCTAAACTGGGAACTGTTTGTGTCCTAAGGTTAAGCATATGCATGAATCTGTGTTGGACCAAAGCCTTAGACTGTGAACTACTTGGGGACAAGAACTCTATTTGTGTCTTGTACAGCACCAGGCACATCATCTGCTTTTACCAGAAAATCAACATAATACAAAAAACAGTAATTTATAATTCCTTCAGAGCAGGCACTGTCTTGACAAAATGTGAGAAAGCATATTTTAAGATTAAACAGAACTAGATCATTTTGACAAGTGACAAAGCAGACCTTTACCTCCACACCAGGATGAGCACTATTCCAAAGAGAGGAACAAGGCCAGCCAAACTACTCAGAAACCAGCCTGTCATGGGAAAGGCACTTGGGAGTGGAAATCATCTGCCATGAGCAGTAGAAAACAATATCCTGTTAGATGTACACAGCAAGGGACAGCAGACTGAATCGCTCTTTTTCAGCTTGTAAGCCTTCCAGAGGAGGGAATGGGTTTTCTTTTATGTTTAGAAAGCAACTAGCTCTTTGTAAGCACTACCAAAAACAATGCATAACATCTCCTGATACAGTATAAGCAGGCTGCTTTTTTAATACAAACTATATCTCTTTTTTGAACCTAAAATAGGGTGGTTGATTATTATTTATAGGGTGGAGGAACTTCAAAGAATTTATTCCCTGCTCTTAGGATTATTCACTAGATCTGAAGATCTTCCATTATAAATATAGAGAATAAATGCCATAACTGGTAATATTTCTAAAACCAGAATGACCTTTTTAAGTGCACCCATTGTATAGTACATGTGCGTACATCAGAGGTGGGCAAACTACGGAGTGGGAGCCACATCCAGCCCTCCAGACATTTTAATCTGGCCCTCGAACTCCCACCGGGAAGCAGGGTCTGGGACTTGGCCCGCTCCAGCCGGGGAGCAGGGTCGGGGTCTTGCCCCACTCCACCTGGCTCCCGGAAGCAGCGGCATGTCCCCTCTCTGGCTCCTACACATAGGGAAAGCCAAGGAGCTCAGCATGCTGCCCCCACCCCAAGCGCCACCCCTGCAGCTCCCATGGCCGGGAACCGCAGCCAATGGGAGCTGCAGGGGTGGCGCCTGCAGGGCAGTGCACAGAGCCACCTGGCCGAGCCTCCACATAGGAGCCGGAGCGGGGACATGCCACTGTTTCTGGGAGCTGCTTGAGGTAAGCACCACCCGGAGCCTGATCCCCAACCTCCTCCCGTGCCCCAACCCCCTGCCCCAGTCTTGATCCTCCCCCACCCTCTGAACCCCTCAGTCCCAGCCCAGAGCACCCTCCTGCACCCCCAGTTCCTCATCCCCAACCCCACCCAAGAGCCCACAACCCCAGCTGGAGCCCTCATGCCCCCCACCCCCCAATTTTGTGAGCATTCATGGCCTGCCATACAATTTCCATACCCAGATGTGGCCCTCGGGCCAAAAAGTTTGCCCGCCCCGGCGTACATGGTAGTTTTCACACATAAAAGATAACAAGATCCCTGCACTAAGGACCTATAGTCTAAATTCAAGAGAGTGAACAAATAACAGAGGCTGTGGTGCACAGAGGGTAGAAAATGGGGGTGAAAAGACAACAGCAGACAATGGGGAGGGTATCAGGGTCGTGGAAGACTGTGGGGGTTTTTTTTAGGAAAGCAAAATCACATATGTTTTGTTTCATATAATTCTTAGCTTTAACATTTCTTTTTGTTGGTGGTCAGGTACCACAGAGGGAGCAGATTGTGGCAGAGATAAGATTAGTGGTGCAAAGCTTCTGAAGGAAGGGAATTTGTGGAGGGATTTGAAGTAGATTGAGATTACTGAGCACATAGGAGGAGGGGGCACAGAGAGGAGGCACACTGTCCTTTCCCTGCTGCCGCATGCCCCCCCCTCCCAGCTGGATTCCTCATCAGTGGGGGTCTGAGGGTGTGACCTGTGTATTCAGGATTCTGTCAGCTGCTGGGGAGATAGCATATTGCTGTCCTGCTTCCTGCGAAGCATCCTGGTCCAGCTAGCCAACAAAGCAGCTTTCCTCCTGATCCTAACCCTGTGGCACCAGCCCATGGTACCCAGCTTGTGCAACACGTGCAGCATTGGACTCTGCCTTGACCCATTCTGGTGCCTAGTGGGAGCATGTGCAGAGAAGCATGATTCCACCTCCTTCCCGTGCTTTGCATTCTGCATAACTATAGCCTCTCTCATATCATTTCTGTGTGCCTCCCTCTCCTACCTGTTGATAGGGAAACACCCTGCGACCAGTGAAGCTGCCTTATGGCTATAAAAATATGAACAGAAAAGTGTCATTAGCTTTCTAGGCCATTTTCTAATCCAAATTATTTTAGGTGAATCCAGCATGGCTGTTGCAGAAGCCCCCTCCCAAAGCTTTAATTTTATTCAATGTTGGGGAAAGGCTGCCCGCCCCCGGCAGGTGCAGGGCATACTCCAGGTGGAAAGAGAGTTTTTAAAAGGGCATTGGCAGCTCAGGGGAGCAGACAGCAGGAGGTGCTAGTGTGAAAGAACCCCTCCAATGCTGTGTCCTTGTTCAAGGGAGTGCTCAGATGGTGAGCCCCCCCATTACATCTCTTATCCAAAGTTTACTGTTGCCATATTGGCTTTTGGTGCCTTTCCTCTCCTGAGACAGTTGAACTTAATGAGATCATGGTCTTTATTACTTAATGGCTATTTCTGACTTATTTAGTCGATTCTCCTCTTCTGTGTTCTGAACCTAGCTATTCCAAGCACCAATCATTTAGGATACCAAGACACTGCTTCTTCATCTGTCCCAGTGTGATATTTGATCAGTTATATGTGGGTAATTAAAATCTCCCATTATTACCATTTTATTGGACTTTGTTTTCTCTTTGATCTCCTAGTCTGGAGGTTGAAAGCATATTCCTATCAATATATTTGTATGCTTATAACTTGGGATTTTAAAATGCGGTTCACAAAAGAATTAGATAAATTCATGGAGAATTGGTCCATCAATGGCTATTAGCTAGGATGGGCAGGGATGGTGTCCCTAGCCTCTGTTTGCCAGAGGCTGGAAATGGGCGACAAGGAATGGATCACTGATGGTTACCTGGTCTGTTCATTCCCTCTGGGGCACCTGGCATTGGCCACTGTCAGAAGACAGGATACTGGGCTAGATGGACCTTTGGTCTGACCCAGTATGGCCGTTCTTATGTACTGTCAATTCCCTCTATCATAAAATGAAATCACTCTCCCTCTCTCACTGTACTTCTTGATTTTATCAACAGTTATTTCTTAATGAGTTTTTAAATAAAAAGAGAGGTAAATATCCTTAAGAGTACAGTAAAATCTGTCTTCAGTGACTAGTCAAGGGGCCAGCACATTTTGGTTACAACAGAAGTGGTGTCCAAAGGTGGAGCAGAACTGCACTCAATAAAACACAGCAAAAGTTTGGGGCTGCTGAGAAAGGATGGTCTCTTGCACTTGTTTCACTGTATTATTTAATTTTGTGCCTCAACAGGGAAAACCTTGTAAAAGGAGAATGCTTTATTTAATGCAAAAAGAAAAGGAGTACTTGTGGCACCTTAGAGACTAACCAATTTATTTGAGCATGAGCTTTCGTGAGCTACAGCTCACTTCATCGGATGCATACCGTGGAAACTGCAGCAGACTTTATATACACACAGAGAATATGAAACAATACCTCCTCCCACCCCACTGTCCTGCTGGTAATAGCTTATCTAAAGTGATCATCAAGTTGGGCCATTTCCAGCACAAATCCAGGTTTTCTCACCCTCCACCCCCCTACACAAATTCACTCTCCTGCTGGTGTGATATATGCCATCATGTGCCAGCAATGCCCCTCTGCCATTTACATTGGTCAAACTGGACAGTCTCTACGTAAAAGAATAAATGGACACAAATCAGATGTCAAGAATTATAACATTCATAAACCAGTCGGAGAACACTTCAATCTCTCTGGTCACGCAATCACAGACATGAAGGTCGCTATCTTAAAACAAAAAAACTTCAAATCCAGACTCCAGCGAGAAACTGCTGAATTGGAATTCATTTGCAAATTGAATACTATTAATTTAGGCTTAAATAGAGACTGGGAGCGGCTAAGTCATTATGCAAGGTAGCCTATTTCCCCTTGTTTTTTCCTACTCCCCCCCCAGATGTTCTGGTTTAACTTGGATTTAAACTTGGAGAGTGGTCAGTTTGGATGAGCTATTACCAGCAGGAGAGTGAGTTTGTGTGTGTATGGGGGTGGGGGGGTGAGAAAACCTGGATTTGTGCTGGAAATGGCCCAGCTTGATTATCATGCACATTGTAGGGAGAGTGGTCACTTTGGATGAGCTATTACCAGCAGGATAGTGAGTTTGTGTGTGTGGTTTTTTGGAGGGGGGTGAGGGGGTGAGAGAACCTGGATTTGTGCAGGAAATGGCCCAACTTGATTATCATGCACATTGTGTAGAGAGTTGTCACTTTGGATGGGCTATCACCAGCAGGAGAGTGAATTTGTGTGGGGGGGTGGAGGGTGAGAAAACCTGGATTTGTGCTGGAAATGGCCCAACTTGATGATCACTTTAGATAAGCTATTACCAGCAGGACAATGGGGTGGGAGGAGGTATTGTTTCATATTCTCTGTGTGTATATAAAGTCTGCTGCAGTTTCCACGGTATGCATCCGATGAAGTGAGCTGTAGCTCATGAAAGCTCATGCTCAAATAAATTGGTTAGTCTCTAAGGTGCCACAAGTACTCCTTTTCTTTTTGCGAATACAGACTAACACGGCTGTTACTCAGAAACCTTATTTAATGCAATGTTTGCTTTGTTTAAAGTTTCGATACATAATTTTCCTGTGAGTCTAGAGGCAGTGGACTAGTATTTTACCAGGTCTGGTTGGAATGCAAAAATAGTTGACTCTTATGCTGGTATTTAAACATAACTGATGTTGTCTTGCTCTTGGTCAATTGCCTATATGCAACGTTTGACTAACTGAAAACGCACTACTTAATTTATAAAGAGGCAATTATTAAACATTGTGAAGATTACCTTTTAAAGATCCAAATCTATATAGCTATGGAGAAGTAAATGGTCTGGAGAGAAAGAGTACAGCACTGGGAATCAAAACTTGTGTCTGCCACAAAGCAGTGCAGAACACAAACCCTGGGACTACCTCATTACCTGTGAGTTCCCAGTGCTCATACTTCCATGGAGTAAAAGATTGTGACTCTCTGTTGTACAATAATTCTTTTTGATGTATCAACAAGGAGAGGGAAGAGCATCTTTGCGAGCAGGCTGGCTAACCTAGTGAGGAGGGCTTTAAACTAGGTTCACCGGGGGAAGGAGACCAAAGCCCTGAGGTAAGTGGGAAAGCGGGATACCGGGAGGAAGCACAGGCAGGAATGTCTGTGAGGGGAGGGCTCCTGACTCATACTAAGAATGAGGGGCGATCAACAGGTTATCTCAAGTGCTTATATATGAATGCACAAAGCCTTGGAAACAAGCAGGGAGAACTGGAGGTCCTGGTGATGTCAAGGAATTATGACGTGATTGGAATAACAGAGACTTGGTGGGATAACTCACATGACTGGAGTACTGTCATGGATGGTTATAAACTGTTCAGGAAGGACAGGCAGGGCAGAAAAGGTGGGGGAGTACCACTGTATGTAAGGGAGCAGTATGACTGCTCAGAGCTCCGGTACGAAACTGCAGAAAAACCTGAGTGTCTCTGGATTAAGTTTAGAAGTGTGAGCAACAAGAGTGATGTAGTGCTGGGAGTCTGCTATAGACCACCGGACCAGGGGGATGAGGTGGATGAGGCTTTCTTTCGGCAGCTCGCGGAAGCTACTAGATCGCATGCCCTGGTTCTCATGGGTGACTTTAATTTTCTTGATATCTGCTGGGAGAGCAATACAGCGGTGCACAGACAATCCAAGAAGTTTTTGGAAAATGTAGGGGACAATTTCCTGGTGCAAGTACTGGAGGAGCCAACTAGGGGGGGAGCTTTTCTTGACCTGCTGCTCACAAACCGGGAAGAATTAGTGGGGGAAGCAAAAGTGGATGGGAATCTGGGAGGCAGTGACCATGAGTTGGTTGAGTTCAGGATCCTGACACAGGAAAGAAAGGTAAGCAGCAGGATACGGACCCTGGACTTCAGGAAAGCAGACTTCGACTCCCTCAGGGAACGGATGGGTAGGATCCCCTGGGGGACTAACATGAAGGGGAAAGGAGTCCAGGAGAGCTGGCTGTATTTCAAGGAATCCCTGTTGAGGTTACAGGGACAAACCATCCCGATGTGTCGAAAGAATAGTAAATATGGCAGGCGACCAGCTTGGCTTAACGGTGAAATCCTAGTGGATCTTAAACATAAAAAAGAAGCTTACAAGAAGTGGAAGGTTGGACATATGACCAGGGAAGAGTATAAAAATATTGCTCAGGCATGTAGGAATGAAATTAGGAGGGCCAAATCGCACCTGGAGCTGCAGCTAACGAGAGATGTTAAGAGTAACAAGAAGGGTTTCTTCAGGTATGTTGGCAACAAGAAGAAAGCCAAGGACAGTGTGGGCCCCTTAATGAATGAGGGAGGCAACCTAGTGACAGAGGATGTGGAAAAAGCTAATGTACTCAGTGCTTTTTTTGCCTCTATCTTCACGAACAAGGTCAGCTCCCAGACTGCTGCGCTGGGCATCACAACATGGGGAATAGATGGCCAGTCCTCTGTGGAGGAAGAGGTGGTTAGGGACTATTTAGAAAAGCTGGACGTGCACAAGTCCATGGGGCCGGACGAGTTGCATCCGAGAGTGCTAAAGGAACTAGCGGCTGTGATTGCAGAGCCATTGGCCATTATCTTTGAAAACTCGTGGTGAACGGGGGAAGTCCCGGATGACTGGAAAAAGGCTAATGTAGTGCCAATCTTTAAAAAAGGGAAGGAGGAGGATCCTGGGAACTACAGGCCAGTGAGCCTCACTTCAGTCCCCGGAAAAATCATGGAGCAGGTCCTCAAAGAATCAATCCTGAAGCACTTACATGAGAGGAAAGTGATCAGGAACAGTCAGCATGGGTTCACCAAGGGAAGGTCATGCCTGACTAATCTAATTGCCTTCTATGATGAGATTACTGGTTCTGTGGATGAAGGGAAAGCAGTGGATGTATTGTTTCTTGACTTTAGCAAAGCTTTTGACACGGTCTCCCACAGTATTCTTGTCAGCAAGTTAAAGAAGTATGGGCTGGATGAATGCACTATAAGGTGGGTAGAAAGTTGGCTAGATTGTCGGGCTCAACGGGTAGTGATCAATGGCTCCATGTCTAGTTGGCAGCTGGTGTCAAGTGGAGTGCCCCAGGGGTCGGTCCTGGGGCTGGTTTTGTTCAATATCTTCATAAATGATCTGGAGGATGGTGTGGATTGCACCATCAGCAAATTTGCGGATGATACTAAACTGGGAGGAGTGGTAGATACGCTGGAGGGCAGGGATAGGATACAGAGGGACCTAGACAAATTGGAGGATTGGGCCAAAAGAAATCTGATGAGGTTCAATAAGGATAAGTGCAGGGTCCTGCACTTAGGACGGAAGAACCCAATGCACAGCTACAGACTAGGGACCGAATGGCTAGGCAGCAGTTCTGCGGAAAAGGACCTAGGGGTGACAGTGGACGAGAAGCTGGATATGAGTCAGCAGTGTGCCATTGTTGCCAAGAAGGCCAATGGCATTTTGGGATGTATAAGTAGGGGCATAGCGAGCAGATCGAGGGACGTGATCGTTCCCCTCTATTCGACATTGGTGAGGCCTCATCTGGAGTACTGTGTCCAGTTTTGGGCCCCACACTACAAGAAGGATATGGATAAATTGGAGAGAGTCCAGCGAAGGGCAACAAAAATGATTAAGGGTCTGGAACACATGACTTATGAGGAGAGGCTGAGGGAACTGGGATTGTTTAGTCTGCAGAAGAGAAGAATGAGGGGGGATTTGATAGCTGCTTTCAACTACCTGAGAGGTAGTTCCAGAGAGGATGGTTCTAGACTATTCTCAGTGGTGGAAGAGGACAGGACAAGGAGTAATGGTCTCAAGTTGCAGTGGGGGAGGTTTAGGTTGGATATTAGGAAAAACTTTTTCACTAGGAGGGTGGTGAAACAGTGGAATGCATTGCCTAGGAAGGTGGTGGAATCTCATTCCTTAGAAGTTTTTAAGGTCAGGCTTGACAAAGCCTTGGCTGGGATGATTTAATTGGGGATGGGTCCTGCTTTTGAGCAGGGGGTTGGACTAGATGACCTCCTGAGGTCCCTTCCAACCCTGATATTCTATGATTCTATGATTCTATAAGATAGGGGATAAAGAAGAAGAGAGTGATGTAATATAAGGACTTTCAAAAAAACCTTTGACAAAATCTCCCAGAAAGAGAATATTAAGGAAACATAGGGCCTGATCCAAAGCCCACTGATGTCAATGGAAAGACTCCCACAGATTGCAGCAGGTTTGGGATCAGGCCTTGAATAGTCATGAACGGAGAGGTAAAGTACTGTCATGGATGGGAAACCGGCTAAAACAGAAAACAGAGTAGGCATGAATGGTCACTTTTCAAAATAGCAAAATGGGTAACAGTGGCCTCTTCCAAGGTTTATACTAGGACTTGTGTTATCCAATATATTTAGCAGAGTTTTAGGTCATGGCATGTTCTATGAGATGGCAAAATCTGCAGATTACACAGTTATTTAGATTAGCCAGAACTAGAACATACTATGAGAAACTTTAGACAGGTCTGATTAAGTTAGGTGAATTGTCAGCATGGTAGCAAATGAATTTCAGTTTTGACGAATGCAAAGTAATGCTTGTGTTAGGTATAATTTGACCTAATTATACATGATTTATTCTGATAAATTAACAAGATGTCAGACAAAGGACTTAAATAAAAATAAGCACATGTGAAAAATATAAACTATGAGGGACAGATCCTGAGCTGGTGTAAACTGGTGTAGCTCCGTTGGCTTCAGTGGAGCTATGCCAATTTATATCAGCTCAGAATCTGGTTCAATATGTTTGCATGCAAGAACTCTGAAAGCAAAAACAGGTGAACCAGAATTCTTTCAAGGGAAGAGTCCCTTGACATAATAAGCATTAAACACAGTGGAATGACAAAGAAAAACAATGGGATAGTGTAATATCTGGCTATAAAATATATAGGAAAGACAAATTAGGTGAAAAAGCAGTGAGTAGTACTATACCTAAAAAATTCCACATAATCTAGTGTCACCAGAATTCTGAGTCAAGAGAATTGCATTTTAAAATCTCCAGTCAGAAGCATACAAATATATTAATAGGATTATGCTTTTAACCTCCAGACCAGGAAAGGGACACTTCTCTCAGAGAGATCAAAGAGACAACAAAGTCCAATAAAATGGTAATAATCAGAGACTTTAATTACCCACATATAAACTGATCAAATATCACACTGGGACAGATAAGAAGCAGTTTTCTTGATATCTTAAATGATTGCTGCTTGGAATAGCTAGGTTCAGAACACAGAAGAAGAGAAGCTACTAAATAAATCAAAAATAGCCATTAAGTAATAAAGACCATGATCTCATTAAGTTCCATAGTCTCAGGAGAGGAAAGGCACCAAAAGCTAATATGGCAATAGTAAGAGATAAGAGATATAATGGGGGGGGCTCACCATCTGAGCACTCCCTTGAACAAGGACACAGCATTGGAGGGGTTCTTTCACACTAGCACCTCCTGCTGTCTGCTCCCCTGAGCTGCCAATGCCCTTTTAAAAACTCTCTTTCCACCTGGAGTATGCCCTGCACCTGCTGAGCGGTGGGGGGGAGGGAGGGGAAAAGAGGGGCAGCCTTTCCCCAGTACTGTTCTATGCCTTGTCCTGGTTTAGTGTGGGGTCTGTAAACCCCATCATAGTACCATACAGCAATTCCTGTGCAAGTCTATTCTATTCTTAAGGTAGAAAGCATTACAGAGAAAACATATTAAAAATAAAAATGAAGCTGCATGCATGCTAATAAGCATACCTAAGTTCTTCCCTGTGATGGGGTGGATTAGGCCCCTTGCTGGAAAGAAAGGCTTCAGTGTCCTGTCACACCTACCCCAGGAAAGGAGTGATAGAGGAGTCCTTCAAACAGCCTAGAGGCACTGGAGGGGAAGTAGACAATCAGAGAGGCTGCAGGGAGCAGCCATTCATAGCCCAGTAGGGCCACATAAAAGGACCTGGAGATCTAGCAACAAGTTGGTACCTTGCTGGAACTAGAGAAATGTAGCTGGTGCTCCTGGCTGGTCAAACTGAATTGCAGCACCATGGACAGCTCAGTGGTGGCAGGGAGTGGGGCAGCAAGGGAGAGCTCTTGGCTGGCTGCTGGGCCTGAATTTACATGAGCCCTCAGGTAACGGTGAAGCTTTGGTGAAGGTTGGGGCTGTGGGGAAGTGGCCCAGCGAACTGAAAGCAGTGTAGTTAAAGGGATTTGGTGGCATGTGGCTGCTATTTGTAGGGTCCCTGGGCTGGGATCTGGAGTAGTGGGTGGGCCTGGGTCCCCCCGCCATAGGCAGCTACTAGGGAATTGGCCTCCTCTCGGACAGTGATAAAACCCTGGAAGGGGAACTGAACTGTTAAGAGACCCAGCTGGAGAGCTGGGACCAAAACGGATCAAGACGGTGAAACCAGTGCCGCCGGGGAGAAGCCCTGGGGGCATGACCCAATACCAGGACAGTTTAAAGACTGCAGACATACCTGATCAGAAGGGGGCACTGGCAAGAGGTAGGTGCCACATGGTTACAAACCCCAACTCTAACATGAATTCTGGCAGGAGCAGTCCTTCAAACCCCACCCAAGGGGATTCCTTGTGGTTACAAGTTTGTCACAGCTCCAGCTCTGAACAAGTCCCTAGTCTTATTAGGCCTCAATAGGTCCAGTCCTTGCAACCCTACCTAAGGGCTGCGGGTGCTCCAAGGACTGGGGTCCTGTCCTTTTAAAACCAGGCTATTTATCTGAAAGCGCATTCTTTGTCTCTTGGTCCCTGGGCAATCCGGTTTGAAGTAGTACATGCATATCTGACTGGGGGCGTGGATTTAAAGGGCTGATAACAGAGGAAGAACATTAGCATCCCCCTCCCTCCTAGAGAAGGTACATACAGTGCTACAACTTGCATTTTTAATACAATGTACCCCAACGTTATTAGCCCTAATTTGATAAGGTTTATCTTAATTCCATAAGGGATGTTCAGGACAATGTCAGTCTGTCACCAATAGAACTCTGGATGTTCTTGCTATTCATATACATAACCAGTCCTTGTTTAAGTCTTTCTGAGCTCTTGCCCTCAATGATATCTAGCTATCTTGGGGCTTCTATACATGAACAATTAGAACAGGGCATGCTGAGGTGTGAATCTACCCCACAGTAGCCTGTCATGGTCTAACGGTCCATGTGCATCCCACTGGCACATGTTAACAGTTCGTTAGAGCACTTTGAAACAGAACTAGCTCAAAGCACATTAACAACAGTAATCCGCATCAGCAGGGTGCGCATGGATAGTTAGACCAGGGCAGGCTAAGTGGATAGATTCACGCCCCAGCTTGCCATAGTTTAATTGTTTGTGTAGACAAGCCCTCAGGGTTTTATATTGCTGCCCATCAGCATAGGATCTAAGTGCCCTGTTTGTAAAATCATTAACAATATCCAAGTCCCAAGGGGCTTCGTGGAGTCTCAGGTATTTCTCAATATATAGGGTAAAAGCTCTGTTTGGGATTAGGGACAGTGTTTCTATTTGTTTGTTTTTGGTTTTTTTTTTGGTAGGAGTTTATTGGATAGAAGGGGGTGGCAGCGTCAGACTGATACGGAACACACATCTTGTGAAAATAAGTTCCACAAGCTCATTGTGCATTGTTTGTTTGAAAAAAAAAAAACACTAATATCCTACGAAATCCTGAATCTTCAGTGATAAAAATAAAATTGGACAGTTAAAGAATACATTTCTCCTGGCTCTTGCTATATCATCTTCCTTTCTTTTCTGTTTAATACATTTCAATGCATTCCTTGCCCTTCTATGTATCAAGCAAATACAAAATTAAGAACTTCACTGAATTTGTGCAGAAAGAACTGCCCTCTGGTCTATAACTTGCTGAAGCTGCTTTTACTTAAGAGCTTTCTTGGTTCTAATTAAGTTCCTGTCTCTTGTTTTTGAGTGTCATATGGTTTTGTGGCATCCGCTGTCTTCTGGAGGCCTCGTTTTTATATATCTCGTTCAGTCTCCTCTCACATACCTCTTTTAATCTGAATACAAATTTAATTTTTCTTAACCTCACTGCACAGTAGCTATAGTGTCACAGTGCATAGTGTTTTGGCTTTTTTAAACAGTTGGCTCCAACATGAAACCATTTCAAAGCAAAGAAGTAACAGATTGCAATATTGTGTGTGTGTGTGTGTGTGTGTGTGTGTGTGTGCATGCACGCTGAGGGCAAAGGTTCCCAGTTCCACTGGAAAATAAGCTGATTCCCAAATCATGCTAAGAGAGTTCAGTCCATTAAGCATAGCCCCGGGTCAGTATTTTACAGATCTCTTGTACACAAGAAACAATAATAGCTCCACAGAAGCTCTTAAGGCCCATTATGAGAACTTGCAGCACAAGAAAGGATTTTTTTTTTTTTGACAAGTTGGTCATTTAAAACTATACCTGTAACGGAGAGAATGGAACAAGGCAAAGCTAGAATTTTAGCTTTCACTCTGCATGTCCATCTTTCTACTTGTTTAAGGCAAACTTTAAAAAAGGCACATCAAGATTTTCAAAGGCCAAAATGTAATAAAAGAATGCATAACTATTAGACTGCTGAGGATTAAATATTCCATAGGTGGCTAAATATACTTACGTCTCTGATAGCAAGAGACAGAACTGTAGATATAAAGATATTTGAAAAGTATTCATAATACAACCCAAACTGACTTCACTGAGAGCAGAATTAGATGAAGTGCTTTAGAAAATCCCACTCATAATATGTTCTTCAGTTGTGCCCTGGCAGAGAAGCAAGTCAAAAGGCAAAAGGACCTTATGCTTTTGCTTTGGAGAGCACACATTGCACAGGGAGATGCGTTCAGATGCTTTATTCTTCTGTTCCCTTCCACTACCGTGAGAGGAGCAAAAACAGAACGGGATTGGAAGGTATAAAAGGTGGCATAGCAGCTCTGTACATGCTCTGCCTTCCACCCACTCCTGGTGCAATGGAAGCCTCTCTGCCCCAAGTCCATGGCATTCTGGATCTTCAGATAAGACATGAGCATGTCAGAGGGGAACAAGAGTGGGGCCTTAATATCCACCATTCTGTAAAATGCTCCCCACCAAGTATGGTGGATATTCGTGCAGGCCATAATTCTCCAAGTATCATTAAGCCTTACCTTTTACCTATGTCAGCACTGAGGTTGGTGGGAAGAAATCAGCTATCACCATGGAGGGGTTAGCATGCTTTGGGTCTGCAATTTCCTCTCCTGCCTGCCTCTCCTCCTGAGGAAGTATTTTCTCATGGAAACTCTTCGAAAGGATGTTCATGGGAATTCC
The DNA here is from genome assembly GCF_965152235.1 of Eretmochelys imbricata. NCBI lineage: Eukaryota > Metazoa > Chordata > Testudines > Cheloniidae > Eretmochelys > Eretmochelys imbricata. The sequence continues at coordinate 252,605,813 of NC_135573.1, forward strand.
TGGGCCATTCATTCCAGTCCTGTAGGTCTGTATCATATGTCCCTTAAAGATCTTTCTACTTTGAAAGACTGCAATTACAGGCAGCTGTTTATTTCACATTCCTAAACACTGACTCCATTGTTGTACTATAACAAGGCTCCAAAACTTAACTAGTATGGCAGCACTTGAAATATTACCAAAAGAATACTTCAGTATTTCCTTTTAAAGTTGCTTTCCATGGGTGAGCTCTCAGCGACTCTGGTGAAACCGCTCACATCAATCCTCCTTCAACACTGGGAGGCATTCATGGACAGAGGACAGTTCTCTCGGGTTCGACTTCATCTGAGATGGGAAGGAAATAGATTTCTAGGATGGAGGCTGGCACAACTGATTAAGAGAGCTTTAAACTAGGAATCTGGGGGAGATGTCCAGGTAATCTCCACGCCAGATTTTAGCATTGAGAGGGAAGAAAACGAAGTAAGAAAGGATACAGCTGTGGGTAGGAGAATGTATACAAGGAGGAAGGGCAGTGTGGATACCAGTCTAATAGGTTATACGGGCTGTAGAATGACCGTGCCTAATAGGGTACAGAATGTGAGCAAGGCCAAACAGCAAAAATTAAGATGTTTGTACACCAATGCGAGGAGCCTAGGTAACAAAATGGAGGAACTAGAGCTACTGGTGCAGGAAGTGAAACCAGATATTATAGGGATAACGGAAACATGGTGGAATAGTAGTCATGACTGGACTACGGGTATTGAAGGGTATGTGCTGTTTAGGAAAGACCGAAATAAAGGTAAAAGTGGTGGAGTAGCATTGTATATCAATGATGAGGTAGAATGTAAAGAAATAAGAAGCGATGGAATGGATAAGACAGAGTCCGTCTGGGCAAAAATTACATTAGGGAAGAAAACTACTAGAGCCTCCCCTGGGATAGTGGTTGGGGTGTGCTATAGACCTCTGGGATCTAATCTGGATATGGATAGAGCCCTTTTTAATGTTTTTAATAAAGTAAATACTAATGGAAATTGTGTGATCATGGGAGACTTTAACTTCCCAGATATAGACTGGAGGACGAGTACTAGTAATAATAATTTCCTGGATGCGATAGCTGATGGATTCCTTCAGCAAGTAGTTGCTGAACCAACTAGAGGGGATGCCATTTTAGATTTGGTTTTGGTGAGTAGTGAGGACCTCATAGAAGAAATGGTTGTAGGGGATAATCTTGGTTCAAGTGATCATGAGCTAATTCAGTTCAAACTGAATGGAAGGATTAACAAAAATAAATCTGCAACTAGGGATTTTGATTTCAAAAGGGTTGACTTTCAAAAATTAAGGAAATTAGTTAGGGAAGTGGATTGGACTGAAGAACTTATGGATCTAAAGGCAGAGGAGGCCTGGGATTACTTTAAATCAAAGCTGCAGAAGCTATCAGAAGCCTGCATCCCAAGTAAGGGGGGAAAATTCATAGGCAGGAGTTGTAGACCAAGCTGGATGAGCAAGCATCTCAGAGAGGTGATTAAGAACAAGCAGAAAGCATACAGGGAGTGGAAAATGGGAGGGATCAGCAAGGAAAGCTACCTTATTGAGGTCAGAACATGTAGGGATAAAGTGAGACAGGCTAAAAGTCAAGTAGAGTTGGACCTTGCAAAGGGAATTAAAACCAATAGTAAAAGGTTCTATAGCCATATAAATAAGAAGAAAACAAAGAAAGAAGAAGTGGGACCGCCAAACACTGAGGATGGAGTGGAGGTCAAGGATAATCTAGGCATGGCCCAATATCTAAACAAATACTTTGCCTCAGTCTTTAATAAGGCTAAAGTGGATCTTAGGGATAATGGTAGCATGACAAATGGGAATGAGGATATGGAGGTAGATATTACCATATCTGAGGTAGAAGCGAAACTCGAACAGCTTAATGGGACTAAATCGGGGGGCCCAGATAATCTTCATCCAAGAATATTAAAGGAATTGGCACATGAAATTGCAAGCCATTAGCAAGAATTTTTAATGAATCTGTAAACTCAGTGGTTGTACCGTATGATTGGAGAATTGCTAACACAGTTCTTATTTTTAAGAAAGGGAAAAAAAGTGATCCGGGTAACTACAGGCCTGTTAGTTTGACACCTGTAGTATGCAAGGTCTTGGAAAAAGTTTTGAAGGAGAAAGTAGTTAAGGACATTGAAGTCAATGGTAAATGGGACAAAATACAACATGGTTTTACAAAAGGTAGATCGTGTCAAACCAACCTGATCTCCTTCTTTGAGAAAGTAACAGATTTTTTAGACAAAGGAAACGCAGTGGATCTAATTTACCTAGATTTCAGTAAGGCGTTTAATACCATGCCACATGGGGAATTATTAGTTAAATTGGAAAAGATGGGGATCAATATGAAAATTGAAAGGTAGATAAGTAATTGGTTAAAGGAGAGACTACAACGGGTCCTACTGAAAGGTGAATTGTCAGGCTGGAGGGAGCTTACCAGTGGAGTTCCTCAAGGATCAGTTTTGGGACCAATCTTATTTAATCGTTTTATTACTGACCTCAGCACAAAAAGTGGGTGTGTGCTAATAAAGTTTGCGGATGATACAAAGCTGGGAGGTATTGCCAATTTAGAGAGAGACCGGGATATAATAGAGGAGGATCTGGATGACCTTGTAAACTGGAGTAATAGTAATAGGATGAAATTTAATAGTGAGAAGTGTAAGGTTATGCATTTAGGGATTAATAACAAGAATTTTAGTTATAAGCTGGGGACGCATCAATTAGAAGTAACGGAGGAGGAGAAGGACCTTGGAGTATTGGTTGATCATAGGATGCCTATGAGCCACCAATGTGATATGGCTGTGAAAAGAGCTAATGCGGTCTTGGGATGCATCAGGCGAGGTATTTCCTGTTGAGATAAGGAGGTGTTAGTACCATTATACAAGGCACTGGTGAGACCTCACCTGGAATACAGTATGCAGTTCTGGTCTCCCATGTTTAAGAAGGATGAATTCAAACTGGAACAGGTACAGAGAAGGGCTACTAGGATGATCTGAGGAATGGAAAACTTGTCTTATGAAAGGAGACTCAAGGAGCTTGGCTTGTTTAGCCTAACTAAAAGAAGGTTGAGGGGAGATACGATTGCTCTCTATAAATATATCAGAGGGATAAATACCGGAGAGGGAGAGGAATTATTTAAGCTCAGTACCAATGCGGACACAAGAACAAATGGATATAAACTGGTCATTGGGAAGTTTAGACTTGAAATTAGATGAAGGTTTCTAACCATCAGAGGAGTGAAGTTTTGGAATAGCCTTCCAAGGGAAGCAGTGGGGGCAAAAGATCTATCTGGCTTTAAGATTAAACTCGATAAGTTTATGGAGGAGATGGTATGATGGGATAACATGATTTTGGTACTTAATTGATCTTTAAATATTCATGGTAAATAGGCCTAATGGCCTGTGATGGGATGTTAGATGGGGTGGGATCTGAGTTACCCAGGAAAGAATTTTCTGTAGTATCTGGTTGGTGAATCTTGCCCATATGCTCAGGGTTTAACTGATCGCCATATTTGGGGTCGGGAAGGAATTTTCCTCCAGGGCAGATTGGAAGAGGCCCTGGAGGCTTTTCGCCTTCCTCTGTAGCATTGGGCATGGGTCACTTGCTGGAGGATTCTCTGCTCCTTGAAGTCTTTAAACCACGATTTGAGGACTTCAGTAGCTCAGACATAGGTGAGAGGTTTTTCGCAGGAGTGGGTGGGTGAGATTCTGTGGCCTGTGTTGTGCAGGAGGTTGGACTAGATGATCATAATGGTCCCTTCTAACCTTAGTATCTATGAAACAGATATGTTCTCCACTAATACATTTGAAATGGATATGGAATGTAGGATTACATCAGTCATCTGCCCAAAATGACTTTTTACACACACACAATATATATATAAACCACAATTTCATTTTTCCTTTGTAGTTACGTAAATCATGAACGTCTCCCCAGTAATCACTTGGCTTAAGACAAGTTGCCTAGAGAAACTGTCTCAGGGCATTATCCAAGAGGCCAGCGTCACAGGAAGAAGTTGTATTTGAAAATGAAAACTAAAAGACATTGCTTAGATACAGGTCTTTTGAATACAGTGTAACAGATTCCATTTTAACATAAATTAAATAGAAATATTATTAAACTATTTTTCCTGATAGTTTGCCTGCATTTGTAATTAAAGGCAGCTGCACTGTGTGGAAAGGAGACTAATGTCTCTAGAATCCGTGACAAAGATCTGCTGTGTAGTCTGTTTCTTTAGGCTGTTTATAACACCTGTGCCACAGTTCACGTGTAATCTGAACAGCATAATAAAAATACCCATTAGAAATACACAGCCACTTTCTAATGTCTGGGCAAGTGGGATTTCTGTTGTCACCTTAACATTTTTTCTGTCAGTCTTTGGTGGGTTTTCTTACATCTAGCAAGTGAATCCATCTGGGGCATTTGCCCTAAGGGGCATATCATCTCATGTCAATGTGCAGGGAGTTGTGAGACTCTAATCCTGAATTCTTATGTTAAACATACCTATAAAATTTTAGTTCTAAAAAGCCAAGGGCTATGCAAAGTAGACAGAATTTTTAATTGATAGATCCCACCCCCAGAATACCTAGAGGCACCAACACAAGAACAACTGGCAACAATTCAATACCTTTGATTCCAAGATACCATGTTCCTACCTATTTTACAGCAAGGTACAGCATTCTAGGTATACACTACACACACTCTGCATTTTCTGCCAACATTCAATACAAGAAAAACGGAGGGTGCTTTTTATTTGCTTATAAGAAGCCTGTGGCAACTTTAACTCTGAAATTGCATTCAGAAATTGGGAAGGTTTTGACATACCACAAAATAAAGGCATCTAATTCTACTCATCCAGGAATATTTTAAATATGACTTGTACGCCCATGCAAAGGGTCAACTCCAGAGCTAAGGTATCTCTACACTGAAGTGGGCAGGGATGATTGCAGCACGTATAGACATACCCAAGCTAGCTTTTCTCTAGCTAGATCAAAGTTAGCTTCAGTAACAATAGCAGTTAAGCCATAGCAGCATGGAAGGGGAGCTAGCCCTGCCCACCCAGTACCCTCAGTACATATTCAAAGGTGCTGCTGCAGCTTCACTGCTATTATCTGAGCTAACTGGATTAAAGCCAGCTTGAGTGCGTCTACAAGTGCTGCAGTCACACCTCTGATTGCAGTGTAGACATACCCCAAGAATGAGTAAACTATAGAGAAGCTCAAGTCACATGTTAATCACTTCGAGTGAAGTCACTGTTTACACCAATTCTGAATTTGCCACAAAGGGTCTTGAAAGCAGAAAGGGGCCTGAAATGCAGCCACACTTGTTCATGAAAATCACCATTCCAGGGCCTGCATCTGCAACAGTAACTCACTCAATGGTGCTTACTCATATGTAGCTCTAATGACTTCAAGAGGCATAAGGATTGCATTAAGGTCTGATCCTGCTAACACTCATGGCCATGCACAATGCTTGAATGATCCCAGTGAGACTATACATGGTAGAAAACTCTAAAGTCTGTTGTGCATTCAGGATTAGGAGATAAAGGCGTAATACACACATGTAGTCTCACTGAAGTCAATAGACCACGCACTTGCATAAAGTTAAGCAGGGGCATCTCAGCAGGATCAGCCCTTCATTTGCATAGAACAGAAGAACTAGAGATATGACAGCGCAGAAGGGAGGCCAACATCCATGCTTCATGAGTCTGCACAATATTGTGGAAAATGTTGGTTTTTTTCCCCTAGTGTTATTCAAAGCAGGGTCTGGCTTCACTGATCAATGTAGAGCCAGCCACATGTTCTATCCTTTATACAAATAATAAATACAATACTGTAGTGGGGTGGCTGCCTGGGAAGGGGTTAAAAGCAGCCAAGCTAGGCTGATTGGGGAAGCAGCCACAGCTGTGGCCAGCTCAATTCGGGCCCAGCTGGCCCTGATAAGAGGGCTCTGGGCCAGAAGCTAGAGGATAGTCTCTCTCTAGCTCTGGAGAGAGAAGGACTTGGCTGCCTGGGAGCTTAGGGTACCAGGAGTAGAGCAGTGCTGGGGGAAAGGCAAGAGGAGCTGGGGAGCTCCAGCCTGGCAACCCCCCAGGCTGCAGGCCTTGGTGAAGGCCTACACAGGTACTGGGGCTGCAGAGGTACAGCCCGGGGTTAGGCAGAGGCAGTTGGTCCAAACCCCCTTGCCAGTAATGAGTGGTTTACGGACTGCAGTCTGCCCCAGTGAGTGGGGGCTACATGATGACTGGCAGTAGCCACTGAGGCAATGTGGGGAAAGAGGGTTGGGGGTTCCCCTGGGAGGGGAGATCCAGAGTAAGGGGGTACTACTAGGGCAGAACCCTGAGGTAAAGGGACACCAGGGTCCGGGAGGGACACGGGGCCAGCGGCAGGTGAGACACCAACCTGCAGAGGGTGTGCTGTATGCTGGAAAAGAGCTAATTCCCAGACGACCAGCAGGAGGTGCCGTACCAGTGAGTCTTTGCTTCACTATGGATACATAAACAGAAATAGTAGTGCACAGGCAAGTCAAGTTTTGCTCTGACTCAAAGTATTAAAAGCCAGAACAGGCCCAGACTGTTGTCACAGAGGTTGCCATTTGCTCACTATACCACATGGAAAGTGCCAAATTATACAGCCTTATGCTGTCATAACAAGATAGTGAGAAGTCTGGTGTCTGTTCTTATGGTGTACAGGTCCAGGGATGTGAGTGAGAGCTGTGTTTTATAAATACAGAAATTAAATTGAGTTCAGTTTTGTACAGATGGCTCTCACTATAAAAGCTGCCTGTTCTCAAAGGAACATTTCGTTGTACAAAAATTTAGAAAACCATAATAAATTATAACCACAATAGCAGAAATGCTCCGTCTTCCCTGTGTATAAGGGGGGTGGGGAAACTAATTTCTGCTGTGAATGCCCTGTGGGTGGGGAGGGAAAAACAGCTGCAGAAGCAATGGAAAAAGTTGCTGGTGGAACATAAGCTTTGGGGTGCCTGATTTTCAACATCTGCACCTAAGACTTGGATAAGATTGGCAAATTTGCCAATACAAGCTTGGAATAAACAAAGGGAGAACAAACAAAACTACAGCCAGACCTTTTGATCAATAAAGTCCAAGACATCAATAAAGAGGGGAAAAAAAAAAAGCCCTAGCATCCTGACCAGGAAAAAGATGTGGAGTTGTTTGGAAGATTAAAGGTGTTTTATTGGGGGGGAATCCCTAAAGCCGTTAGCCCAATATGTAGCTGAAATGAAGGCAAACAGAATGTTTGGTTGCTAGGAGAATATAATAAAATCAAAAGCACTGCTATATACTGTAAGGAACTGGTAAGACCTCTCCTAGCGTACTCTACCTAGCCTTGGTTATTGCACCTAGGAACGGCTCCAATGCTTTTTGACAGTGTAGTACAGAGCAAAATAAGGTGAATGCAGAGGCTGCAGAATTTAAACTAACTATAAAACAGTTCAGGGTGAGAAATCTACAAATGTTAAAAGAGAAAACAAGACACCCACTTCTTAAACTCATGTCTATCATCTTTCAAGGAACTCTACCAAGGATTGCAGACCCAACATTTTAGGGTTTTTTTGTTTGCTGTTTTTCAGTTCTTGCCTCTGAGAAATCAGTGAGTCACATCAGTGGGTCTGAACCTTTCCACACCATGGCCCTCACATTATAACAAAGCATTTCAGGACTCAGTTCTCCCTTCTAGCCATTGAGATAGAGAAGATGCTTATAAAACTCCAGACTAAGTCACAACCTGTAGGCTAAGAACCCCTGAACTACAGCTCATTCTACACAGAGAAAACCCTTGCAGGGACACCTAGCTAGGTTTCTACAGTTTCAATCTGTGTAGAAGGTTGCAGAGCAGTAGATGATCCAGTGGTTAGGCTCCTACCCTCGAATTTTGGAGTCCTGGATTCAAATCTCTGGTCTACCACAAACAAGCAGCGTGACTTTGTGCTAGTCACACAGCCTCTCAGTGTGCCCCTCTGGAACATGGAGATAACACTTTTCTATATCTCAGGAGTTGTAGAATAAAAACATTACAGATGGTGAGGTGCCCAAACTACAGCAATGGGGGCTATAGCAGCACCTCAGACAAATAGAGCTTGGCAAGTCACTCAACATCTCTGCATCCCACTAATCGTGGAAGGTAAGATGCTACTCAACATGAGTAAGAGCAGCAGATCATATTTCTTAATGGAGCTGGGAGAATAACCGACCTTTTGGTTTGCTGGCAATTTTGAAAAGTTGAAACGAAACTCATTTTGGGTTGGACCAAAAAAAAAAAAACCCAAGAATTTTCTAAGACCTTGGCAAATCAAAAAGTACAAAAAATTCATTTCAGGTGAAATGCAACATTTTGTTCAACCCAAAACAAACTGTTTCATTTTTATCTTGAGCATTTTTTTAAACAAAATTAAAGGAAAATTTCAAATGTTCAAAATGTTGATATGAAATGTTTTAATTTGTTTGGAAAGATGGGGTTTTTTCAAATTGAATAGAGATGAATTTGCAAAACATTTTGGTGTTGCCAAAATAGCATTTTCACTTAAACCCTCCATTTTGGCCAAAAAATTTCATCTACTCTTAACTTTTATTTTCCATGTGTGTAAAACAGGAATCCAGATACTTGCCTTCTGTAATAGAGTGGTAAGCTTCATAGATGGCAAATAGTGTTGTTGTTATCCAGATTAATTGTTGTAAATTGCTGCCATTTTGGCTGACACAGCAAAGATCAAACTGGGGACCTGAACAGCTAAGAGCTTGAGCTGCTACAGGTTGAACTACAGCCTCAGGGCTCCCCACCTGGGATTCTGAGGGACTCCTAACCTAGAATGGGACCCATAAACACAGAAGCACCAAGATAGATTCCAAGAAATACTCCAGAAAGTATATAGGAGAAGTCCTATAAAAGAACTGGAGAAAATCCAAGCAGACTCCTCATTTGGGGACAGTAGAAATACTGTACAGATTCAGGATAAGGGTCCCTTGGGGTAGGACAGAGAGAAATTCTACCTACACCCTAATAAAAACTACCTACCAAGTGAAAACAGCACAGAATTCATTTTTAATCCTTCTCTTTTGAGAGAGGAGTAATTTCCTTCCAGTAGCATACATGGAAAGTAATTCTGTTTAAGGCCAGATCCTCAGCTAGTGTAGAACAGTGCGCGCCACTGAACTCAATGAAACTATGCTGATTTACACCAGCTGAGGGTCTGCTCCTAAACTATCGTATCCAGACTCCTAAAGTATTTTTGAAAATGTCAACGATGAAGTGAAAGAAAAAAACAAATAGATGGGCCTGATTCTGTATCCCCAACTTCCACTAATTCTATTTACTCATTGGAGCAGTTCCGGTGACATCAATTGGGATACTAAATATGTTAATACTACTCAGCCTTAGATACTATGCTACAACAATGGGCCCAGATTGCTAATTATTTTATTGTGATTTATTAGGATTGCTGAAGTAGCCCTATAAAGAGATCTTTCATGAACACTGCAGTGCTGTGGCTCACCCTCATAAAATGCATATATTTGCAAGATTTTTTTTGCCTTTTGTGTATTTAACAGTATTATTGGAAGGCAGATGCTCTCTCCAGGTGCTGACTTACAGATAAGCTGTTTACAGTTAGGTAATTTCCTTCCTGTTGTTCCCCATATATTTAAGACTCTGCTGGAGGGTAGGCCAGGGAACTGCAGCTTGCCCTCATTAGTGGTTTTCATTAGTTATTTTTCCTTTTTAATTCCTGTTCACTTAGTGTTACTGGAAAGCACCAAGGATGCTGAGCCCAGCTTCAGATTTACTCAAACTGTTTACGGAGCAATAGTTTCCCCTTTCAATGCTCCTGGATGTAATGCCACTGCAGGAGGCATTAGGGAGTTACAGCTCATCATCACCAACACATTCAGGAGTGAGTGCCAAAGAGTGGTCATGCTATAGAAACAAAACAGACAGGAGAGAGGTGAGGTGATCTGTACAAAGTCCCACAGCAAATCAGCAGCAGAGTAGGGATTAGAGTCCAGGTGTCCTGCTGCCAGTACAGTGCTTTGTCCACAGGGTTTCTAACCGTCCCGGATTGGCCGGGAGTCTCCTGGAATTGGAATCTATCTCCCAGTGGCTACTGAAATCCATCCAGGAGATTTTAATAGGCTACTAAAAGTCCAGTCGGTGGCACAGTAGGGCTAAGGCAGGCTCCCTGCCGCTCCCAAAAGGGACTTGCATATCCCTCTAGCTCCTAGACACAGGGGCAGCCGGGGGGGGGGTGGGGGTGGTCTCTGCACGCTGTCCCTGCCCTGAGCGCTGACTCCACAGCTCCCATTGTCCAGGAACTGCAGCCAATGGGAGCTGCAGTGACAGTGCCTGCAGGCAGGGGCAGCACGCAGAACCACCTGGCCGCCCGAGCCTAGGAGCCAGACATGCCGGTTGCTTCCAGGAGCCGCCTGAGGTAAGTGCCACCTGGCCGGAGCCTGCACCTCTTACCCCCTCCCATGCCCCAATCCCCTGCCCCAGCCCTGAGCCCTCTCCTGCATCAAAACTCTCTCCCAGAGCCCACACCCACTCCTGCACCCCAAACCCCTGCCCCAGGCTCAGCCCGGATCCCCCTCCCACACTCCGAGCCCCATAGCCCACACCCCCTCTAACCCCCTGCCCCAGCCGGGTGAAAGTGAGTGAGGGTGGGGGAGAGCAAGTGACAAAGGGAGGGGGATGGAGTGAGCAGGGGGCATGGCCTCAGGGAAGGGGCAGGGCAGGGGTGGGCAAGGGTGTTCGGGTTTGTGCGATTAGGCAGTTGGCAACCCTATTTGTCCACCAGATCACACTGGCTCCTGCTTATCCCCCAAATGGGGAAACCGAGGTGTAACAAGAGCACAGGTATACTGGTAAGTCTGATCTTTATTGCCTGGCCCGAGACCCATGACATAAGTCAGGGTTACAAAAGGCTGTCATGGTAAAGACCTGCCACACAACAATCCTGTGCCTCTGCTGTTGATTCTGACCCCCATCCAGCCCCATGCTAGGGTCAGCCCTAACTTTTACTGGGAACCTCCATAGATATGAGTGTAGGGTGATGCTGTGGAGGCCTCCATTAATTAGGAGTGCCCTGAGGAAGGCACTATATTCTAGAGGGTGCCTGCTGGTGCTAGTTATTTCTGTGCTGGGCTATTTCCAGAACTGTTTTGTGTTGGATTCCACATTTTCTTTATTTGCTGGTGAACCTAAAGCACCTGATATTGCCTGATTTTGCTGGTGGGCTGACCGTGGGCGGGGGGAGGGAATCTTGCTGTGGGTACATGTCATTGAATTAACACTTTCACAAGTATCAAATTATTCAGACTATACCACCACACACATCCTCGAAACCTGTCCAGCAATAATTATGTACAGTCTATGCTAAACGTACTAGTTCTGATAACAGAATTAAAATGGAAACCAGAAGTACAAAGGTCCAGGGTTTTTGGTTTTTTTTGCAGTTTCAATTCAGCAGTTTGAGCAGGGATAAGTGTACTCTGGTCTTGTCCCCAGACGTCTGGAAGCAGCAAACTAATTTACCAAGCTATATTCCTCTCAAACTTATCTTTTTGGTTGGGATACCTTGCCGAATGGTTTAATGACACTGAAAGAAGTGGAATTACATTGTTTTTATCATGTGCTTTTTTTTTTAAAAAAGAACTGTATTTCAACACTAGACCATCCAGCTACGGGTTTTTAGAGCAAAGTTGCACCATACGAGCAACTGAATGACCCTGCTTCTCAGGATTATGATCACAGCACACACAGAGAAGCTAAATTAAAAAACACCAAAGACTCTGGCTGTAAGGTTTTAAAGTAACACTACTTTATTCCTTAGAATTCAGAACGATTAACACACAAGCATGCAGGAAATTGACATATCTGTCAATCTCTTTGAAAGACCTTCTGGTATTAAGGTTATATATTGTGGGCTGGAATTGAATGTAACCTCTCTTCAGGGGAGATGTGACCAATACTGCAATGCAGTATCTTTGGGGTCCATTGTTTTAAATTAATAGCTTATGTAAGATTGTATTTGGCTCCACGAGGAGGGCTACCATAGCTCCTCCGTGAACTGAAAACAGCAGGTAGTGACTGACCCAGGAACCTCTTGATACTAACTGGCAGAGGACATGGGGGATGCATAGGGTTTTACAGGGGTCCACTGGGTCAGATTAAATTCACCAAAAGTAAGGTCTGTATCAAAAGCCAGTAGCCACTGGCCATCATAATCATTTTGAAATGTTGGATATCTATACTGGAAACTATGTTTTCAAAGCCTTGGAGTTAAGGCAGGTAAACAAAAAGCTAACACCTCCCTTTCAAGTAGGAGGTAGCAGATGCTTATCTCCCTGTCTGGTCACTGTGTACTGTCTCACAATGGAAGCTTATTTGCACACAGAGCCAGATGCTGATTAAAATATTGCAAAGCCCACAAGAGAGGGAGGCTATAGGAAAAAACAATCATCAGGGGGAGTCTGGCTTATGAAAAAGAACAAAGGAGTGACCTAACATACCTACAGGTACTAAAACACTTGGCATCCTTCACAGAGGTGCCAACCAGACAGCATGGCTCACCTCATGAAAAAGCAATCATAGCCTGCCTGGCTGGAAAATGCTGGTGTGCAATACTTTGCTAGAAATGAGAGTATCTTGTTAAGTCTAGGCTTTAGAAAGCATGTTATGATTTTATTGTATACGTAACCATTTGTTTTCAATATTTCTACTTGCTGTCACCCAAATCTCTTACTTGTTTTCACTGTAAAGTAGAAAGTTTATTTAACAAAGTTATCTAAGTGCTGTGTGTTAAGCCAAGCAGTGATCTGAGGTGTAACTGGTAAGATTACTGGTGGGATGTACTGTTTCCTTAGGAGCAGCCAGGTGTGTTACAAATTGCTGTAATGAGCCCTAAAACCAATGCCCTGTGGAGTCCATGACTTTTAATGTCCAGCACTGTTATGAATTTAAGTTCCCAAGCTAACCTTTTGAAGGTGTTGTGCACATTTCCTTTGAGGACAACTACTGAAAGATCAGATATGGAGAGATCCTTTTGTGAAAAGTGTTCATCCACAGATTATATGGTGTTTTTATCTTATTCTTCTGTGTAAGCTCCTTTGAGAGTCGAGTGATTCTCTGTTTTCCTTCCCCTTAAAGCATTCAGAGTATTCAAGCTGCCATCTTGTCCCACGCACAGGGGAGTGAATTGGAGACCTGCAGAACTAAAAGCATGAATGCTCTGAGTTACTACAGTGAATTTTTTGCAAGGTGTCTGTCTGGTGGGTCTTGGTAATATGCTCAGGGTCTAACTGATCACCATATTTGGGGTCAGGAAGGAATTTTTCCCCAGGTCAGATTGACAGACTCTGGGTTTTTGTGCCTTCCTCCGCTGTATGGGGCATAGGCCACTTGTGGGTTTAAACTAGTGCAAATGATGGATTTGCTGTACTTTAACGTGTTTATCATTTGAGGACTTCAGTAACTCAGGCAGAGGTTATAGATCTATTAAAGGAGTAGGTGGGTGAGGTTCTGTGGCCTGCAGGAGGTCAGACTAAATGATCATGATGGTTCCTTCTGGTCTTAAAGTCTAATTCTTTGAGTGGCTATATCTTGTGTTAAAGAGCCAATACTTTCTGGCTGGGGCTGTAATCCCAGATTCATCTCTTCTGAAGATCAGGTACAGATGGGATCCTGTAACACACCTTGCCAGTGGTTTACCCTGGTATGAGCAATCCTACAGGCTCAGAACAAAATGTATTTTAAGCTCCTCAAGCAGACTGTATGAGGTGTATATTCTCTCTTCCGTGCAGGATCAGAGTCTCATTAATATTGCTGGGCACTGGGTAATTTAGGTCTATTACTACGAGTAGGTATGAATGCCAAAGCCATTGTAATCAGGCCTTCCATGTCTGGTTGTTTCCCTACTTTCTGCAGCAATCGGCAGGGCTTCTTTCCCCTCCACGTGGGCCCCTGCACCATTAGCCACATGAATAACATGGGATATGTTGCCTTCCTCTGGAGTGTCAGGTAATGGTCACTGCCAAAGCAAGGATAGTGAATATGATGGAATAATGTGCCAGAATGGCAAATCCAATATTCTTACAGAGAAGAGCTCCTTTTCAAATCTATAAAGCGTTCAGAAACACAATGGAGGAGAAGATTCACGTCCAGCTGCCCTCTCCTCCTTGCTTCTTGCTACATTTATAGGTCATCTATAGATTCTGCACTGATGCCTATAAAAGCACTGGGAAGCAAGGAAGAGACAGCACATGTGACTTGCCAGATCTCCATGATTACCAATAAAGCTCCATGGAGTACAAATGGTCCAAGAATAACAGTTTGGGTACCAATGTCCTAAGCTTCACAGTAGTTATTGGTTTCAGTAACAGCCATGTTAGTCTGTATTTGCAAAAAGAAAAGGCGTACTTGTGGCACCTTAGAGACTAACCAATTTATTTGAGCATAAGCTTTTGTGAGCTATAGCTCACTTCATCGGATGCATACTGTGGAAAGTGTAGAAGATATTATATACACACAAAAAAAAGTAGTTATTGAAGACAATCAGCATGGTCTAAGGGCTAGAACGCTACACTGGGAAGAAGAGTTGGGTTCCTTTTTCTGGCTCTGCCAATGACTTACTCTGGGAGCTTGGGTGAGTCCTTGGGCAAGTTACTTCATATCTCTCTTCCATCCTTTATCTTTGATATTAAATTGTATACTCTTCAAAACAGGGGCTTGTGTTTAAAAAGCACCTACAGAACACTGAGGCCTTGATCTTAGGAGGGGCCTCTAGGTGCTAATATCATGCAATCAGCAGCATGAATAAATATGCCACTCATAATACTGACACCCTTACATATTTCATTTCTCAGATTCATGGGAATTGGATATTTATAGCACTATGCTCATTAACTCCAACAGAAACTGAGTTCCAAATATTAATGTTTTCAGGTTTTCATAGGCTCATTTACAACAGCCTATTCTTAGCCATTTATTCCACTTTGTGATCAAACTGTATTAAGATATGCATTCGTACACAATGACAAGTTCAATGCCACGTGTTGAGAGGTAAGAGAACAGTTAATTTATTTTTGCTGCTATCAAAGTAGTTTCTTATAATTAACAGTCAGAAATGTATAAGGGTTCTTTTGCAGCAGGAGTAAATTTTAAATATGCTAGCACATTTCCCAATGTCTGGCTGCTGGCCCCCCATGGTTAAGGCAGATGTAGATGGGTTTAAGTGGGCCAATGAAAAAAATAATAGCAAAGAAATTAAATTTCTGTTGGAAACACATGCCAGGGAATGGCTTTGCATTCAGATCACACCGTGCGTTCTATTATGGCCTGGATTTGCCATAGCTCACACAGGGAGGTATAATTTATAACTCTCTGAGCCAGCAAGCCCCTTTACATCCTGCAGAGTATTCATTTGGGAAGGAACAGGTAGGGTGAACAGCACCTTTCCTTCCCTGAAGAGGTGAGCATTTTTTTTAAATCCACAGCTGGGGCTCTATAGGAGCTCCACTGACAGAAGCCACTGAGTCAGTGCACTCCCCAGCCAAGCCCATTCTTCCGAGCAGTGCCCTCCCCTCCCATTTTTGGGGCAGTGCTTTTCCTGCTATTAATTACTTATAGAGGCCCACAGATGGACAGGGAGAGTAAGTGGCCCTGGTCTCTGTTGTAGTTCTTTCCCTCATGCATCCCCAAAAGGAGATGAGGAGAGTGAGCAGGGACGCTCTCCACCTCTACACCAACTTGCACCATGAACTTGGGTGGTACCACAAACTGTGCCACACGGGGCCCACATTGTGCCTCTCTGATCCACAAACTATTGTGGAGCTCCTGCAGGGCTCACTCCTACATCAGGCCAGTAACTAAATGCCATCATTTAGTCCTGTGTGAAGACAAGACCACCACCACAGGGATGTGACAAGAAAAGGATGACCACCCCTCTGACCTGCAGAAAGGAGGCTGCCACTCCCCTGTCACTGGTGGACTTTCCACTGCTGGTAATTTGTGCTAGGATTTATCCCAGTCGAAGCTGGCAAAAACCCAAGGTGAATCTGGCCCTGTATTAACTGCATATTATTAATTGTGTTAGAAGCTTTGTTCACATTAGCAAATGCAGAACTGGAGTCAAATCAATGGGCCAAATTCAGCTCTGATCTTAGCAGGTGTATATACTTCATTCTGATACATCACATTTCTATGATTTTATGTGGCAGCTGTATTCTAACAAGTCATCCCACTTAATGTATATTATCTACAATACAATGTGTAGAAAGTGTTGGAATAGTGTTACGATGCCTTATGGATATTGCTTCTTGAGGATCTACTGACTGCATTCAGTGGTACAATCTAAGGCTTTGCTTCCAGAGTCAGACTATCTCTCTTTAATTATACTTCTACAATTTTCCACCATCAGCAATAAAATATTTTTCTCTTTTATGGGACCTAGTTTTGTGGTGGTCTGCTCTCTTTGCCCCTGAGAAAGGTGTGCATGACTGTACTGCATGCTGCAATTGTTTTCTTGTAAAATTAAGCTGGTTGCACAGAGTTAATGCTCAGATTGAGTGCCAACATTTAGGAGAGATGGAGAGATGCTAAGGCCCGAATCCTGCAGTTTCTTAACCATGTATAGAGTGCTGTGCCATCACAGAGTCCTGCTGACTTCAGGCTCAGAGCAGTCTCAGCAATCCTCTCATCCTCCCCACCCGCCCACACAAAATTTCAGGATCGGAGCCAGATAATCACAAGATTTTTGTAGTTATGTCTTGATTCTGTCCTTTGCATGAAAAAAGTGTGACTAGAAAAGGTGGTCCTGAACCTACTCCCATTGTCAGAGGACTTTGGCCATTTGCTTCTATGACAGCTGGACTGGGCATTATAAGGGCAACACAATGAATATGCCATGGCTTTGTAAATGTCTATATGGAAGAGGGCAAGTTTTTCATCTTTCCATACTGGTGTGTTAAGAGCAATAGTAAGAGAGGGTCTAGAGCAGAGGTGGGCAAACTACGGCCTGCAAGCCACATCAGGCCCGGCCTGCCCCGGCCCTTGAGTTCCTGGCCCTGGAGGCTAAACGCTGGCCCCTCCCCTGCTGTTCCCCCTCCCCTGCAGCCTCAGCTCACGGAGCCGCAGCCTGACCCAGTGCTCTGTGCTGCGCGGTGGCGTGGTTGGCTCCAGCCGGGTGGCACAGCTGCCTGTCCTGGCACTCTAGGAGGCGTGGCCATAGTGCCACCAGCCTCCGGTGCTCCAGGCAGCACGGTAAGGGGGCAGAGGGGTTGGATAGGGGGCAGGGAAGTTCAGCGTGGTGGTCAGGGGGCGGGGGTGTGGACAGGGGTCGGGGTGGTTAGAGGGTGGGGTACAGGGGAGTTGAATGTTGGCAGGGGTCCCAAGGGGCTGTCAGGAAGCGGGGGGGGGAGGGGAGCTGGATGGGACAGCAGTGGGCAGGCAGGGGCTCTCAGGGAGAAGGGGTGGTTGGATGAGGCGGGGTCCTGGGGGGGCAGTCAGGAATGAGAGGAGGGGGTGGATGGGGCAGCGGGGGCTGGGCCACGCCTGGTTGTTTGGGGAGGCACAGCCTCCCCTAAGCAGCCCTCCATACAATTTCAGAAACCTGAGGTGGCCCTCAGGCCAAAAAGTTTGCCCGCCCCTGGTCTAGAGTGGTATTAGGAACATCACAGCTGAGTTAAATGAGGCAAGAACTAACCGCACATGCTGGAGAGGAACTTCAGGGTTGTCCAACAGAACTCCACTGTCAGGAGTTTCCAGCAAGATAGAGCGATAGCCCGTTCACCTCTGAGACAAGCTGAAGCATTGCACCAAATATTAATGCAACTGCTGAAGTCTGCCTCTTCCAAGTTAGCTCTGATGAGCAACACATACACAACAGCCATCAGTACCAGACAAAGAGCCTAAACTCGTTTACCCAGAGGCCATGACTGTAATAGGAAATGGCTTTGGGAAAACATACAATGGGCATGGCCTAAAGAACAGACTAACACTTTCCAGTGTGGAGACAGTGTGGTACAACCCTGACACACACAGGCCTGTTGGTAGTTCACTAGTCTGTCAGCAATTCTTGTCAGGCGTGACATACTCACTACACCTAACACACTGTTGTCATGATATATACCCAAACGGTGGCGCATAATATCACTGGAAAACTAAAAACCTCACTGATCATTAATATTCTTGCTTGATAT
This sequence comes from Eretmochelys imbricata, assembly GCF_965152235.1. NCBI lineage: Eukaryota > Metazoa > Chordata > Testudines > Cheloniidae > Eretmochelys > Eretmochelys imbricata. The sequence continues at coordinate 252,624,048 of NC_135573.1, forward strand.
ATTTACAGTAAACCCAGAAAGAACTTCATCGTAATATGGTGGAAATGTGTGACTAAAATGAGTTTAAACAAGGCATGTCAGGGGGAGTTGATAAACAGGTTTTCTCCAGACAAAGGAAAGAGGGCAACACCTCAAAGCAGGTGTGGCCAAATTCAGTGGGCTATTCATCTGTAGCAGAGGTTGCAGGAAAAGAACATTTTCATTACAAAAATGACCTCTGGGGGCGAAGACAGCATGCAGTATACACCGAACAGCAAGGCATCCCCAGGATACATTTCAGAAGAATACATTTCAAAGGTTTACTGGACTATAAAGAGAGAGGGAGTGAACCCCTAAATTACCCCTCACCAGACGAGTCAAAGAGCCCGTCGCTTTGAGTGCCGTGTGTTGGGTCCTGGCTCAAGGGTCTGATCAGTCATTGAAAAGAGACTTATTGGGAAACAATTCTTTTGTTCAAAGATTCTAATGTGTTTAAAGCAGACTTTAGTCTTAAAAGCATATTTTTACTGTTGTTTGTTTGTAATCCTTTCTGCCTTTGCTCCTTATATTTGCTATCACTTAAAACCTAGGACTTTTTATTTAATACACTTGTTTCACTTTTACAATAAACCAATTCAGTGATGTGACTGAAATAAAAGTGTTACTCAAACCCCTGTCAAGGTTCCTCCCCCACTCTGAACTCTAGGGTACAGATGTGGGGACCTGCATGAAAAACCTCCTAAGCTTATCTTTACCAGCTTAGGTCAAAACTTCCCCAAGGTACAAAGTATTCCACCCGTGGTCCTTGGAATGGCCGCTACCACCACCAAACTAATACTGGTTACTGGGGAAGAGCTGTTTGGACGCGTCCTTCCCCCCAAAATACTTCCCAAAACCCTGCACCCCACTTCCTGGACAAGGTTTGGTAAAAAGCCTCACCAATTTGCCTAGGTGACTACAGACCCAGACCCTTGGATCTTAAGAACAATGAACAATCCTCCCAACACTTGCACCCCCCCTTTCCTGGGAAATGTTGGATAAAAAGCCTCACCAATTTGCATAGATGACCACAGACCCAAACCCTTGGATCTGAGAACAATGAAAAAGCATTCAGTTTTTTACAAGAAGACTTTTAATAGAAAATAGAAGTAAATAGAAATAAAGAAATCCCCCCTGTAAAATCAGGATGGTAGATATCTTACAGGGTGATTAGATTCAAAAACATAGAGAACCCCTCTAGGCAAAACCTTAAGTTACAAAAAAGATACACAGACAGAAATAGTTATTCTATTCAGCACAATTCTTTTCTCAGCCATTTAAAGAAATCATAATCTAACACATACGTAGCTAGATTACTTACTAAAAGCTCTAAGACTCCATTCCTGGTCTATCCCTGGCCAAGCACAGCATACAGACAGACACAGACCCTTTGTTTCTCTCCCTCCTCCCAGCTTTTGAAAGTATCTTGTCCCCTCATTGGTCATTTTGGTCAGGTGCCAGCGAGGTTACCTTTAGCTTCTTAACCCTTTACAGGTGAGAGGAGCTTTCCCCTGGCCAGGAGGGATTTCAAAGGGGTTTACCCTTCCCTTTATATTTATGACACGCCCCCCAAATCTCAGCTAGGGTGAAACACTGGCTGGGATTTCTTCCTGGAGCTCTAGGAAAAACAGAGTTAATAAGACACATGCATCTCTAAATATACTACCAAGTACATAAAGACTAACAATATTTTCCACATCTCAAGGACGATTTTAACCAGTTGACTCTGGGAAACTTTCACGGGAGAGTGCATCAGCCACTTTGTTAGAAGCTCCTGAGATGTGTTGGATGTCGAAATCAAAATCTTGGAGAGCTAAACTCCACCGAAGAAGTTTTTTGTTAGTTTCCTTGACGGTGTGAAGCCACTTCAGTGCAGCATGGTCGGTTTGCAGGTGGAAACGCCGTCCCCAAACATATGGGCGTAGCTTTTCCAGAGCGTAGACAATGGCATAACATTCTTTTTCAGTGACTGACCAGTTGCTTTCCCTCTCAGACAGTTTTTTGCTGAGAAACACTACAGGGTGGAATTCTTGATCAGATCCTTTCTGCATTAAAACTGCTCCCACACCACGCTCGGATGCATCTGTGGTTACTAGGAACGGTTTGTCAAAGTCTGGGGCCCTTAGTACAGGGTCAGACATGAGTGTCGCTTTAAGCTTGTTAAAGGCCTTCTGACACTTTCCGGTCCACTGAACAGCATTTGGCTGTTTCTTTTTGGTTAGGTCTGTCAGTGGGGCAGCGATTTGGCTGTAGTGCGGTACAAATCGTCTGTAATAACCGGCCAAGCCTAAGAAGGATTGAACCTGTTTCTTTGACTTTGGGACAGGCCACTTTTGGATAGCATCCACTTTGGCCTGTAGGGGGCTGATAGTTCCTTGACCCACCTGGTGTCCAAGGTAAGTCACTCTGTTTAGGCCTATTTGACACTTCTTAGCCTTAACAGTTAGTCCTGCCTCCCTTATGCGCTCAAGGACTTTTTGTAGACGTTCCAGGTGGTCTGCCCAGGAATCCGAAAATATGGCCACATCGTCAAGGTAGGCGACTGCATATTCTCCTAATCCCGCTAGGAGACCATCTACAAGTCTTTGGAAAGTGGCGGGTGCATTTCGCAGCCCGAAAGGGAGTACATTAAATTCATACAGCCCGAGATGTGTGATGAAGGCTGACCTTTCCTTGGCAGATTCATCTAGCGGTACCTGCCAGTACCCCTTTGTTAAGTCCAAGGTAGAGATGAACTGGGCCCGTCCCAGTTTCTCTAACAGTTCATCTGTGCGTGGCATTGGATAGTTGTCTGGGCGAGTTACAGCATTTAGCTTACGGTAGTCCACGCAAAAACGTATTTCCCCATCTGGTTTGGGAACTAGAACCACTGGAGATGCCCATGCACTTTCAGAGGGGCGGATTACACCCATCTGTAACATATCCTGGATCTCCCGTTCTATAGCAGTTTTAGCTTGAGGAGACACCCGGTAAGGTTGGACCCTAATTGGGTGAGCATTACCTGTGTCAATGGAGTGGTATGCCCGTTCAGTCAGTCCTGGGGTGGCTGAGAACGTTGGCGCGTAGCTAGTGCACAGCTCCTGGATCTGCTGTCGCTGCATACGCCCAAGGGTCATGGAGAGGTTCACCTCTTCCACACCACCAGCACATTTCCCTTCGTAGTAGACACCTTCAGGCCACTCAGCATCATCTTCTCCCTGGGCTGTAAACTGACAAACCTTTAATTCTCTGGAATAAAAGGGCTTTAGAGAATTAATATGGTACACCTTAGGCTTTCGGTTGGAGGTGGGGAATGCTATGAGATAATTAACAGCTCCCAGGCGCTCCTGGACCATGAATGGCCCTTCCCACGATGCTTCCATTTTATGGGCCTGGAGCGCCCTTAAGACCATGACCTGGTCTCCTACGTTGAAGGAACGCTCTCTGGCATGTTTATCATACCAGGCTTTTTGCTCTTTTTGAGCATCCTGTAAGTTTTCTTTAGCAAGGGCTAAAGAGGTTCGGAGGGTGTTTTGTAGGTTGGTTACAAAGTCCAGAATGTTAGTTCCTGGAGAAGGTGTAAATCCCTCCCATTGCTGCTTCACCAACTGCAATGGCCCCTTAACCTCACGGCCATATACAAGTTCAAATGGGGAAAACCCTAAACTGGGATGTGGTACAGCTCTGTAGGCAAAGAGCAACTGCTGCAACACTAGGTCCCAATCATTGGAGTGCTCATTTACGAATTTACGTATCATGGCCCCCAAAGTTCCATTAAACTTCTCCACCATGCCATTTGTTTGATGGTGGTAAGGAGTGGCAACCAAGTGATTTACCCCATGAGCTTCCCAAAGGTTTTTCATAGTTCCTGCCAGGAAATTAGTCCCTGCATCTGTGAGGATGTCGGAGGGCCAACCTACCCTGGCAAAAATGTCTGCTAGTGCCTGGCATACACTTTTAGCCCTGGTGTTGCTTAGAGCTACTGCTTCCGGCCATCGGGTGGCAAAATCCATGAAAGTCAGTATGTACTGCTTTCCTCTGGCTGTCTTTTTCAGAAAAGGACCCAGAATATCCACAGCTACTCGCTGAAATGGAACTTCAATGATGGGGAGTGGTTGTAGAGGGGCTTTGACCTGGTCTTGGGGTTTTCCCACTCTTTGGCACACCTCACAAGACTGGACATAGGTAGAAACATCCTTGCCCATTCCCTCCCAGTGGAATGACCCCCCCAAACGGTCTTTGGTCCTGTTCACCCCAGCATGGCCACTAGGGTGATCATGGGCTAAGCTCAAGAGCTTGGCCCGGTATTTAGTTGGAACTACCAACTGTCTCTGAGGATGCCAGTCTTCCTGGTGTCCACCAGAAAGAGTTTCCTTGTATAAAAGTCCTCTTTCTACAACAAACCTGGATCGATTAGAAGAGCTGAGAGGCGGTGGGTTGCTCCGTGCCGCCGTCCAAGCTCTCTGGAGGCTTTCATCTGCTTCCTGTTCGGTCTGGAACTGTTCCCTTGATGCTGGGGACATCAGTTCCTCATTGGATTGTGGACCTAGGCTTGGTCCCTCTGGAAGCGATATAGGGGATGGAGCTGTTTCTGTTGACTGTGAACCGCTCTCCGCTGGTGCACTAGGTTGGGATTCAGGCTCCGGCTGAGCCTCTTGTGTAGGGTTATCGGCTGCTGCCAGTTCAGGTTCGGTGGGGCCCTCTGGTGTTGAGGTTGCAAGTACTGGATTCAGTGCTGGCACGGGGTCTGGTGTTGGTTGTTCGGCTGGTTCCGGTTCTGGGACTGGTTCCGTCTGGGTCTCTGGGACTGGATCCACTACTGCTGTTGCAGACATTGGCCTGGGGTCCAGGTCCATCACCTCTGACTGGGTCCTGATAGAAGTTTCCGGAACAGAGCTAGGCCTCACGGCTTGTTTAGCCTGGCTGCGGGTGACCATTCCCACCCTCTTGGCCTGCTTCACATGATTGGCCAAGTCTTCCCCCAACAGCATGGGGATGGGATAATCATCATAGACTGCAAAAGTCCACATTCCTGACCAGCCCTTGTACTGGACAGGCAACTTGGCTGTAGGCAAATTGAAAGAGTTGGACTTGAAGGGTTGAATCGTCACTTGGATCTCTGGGTTGATTAAATTGGGGTCCACTAAGGAAGCATGGATAGCTGACACTTGTGCTCCGGTGTCCCTCCACGCGGTGACCTTCTTCCCGCCCACACTCACAGTTTCCCTCCGCTCCAAGGGTATCTGGGAGGTATCTGGGCCTGTGGACCTCTGGTGTGATTCCGGTGCAATGAACTGTAATCTGTTGGGGTTCTTGGGGCAGTTGGCCTTTACATGCCCCAGCTCGTTACATTTAAAACATCGTCCAGCTGACGGGTCACTGGGGCGAGGAGGGTTGCTGGAGAACGGGGTGGCAGGACGATAAGGGGTCTGGAGGGTTCTTTGGGAGGTAGGTGGGGCCTTGGGCGGCCCCCGGTAATAGGGTGTGGTCTGGGGTGGTCCCTTCTGATCTCCGCTCCAACTGCGACCAGTTTTCTTCTTCTCTGCCACCTCCACCCATCTGGCTCCAATCTCTCCTGCCTCGATTACAGTTTTGGGTTTCCCATCTAGGATGTATCTTTCTATTTCCTCAGGAACACCCTCTAAGAATTGTTCCATTTGCATTAGGAAGGGCAAATTTACTGGAGATTCAACACTTGCTCCTGATATCCAGGCATCCCAATGTTTCACAATGTGGTAGGCATGTCGGGTAAATGACATGTCTGGTTTCCACCTTAGGGCTCTGAACCTCCGACGAGACTGCTCGGGTGTTATCCCCATTCTGACTCTCGCCTTGGATTTAAACAGTTCATACTTGTTCATGTGTTCTTTAGGCATTTCAGCTGCCACCTCAGCTAAGGGTCCACTGAGCTGCGGCCTCAGCTCTACCATGTATTGGTCAGTAGAGATGTTGTACCCAAGGCAGGCCCTTTCGAAGTTTTCTAGGAAGGTCTCAGTATCATCGCCTGCCTTGTAGGTGGGGAACTTTCTGGGATGGGAAGTGGTACTTGGAGAAGGATTACTAGGGTTTGTTGGGATATTCTGCTGAGCCTTTATCTTCTCCATCTCCTCCACATACTTCCTCTCTTTTTCCTTCTCCTCCAGTTCTTTGTCCCTCGCTTCCATAGCTCTCCTGTGAGCAGCCGCTTGGTGTTGTTCTGCTTCTCTCGCTGCCTCCCTTTCTTGTTCCTTCTTCAGCCGCATGAGTTCTATCTGTCTTTCATGTTCCCTTTGTCTTTCCTCAGCCTGAAATTTGGCTAATTCGAGCTGTAGTCGAGCCGCGGATTTTGCCATTCTAACCTCTCTGTTTTTAACTAACTTTACACCCGAGGTTTAGAAATAAACAAACAAAACTTGGCTGTAAAATTTTGCTGTGCTGGAATAGAATACCTATTCTCTGATAGTGATTGTCAGCCTACAGAAAAAGACAATTCCCTTGTCTCTGCTCTGGGCCCAAATTAAAGCAAAAAACCTCCAACTACTTGGAAACCTGCTTACCCAGCCCAAAGAAAAAAAAATTCCCTTTCAAACCTGTGCTCCTTGTAAAACAAAAAAATCAAAATCCTAAAAAAAAACACCCTGCCACTTTTGTCTCCAGGCAAATGGGTAGAGCACACCCCCCCTATTTACTTTTTGGAAGAAAAGAAAAAAAAAAAAAACTCTGGGTTGGAAGACTGTGAATTTCCCTGCAGGAGTTAAGTACCCTGCCTCCAGGCAAAGAAAACCTGCAATTCACAAAGATAATCCCCTTTTGTCTCTGCTTGGCCACAAAGCAGGGAAAACCCAAGCTGCTTTCAGTTTCAAAGCTGCTTCAAAGCCACAGGAAAAAAAATTCCTTTTTAAAATCTGTATTTCTAGTTCAAAAAATCTCAACTGGATCTCAAAATGATTTCAGGTTAATCCCACCACTATGCTACCATGTCAAGGTTCCTCCCCCACTCTGAACTCTAGGGTACAGATGTGGGGACCTGCATGAAAAACCTCCTAAGCTTATCTTTACCAGCTTAGGTCAAAACTTCCCCAAGGTACAAAGTATTCCACCCGTGGTCCTTGGAATGGCCGCTACCACCACCAAACTAATACTGGTTACTGGGGAAGAGCTGTTTGGACGCGTCCTTCCCCCCACAATACTTCCCAAAACCCTGCACCCCACTTCCTGGACAAGGTTTGGTAAAAAGCCTCACCAATTTGCCTAGGTGACTACAGACCCAGACCCTTGGATCTTAAGAACAATGAACAATCCTCCCAACACTTGCACCCCCCCTTTCCTGGGAAATGTTGGATAAAAAGCCTCACCAATTTGCATAGATGACCACAGACCCAAACCCTTGGATCTGAGAACAATGAAAAAGCATTCAGTTTTTTACAAGAAGACTTTTAATAGAAAATAGAAGTAAATAGAAATAAAGAAATCCCCCCTGTAAAATCAGGATGGTAGATATCTTACAGGGTGATTAGATTCAAAAACATAGAGAACCCCTCTAGGCAAAACCTTAAGTTACAAAAAAGATACACAGACAGAAATAGTTATTCTATTCAGCACAATTCTTTTCTCAGCCATTTAAAGAAATCATAATCTAACACATACGTAGCTAGATTACTTACTAAAAGCTCTAAGACTCCATTCCTGGTCTATCCCTGGCCAAGCACAGCATACAGACAGACACAGACCCTTTGTTTCTCTCCCTCCTCCCAGCTTTTGAAAGTATCTTGTCCCCTCATTGGTCATTTTGGTCAGGTGCCAGCGAGGTTACCTTTAGCTTCTTAACCCTTTACAGGTGAGAGGAGCTTTCCCCTGGCCAGGAGGGATTTCAAAGGGGTTTACCCTTCCCTTTATATTTATGACACCCCAGTTAAAATGAATGAGCTGCAGAGTGTTGTCTCTTTAAAGGAGCAACTAACTTAACTTCTGTAAGTGTTCAGTGAGAAGGCTGCACCCTGCAAGGAGAGACAGTTTTGAGGGGGGAAATCCTCCCTGCTTCAGAGAACACTGTAAAGCAGCACTAAACTGAGTCAGAGAGGAGCAGGCTGGACACTTGTTTTTTTGGCTTTGTCTGCATTGGGCCCCCATGACTATCACTGGCCAAACCACAATCCCCGCCTTGAACACCTCCGACTCCCAGAGCTGAACTTTTTAGCTCAAGCCCAGCTCTAATTTCTACCATATCAGTCAGGTATTGAAATATTACTTTAGATTATTTATTAAACAAAGAATACATGTTATACATATCACAGTAAACAACTACACTGATTGAAGTCAGTCATTCATTCATTCATTGCTTTATAGACCTTAGACAGTTCTGTACAATGTGTCACAAATCCACATATCTCCATGCTCTGGGTTTTGTATTTGGACTTCCAAGTTAGTGGAAAGATGTTTGAAAATAAAAAAAAAAAAAAAAATCACATGTAGGCAGAGACCTCCCTATTGACTCTGTGTCTGAGGCAGCTTTTGTGAATTTTTATTGCAGCTGGTTCACGGAATATTTTGCATGTATAAAATATCCCCCAGAAATGCCGTGTTTGAAGAGGACTACACAAAGGCTGCTATGTAAGACTAAGACCTTCTGGTTTGGGGCAGACTAGGACCCATTTCCAGGCTCTTCAGCTAGGGGTTAGAGGTCTGTTGCAGAGTGCAGCAGTGAGGTAGTCCATGAAATCCCTGAGTGTAAACATCTCACATGCCGCCTCCTCCCACCACACAGCAGAAGTACAGCACTTCTGTTGCATCCTGAGCAGTACTGCTCTGAGCAAAAAGATTTGGACCTTAGGGAACTGGAATCCTAATCTCAATTTGTAATAAGAAAGCTGCTTATAGTCCAGAAACAGGTAATTATGCACCTAGCTAACCAAAATGTATATACACTCTTGCAAGCCATATGCTGTTAAAACACACACATTTTACGGAGAAATAGTCTATTCAAATTCTTTGGCATTCCTGCATGCATTTTACACAATTAGTTAGTGGCCTTGATCTAAAATGTCCTTTGTTAGCAAAAAAAAAAAAAATTGCCAGGCAGCAGGAAATGCATAATGAAAACAGCTTTGACAGATAAATTGCACCTGTAAGAGATACCCAAACACTCAAAAACTGAACTTTCCTCAGGAGGAAATGTCAAGAATGAACATTTGTTTTTTGTTAAAATGGACGCAACAAATTCTCTTAATGCAATAAATCAATCAACCAAATGGTTAATAACAATCCACACACATTCGCCAAGATTTTTCAAGAGAGATAAAGGCCAGATTTATAAAGGTGGTTAGGTGCTTAACTCCTTACATTTTGTCTGCTTAACTCATTTAAAAGGGCCTGATTTTCACAAGGTGTGAGGCTCAGCACTTTCTGGAAATCAGACCCTCTTTGGACTCTAGTTTCCTTCCTCAGACATGAAGAAGAACTCTGTCTAGCTCGAATACTTGTTCCTTCCACCAACAGAAGTTGGTCCAATAAAAGATATTATCTCTCTCACCTTGTCTCCTCTATACAGGCTCCCCTCAGGTTGGGGAGCCAAAACACCAAAGACCTAAAAAATCAGTCACTTTTGAAAATCTTGGCCATTCACTGTAATTATGCAGAAAATGGCAAGATATGTGTTAAACAACTGAGGAAAGAAGTGAGCCCGATATAGACCCTCTTCTTGGAAATAAACAAAAAAACAAAAAACAGTTGCTAAATATAACACCACAAGTAAACAGAACTGCAAAAACACTAAAGCTTTTACGCTGAATATCTGACAAAAATAATAAAAGGGACAGCTTTGTGATCAGCTATGATCAAGGCTGGTTATTTGTCATGAGGGGGAAAGGAGTGGGGCGAGTTATGGCTTTATCACAACACATATGCAAACAAAACAAAGCTAAATCATAATGCTAGTTTAAAAAAGGAAAGCCATGGTGCTCAGTATATTAATTTTAGCACATTCGTTTTTCATTAGAAGAGCACTCAGTAGCAGTCACTATCAGTTTAAAACAAAGGTAGCCAAATACAGAGATACACAGAGAGGCCCAATCCTGCACTGAGTTAGGGCCCCTCTTCACATGCAAGGTGGGGTTAAGTGTGTGCGAGGGAGTGGGACAGACAAAGTAGTCACATATATCTAGGATAAAATTGCTGAAAGTCCTGAGTCACGTTTTAAGCAATATATAGGAATGCACTGTGGCCTAGCACACTGGACTGGAATGGAACTGAAAAGACCTGGGTTCTATTCTTGACTCTAACGACAGCCTGCTGGGTGACCTTGGGCAAGTCACGTCACTGCTTGTCACGACCCAGCAGGTGAGTGGCAGAACTGGGAATAGTACCAAAGTTCCCCAAATTCCGGTCCAGTGCTCAAGTCCTCTTCCCAGTTGCATCATGGTTCTCTTTTTTGACATGCATTGATGGGTGCTTGAACTATGTTGTATTATTGAAAATTACACGCATATTGACTTTCCTATACCTGGAGTGGAACAGGGTTCGGGCTCATATATTCCGGTTTGCACATAGGACTCCGCTTTGATTACACTTACATCTTCTCTTTTTATCTCAATATCTGGGTGCATCTGCCTCTTTAGCTTTTGCAAGAAGTAGATATTTCTCAGCTGCATACATTAAGTGTTGTGAATGTTTACAAGCTCAAAAAAATATATCACGTTCCTTGCTAGAGATAGGACCTAAAACAACTCCATCAAAAAAGCTCATAAGATTCTTAAAATCTCAGATTTTAACGGTGCCATATTGAATGAGTTCCTGCTTTATTAAGATACCCTGCCCAAAACTGTAAACATAGAGATGTGTCTGTGATGTCAAGGAAGAAGTCAGAGAAAAGTCAAAGTACTTGAGTTAACAACCTGCAAGTGACAGCTCATGGCTAACACATTGATATTTGTGCTCAGATGCGGATTCTGATATGGAGACCATCCAAATAAATGCCTACAAGGAAGTTAGAATAGATGAGTGTTGAAACAAATTAAGTGATTTGTGGTAATGTCACTGCAAACTACAATTTAAGGGGCTGGAGGCCTCATTTTTGTACAATCACCGAAATATAAGTGCCAGGAAGCATAGTTTTCATTTACCAGTTCTTTAATAAACATTATGCTTTATACTCTGAAAAAGCTTTAGTGGCTATTCTCTCCTGTCCATGAACATCAGATTTAGGTGTGTTGCTCCATTAACATTAATGGGAGTGAGACACGTAAATCCCCCTTGCATAAAAAGGAGAAGTCTCTAATCTTCTGTGTGTCAATGTCGGTCAGCAATCGAAATTTCTCAGGGTAGAATCAACTGTAAGATACACTGAAACCACAACATGAAAAATACTTGCCTGAGGAAGGCTAATAATTGAAGGTTACTTATAGTCCTCTTGTGTCAAAGGTGTAATTTCAAACAAGATATTTTTATCATAATAAGGTGAGCTCACATAACATTTAGTTCATTGCATTAAAGTCATAGTAATGCACTGGAGTCTTCCATTCATCTGCAAGAAAAAATCCACTCAAAGCATTGTCAGAAATAGAGTCTTTGAAACAGCTAGTAAACAGCAGCCTGTGGAGTCTTTCACCTAGATCACTGGCTAGAACAGGCCCAACATTTCCAAGAGTGACAAGTAATTTTAGGTGCCTTGCTTTTCTGGATGTCCAATTGGAGGCATCTTAAAGGGCCCAGGTCAGGAGTGACCAAGAGTTGTGAGGCCTATCCGTATTCTATGGGAGAAGAAATGTGACAGTATCAGTCCAGTGCCTAGTGAACAGGTATCTATTAGCAGTCTTTCCGGGTCAAGAGTTAGACGCATTGCCCCGGCAGTGTGGAGTAGCTACAGTTGTTGCTGGCTGTGCTGTTTCTGTGGTAGAAAAAAGAACATTCCTTTCTCTGAGGCTGTCCATCTAGGGCCTTTTGCAAGCAGTAAATGACACACACACACACAAAACCCTCTCATTACAGGCCACACCGACTAAAATGGAATGGAGACTGAACTACACCTTCTAGAGGGGCCCCAAAGGCACCTCCGAGTCAGGATTGAGGGGTATCATCAGGACAGCTGGGGAAGGATACCTGTTCTGTGGAGAAGCAAGACTAATTTCACTATATTCACAAAGGCTAAATTCACTTTTAAAATACTTCATTAGAAGTAGCATATGCAGCGTCCACCCCTGCCATGAAAATACAGCGGAGGTAGAGCAGGAAGAGGGAAGAAGCTGTGATGAACACCACGCGAGGGAATGAAAGGTTAGCAGATGTGCTATTCATGCATGTGCGGTTTGGTAATATTTACTTTGATGCTGCTTAATTCAGGTGACCAAGGTATAAGCACATGAAAAAACAAACCAGCAAACAAATCAAAACTAGCTTTGACTAAGCTCTTTGGAGCAGGGACCATCTTTTTCTTCTGTGTTTGTACAGCCACACAGTCAGGTCCTGGCCCATGACTGGGACTCCTAGGGGCTAGTTCAATACAAATCATAATATTAGAGTGGAGTAGCAGTTATTGAATGTTTATTATTCTGTTTTTTTGTGTAAAGTCATATGTTTCCATAGGTTCAGATGAGCAGGGCAGATACTCCATCCCAAAAGCTCATGTGAGTCTTAAAACCTCAGATTTGGGATGATGCCACATTGAGCAAGTTCCTACTTTAATAAGATAGCCAGCCAAAAATTTGCAACCATGAGGACGTGTCTGTGATGTCTAGGGAGAAGTCAGAGAAAAGCCAAAGTACGTGAGTTAGCAACCTGCAAGCACAGCCTAACTCACTAAAAGAAAAAATACATTGCAAGTTACTGCTGCCTTGGGTAGCAGCAAATTAGTCTCAGCAATGTCTCTGGAATACCAAGCACAGAAAGGCCATCTACAAACATGTGAGAGTTTGTTGACCTCACACAGTAAGGGGCTCAAACACATTGATCCCCTGCCTCCTTTTCAATTTGCAGACACACCTGAAGGATCACAGTGCTTAAGATCTTCCCCAGCCCATGATCTGCAGGTTTCAGCTCTCTGGGGTTTTCACAGGGAACATACCTTTGGTTTGCTACAACTTATATCTTTCTGTATATCTGATGGCATGACACATGGAAACTTCCTATGCATATTTTGTACACATTTGTATGTATTTCTGTCCCTTCTAGGTGTTTTTTTCCCTTAAAAAAAAAAAAGACTATATGCCCTTAATTAATGACCTTAAGGTGTGTGAGGTGCTCAGATTTGTATTATTTTATATTACAGTAGTACCACCTGGTCACAGCTGGGATCAGGGCTCTATTGAGCTAGGTACTGGAAGAGATAGCCCTTGCCCCTAATAACTTACAATGCAAACAGACAAAGTAAATATTATCATCCCTATTTTTTATGACTGGGAAAATGAAGCACAGATAATGGCCCCAATCCTGGAATGGCAAAACTCCCACTGATTCAATGGTGCAGAATTAGACTCTAGGTCAGTGGTTCTCAACCAAGGTACATCAACTTAACTAGATATTTACCTAGTTTTACAACAGGCTACATATAAAGCACCAACGAAGTCAGTACGAACTAAAATGTCATACAAGGACTTGTTTATACTGCTCTATATACTGAAATGTAACCACAACATGTATATTCTAATTGATTTAGTTTATAATTGTATGGTAAAAATGAGAAAGTAAGCAATTTTTCAGTAGTAGTGTGCTGTGACTCTTAGTTTTATGTCTGATTTTGTAAGCAAATAGTTTCTAAGAGAGGTGAAACTTGGGGTATGCAAGACAAATCCAACTCCTAAAAGGGGTACAGTAGTCTGGAAAGGTTGAGAGCCACTGGTCTAAGTGACTTACCCAGTCTCTGGGGAAGACTGTCCTAATGCCAGGAATCAACCCAACACTCACATCACAGCCCAATGCCTTAGCCACAAGGCCATCCTTCTTCTCTGACACTATTGAGATGACAGCCGTACAAATGCCCAGACCCATAGACGGAGACACCCACCTGCACCTTACTCAGTGAAAGTTAACTAATACTCAGACTACTTTATCCACAGAAAAAAAGGTTGACCCACCTGTGTGGAGTTACCTGTTGTTTAAGGTGGGAATGAAGAACTATAGAGTCTCTTCACAATTTAGAGATTAAAAATCAAACTCTATCCAGACAGCATATTCACTGAGAATAAAAGGGCCCAGCATTGGTGAAGTTTCAATAAATAAATCTTTCCCCTCTTGATATAACATTGATATCAAAATGACCCAACCACATTCCAGTGACCAAGGAAAGGAGTCTGAAATGAAGTCACCTTTCTCTCCCTCTCCCCCGCCCCCATAGCTTAGGGGACCAGTCTGATTCCCAATGAAGTCAATGGTACTGGCCCTAGATGACCCATATTATATTCACAGCATATCATTTTTGGCTTATGGGGACATAAAATCATTTAAATGCTAAAATAAATCTTCTTCACGTTATTTGATTTTAGTGTTTGAGTACTGAAGTTGGTAGGCTAGTTTATTTTTGAGTAGTGCACTACTCTCGATATTACAAGTTAACATCACTACTTTAATACAGCTCATAGTTATTTAATGACTGAGCTCCTTTAAGGAGTTTTTAATCTGATAAAAGCCGCTTAATTTGTGCATATGTAGTAAGATTTTTCTTGAATTTCCATTCACCTGTTTTAACTAATAAGATAAATATTAATATAAATCTGTTACATCATATTAGGTTCTCAGACATTTGCTCTCTGCTGTATGCTAGTTAAAAAGCCATTGCATATTCTAGTGATGGTGCTCTGCCTGGGTTTTTAAAGCACCAACTGTTAGCTAATTTTGTTAGCATGAACACCCAATAAAATTTTATGATGTGTTTATCTCTCATTAATGATGAAAAACAGCAGCAGATATCAGCACCCCCGGATATACACAGACCAGAATAGCACTGCAATCTTCCCAATGCTGACCTGACATACAACTTCAATGATACATACAGGGAGGTCTCTCTCACCCCCTTGTGTTGGAGGTCAGTTCAGTGATACACTAACCCAAGAGCTGATGTGTGCTTGAATACATTAACTGCTGGAGCTGAAGCGAGCACCATCCCCCTCCCCATTACAACCCACTTGGCAGAGCCTGGAGATAACAGCAACCCAAGCTCTGGGTAGCTCTCACACTGAGGGTGAAAAGGCCAGGGGCAAGGAGCGCC
Source organism: Eretmochelys imbricata (assembly GCF_965152235.1). Lineage (NCBI taxonomy): Eukaryota > Metazoa > Chordata > Testudines > Cheloniidae > Eretmochelys > Eretmochelys imbricata. Next base: position 252,639,217 of record NC_135573.1, read on the forward strand.
TCACTCCCTTTATACTGCACCACGCAAAATATTAAAAAACAGTGCTAGTGGAAAAAAAAAAGTTCTAAACCTGCTTGGGAAAGAAATTCAAGGAAAGTTTGTGCTTAACCCTTCCAACCCCTGCCCAGCTCTAAGCCCCACAGTTCATGAACCCCTGCATCAGGCTGGATACAGACTCATTCTAAGTTTCTTTCCCATTCATTGTTACATTGGCTCACTAATGTATTCCTGAAAGATTACTTTGGGGTGGGAGATTTAAAGGGCTCAGTCGTGAGCACCCTCCACTCCTACTGATGTCAGGCGGAGTTGAGGGGACTACGCAATCAGCACCTTTTATTATTTGTATTATAGTAATGCCTTGATGCCCCAAATATGATCAGGGCCCCATTACACTAGACCCTGTACAAACACATCGGGCTAGGTTCACAAAGGGGACTAAGGGTATGTCAACACTCGAGCTGGAGGTGCCATTCCCAGCTCAGGTACATATACACATGCTAGCTTTATCAAGCTAGTGCACGAAAAACAGCAGTGTAGGTGCAGTGATACAGGCAGTGGGATGGGTTAGCTGCCCAAATACCATCCTGCCCGGGACCGCAGGTACTTACTTGGGCAGCTACCCCATCCTGCTGCCTATGCCACTGCATCTACACTGCTATTTTAGTGTGCTAGCTAGCACCTTTAGGTGCTGCAACAGAGAGCACTGCTGTACAATGTTTAAAAACCCTGCCACCTGGTGGAATTCACAACTGCAAATTAGGTACCCAGTCTCCCTATACAACACAGGGGGAGAGTTGGGAGCCCAAAAATGGGATTCACAAAATCCAGCCGACCATAGGTGCTGGAACTAGGGGTGCTGCTGCACCCCCTGGATTGGTTTCCATTATAAACAGGGTTTACAGTTTGGTTCAATGGCTCTCAGCACTCCCACTATAAAAATGGTTCCAGCCCTCCTGCAGCAGACCAAGCAGGGAGCTGCCTAAACTAACCAATAGGAAATGCCAAGGAGAGGGGTGTGGTCTAACCATGACTCCCAGTCCAGTGCTGTGTCCACTAGATCATGTTGCCCCCCCTTGCAGGAGTGTTCAAGACCTGGAAAGACTGATAAAGGAAGACAAATTGATGGGCCAGTCATTGCATTTAACTTTCAAAAGTTATTTAGTGTCTAGCAGATATTTATGTTGCCAGTAAGTTTTACGGTGTCACCTTCTTCTCTTGAAGAGAAAATATATTAGGGGGTTATTTTGTTTTTAAAAGGAAGACTAAAGACTTTCTTTGCAATTTATGGGGCTGAATCTGCCATTGTTCTGCATGTAAAATTCCCATTAATGGTAATGGGAGTTTGGAGGAAGGCTGATAGTAGAACTGACCTAAATGAGTCCCCACTAGCACATATATGAAGTTCACTGAAAATAAACACTAGTCTTACAAGGAAAAATATGAAGAGGGCAGAAACTCTAAAGTCTGAAATAAAATGAGACAGAAGCTCTGGCCAAGAACCTCACAAGGAGTCATTAATCCTAGAATCCTCATTGTAGCATTAATTAACGTCTGCCTAAAAGGCTTACAAAAGCAACTTCTTTTAATTTACATCAACAGCTGTAAAACACATTTCCCACATTTACTCATTAAAGAGACAGCATCAATTTGGAAAAGAAAAAAAAAAGAAAGATAAAAGCAGTGTCAAGGATTAGACCCTCCAGAGTCCGGCTGTCAATTCTTTATTTTTATTTTTTTTAGTTTTCTGGACATTTTTTTCCTATTTTTGACATGTTTTTCTCTCCTCTGTTGCCATGTGAAAGACCCAAACAAACAAGTGGGAAAACTGACTGACTGTACAGAGGAAAGAGTGAAATTGATTCTACATAAATACTATTAAATGAAACACACATACACACACACGAAACAAATGTTTCTAATGCGTCATTATAGTAGCCTTAGGTGTTACTTTTAACAAACAATTCCTAGTTCTGTCACAGACTTCCTGTTGTCTTTGGGCAAGTCACTTAATCTCCAAACCGCAGCTCACTGTCTGTAAAATAAGGATTACAATTCTCATTTCTCCCACTTACTGTTTTATTTACATGGTAAGCTCTTTAGGGCAGGGACTGTTTCTTACTATGTGTGTGTACAGCACCAAGCACAATGGGGCCCGAATCACAGAATATCAGGGTTGGAAGGAACCTCAGGAGGTCATCTAGTCCAACCCCCTGCTCAGAGCAGGACCTAATCCCCAACTAAATCATCCCAGCCAGGGCTTTGTCAAGCCTGACCTTAAAAACCTCTAAGGAAGGAGATTCCACCACCTCCCTAGGTAACCCATTCCAGTGCTTCAACACCCTCCTAGTGAAAAAGCTTTTCCTAATATCCAACCTAAAATAGATCTCAGTGTGTTACGGTAATATCGCATTAATAGGTTAAAATGTTCAGACAGAAATGTGATTACTAAGATACTGACTAGACTAGGATAGGAGGTATATATTTAAAATTCCCCAACTAACATATTTCAAAACCCTAATGTAGACACAGCAAGATGTATTGGGAACAGTCATCGGGGAGTGAGTGAGTGGGTGGGTGGGAGGGAGAAAGAGAGAGACTCTAACTCTGTAGTCCAGTGGTTAGGGCACTCATGAGACAGGTGGGAGACCCCCTTTTCAAATCATGTCTCCTCTGCCTTAGAGGAGGGAGTTGAACCTGGGTGTCCCATATTCCAAGCAAGTGCTCTAACCAATGGGGTAAAAGTTAAAAGATAATGTTCCCCCCTTCCCCTCACAGCTGGATTTCTGAACTGGACCCAATTTGGTAGATGAGCTCAGAGGCCACCTATGAGATAGGTGGCCAAATGTCTAAGTGGTACTTGGTAACCAATCTTCCTCTGGTTCATGAATCACTCTGAGGCTTATGTGGGAGATAGGTGCACTGATGCCTGAAGGGGAGCAGCAGTATGCCTGCCCAGAGCTTGAAAATACTTAGGCGCCAAGTGCGCTTATGCGGCCACAGGGCTTGATGAGAGTTTTGTGAATCACAGTGGAGCCAAAACTGGGACTTAGGTGCCTAAACCCAGGACTTAGATGTGTAAATATGGCATTCAGGCACCAAAGTATGTTTGTGGATTCCACTCTATACAAATTAGCAGCTTGTCATCCTCATATACGAAATGTATTCTTTTCACAGCAATAGGGTAGCTACCAACAGTGCACTGAGTCCTGAACATCTTATTTAGGCTAAGCTTAAGGGAGCAAGGACTTCATATAGGGGCAGCAAGCAATTTAAAAACCCTTTAAGTGTTTCCTCCAGCATCTTTTTTAGAAGTTGGTATTGCTAATTAGTACAGTTGTTTTTCCTCAAAACAAAGTCTGCATAAATCGTTCGTTGTTACCCATAGGCATTCTTTATTGCTAAAGAGTGGTCAGGTTACAATAATTTGGACTGCTGTCCAAAAAACACAGTTCTTTAATGCACTAACTTTTCCTGTTACTTATATTTTTAATGCCAAGATATGGCTCATGCTTAGTAAACATCCCCAATAGCCTACAGTGTGTCCCACTAGGAGCATTTAGTGACTATTTCCACCACTTGAGTTCCCATTTGCTCAACTTTAATGCAATATTATTAGATTTGACCAAAATGCATCATTCATGCTTACTCTATTTGTGAGTGATTTCAAACCTTTTCAGTATTTGGATTTATACTCTAGCCATTTATAGGATCTGACCCAGTGTGCTGGGAAGACAATGGAAAGTGTCCCATTGACTTCAAAAGGCATAGGATCTGGCCCTTAAAGGGACACTGTTGAGATGAGCTTTTTGAATGGACTAATGTCTTTAAAAATTGAGGTTTCTGAGAGAACATCCTCAATATGTCCTAAATTTACCTCTTTCTCTCTTCCCCCCGCCCCCCCCCACCTTTTTTTGATCTCCCCGATAATGGTTGGAAGGTTCTTGTGCACTTCACCAAGTGAGAAAGGAGCACTCTGCTTCTCATACCCATTCCCCACATCTGTTACATCTGATACATCTGTGCCTATGCCTGCTGCCTACCAGGCATTCAGATAAACTCCACTCTTAGTTCTGAACTTCTCTCTGGGATCTGCAGGGGAGTGCCAGGGAAAGAAGGACCCTGTCCCCAGCTGCTCCCCATTAGACTTTCCATTGCACTCCAGCTATGAGTCCAGATGCAAAGAGTTAAGGTGATCCTAGCCCCACCCACCAGCCCTATGCAGGGAACTGGGGAGTGAAGTTTGGTTGCCTTTGGTTGCCGCCCCCTCCCCCAAGCTATATGCAGGGGACTGAGTGAAGGAGGAAGTTCCCCCATAGTCCTCCCCCACCCCAGCTCCATGCAGGGAGTGTGGGAAAAGGAGTCATCCTCCTGGCCCCAAACTCCCTCTTGAAAGACCAGTGGAAGAGAGTGCACCTGAGCAACCCTCCAGGCAGCACGAGAGAATGCAGTCATCACATGAGTGCATGAGACAGGAAGTGACACTGACCATCAGCAAAGTAGTGAAGCTGACTACGCACAAGGTCCTGTCAAAGGGCACAATGGAAACAAGACACAGATATATTCCCCCCCCACCGCAGCTTCTTTCAGTGACAGTGACTGAAGGTATTACTTGTATCTGTGACAGGTACAATGCTTTCCTGTTGGAAGTTTTCAGAATCCCTTTCTATTTTCTAGATAGCTAAGGTAGAGCTGCTTGAGAAATTTTCAATAAATTGTTTTTTTTTCCATCAAAAATGCTAATTCACTGAAACCAGCACAGACAATTTCCAAATGAAAAATTCCAGCTTTCTGGTTCAAAATTATTTTCTTTCAAAATTTAAGCTACTTATACTTAACAAAAAAAGGTTAAATAAAAAAGGTTGAAATCAAAATGAAACATTTGATTGAGCCAACATGAAAAACATTTCAGCTATCAGCTTATGAATATTTTCAGTAGTTTGACTTATTGTCCTATTCTGAGATGGGAAAAAAAAGTCAGATTCTACAAAATATCCGCAGGATAAGAAAACCCCATTTCCTGCCTAGCTCTGCTTACATGCCTCCTATCACCACAGTACGTGAGTGATTCAATCTGTATTGTATTTAACCTCACAACAGCCCATGAGGCAGTGCAGTGACATTATCCCATTTTACAGACGGGGAACTAAGGCACAGAGGGGACAGCAACACAGCAAGTGGCAGTGAGCCTCAGAGCGTGGAGTGACAGAGTCAAGCTTGCGCTATGGTCCTAAAAATAGCTGTGCAGACATTGCAGCTCAGGCTCTGAAACTTAGGAAGGGGGGTGCACTTGAGAGCCCAAGCCACGAAGTCTACAGTGCTATTTCTAGCACCACAGCGCAAGTCCATCGACCTAGCCTCTGAGACTCATTGCCACGGGCTGCCCCTCCCTATGTAGGCATAGCTACAAAGGCAACATGCCTTGCTCAAGGTTACACAGAAAGTTTGGTAGGGCAGGGAATTGGAATTGAAACCAGGTCTCTCAAGTCCTAAGCTAAACCCCCAACTACTGGACCATCCTTCCTTTAATATAGACTTTACTAACTTGGGTCCAATCTTGCTTCCATTGAAATCTATAGATTTCCCCCAGTGACTTCATTGTAAACAGATGTGGACCCCATACTCATAGTATTTGCAAATTTAGGAAGCCTTAAATAGAGGATGTTTCCCAAAGAGTACTATTGTGGAAAAAATCCTTCTCATCTTGTTCACACCAGCTGTCCTGGTGAAGGCAATGGGGTTACACACATGGCATAAAGCAAGTAGAGTATGCCCTTTATGTGTATACAAAATATTTCCTCAAAACCAGTACCAACCAGTTATAGTCTTTCAGTGGTAACTGTGAGTAACATGAAGTCAGATGTTTATTAAGCCAGCTAACGAAGTCAAATGGTCTTGCCAATAAGATGCAAATGGTTTTAGCGGATCCTTACATATTGCTACAATCAATGAATCAATCTATTCACTTTTATAATTCATTTAATAGCATCTCCATCTTTAAAATGTTAGCTCCATTGCTCATCGCAACCATACAAAGCTTCAGAGTAGCATACAAAGCTGTAAATCTTGCAAAGGAAAGTTATTATCTGAGTGATTTACTCTGCAGAGAGAGAAAAAACACAGCTACGCCAGGAATCAGCCTGACCTTGCTCCCAACAAGTTGGCAATCATGTTTCTTTTAAGGCACTGAATCTACATTGTCTGCCAACACATCTTGGGGAGAAAAATAAACTTCATGAAAACTTCTATGCTCTTCAATACCTAGCATCCCAGGCAAGTTAACTAATTTTAAAGAGACAGGAGGTTGTCAGTCCTTTCCTGTGTGATATTATGTCTGAACTCTGGAGGGCTTCCTTGCAACAGAATTAGTCACGCATGGAGTTTGTATGTTTTAATTAAAAAGCTTAAATCATCAGTCATCTGTCTTGAAAAGAAATACGATTCCAAAGGAAATAATAGCTACAGCTTACAATGTTTGAAAATATGCTGCAGGTGTCTTTGAATTAAATTAAAACTGTATGAATTACTTGGTAGGTATACTGGGGTTTGACCTACTGGGTCAAACTGTTGTATTATTAATTAGTATTACTATCACACCTTGGAGCCCCGTCAAGGACCAGGACTCCACTGTACTAGGCACTGAAAAATGCAGAACAAAAAAATAGGACTCACTCTCTTCCCCCTCCACTAAATAAATGATAGACCAGCATTTGATATGATTTATTAAATTAATAAATAATATTTTTCACGCAAATAAAAACAGGGGTGTTAAAGGAGGCCTTGCCTCGAAAATATTTACAAGACTCAGTCATTTCAGTGAGCTCATCTAATTTTTCTAGATATGTATAGGTAAGGCTCTAGGTCTGTTGTGGAGGTTGCGGAAGTGATGGATTCCGTGACTTTCTGTGACTTCTGCAGCGGCCGGTGAGGCTGGCTCTGGGGCCAGCTGCTAAAGCAGCCCTGCGGACAGCCACATCGGCCACTGCTGGAGCGACTCCTCAGCCAGACACTCGAGCAGTCCCGCAGACAGCTGCACCGGTGCTGCTGGAACAGCCCCAGGGCCAGCTGCACTGGCTGCTGCTCAGGTGGCCCCAGGGACCACCCGAGCAGCGGTCTCAGGGGGAGCGGAAGCTGCCGCAGCTCTGCAGCCCCTGGCAGAGGTCCCAGGAGCAGCCGGAGCAGCGGTCCCAGGAGCAGCCAGAGCAGCCGCGGGTAGGCAGCCCTGGGGGTGGCCCCCGGCGGCTGGTGCCGCTGGCCTCGGTGGCCCCCAGCAGCAGCGACCCCTCAGCCCCCCGGAGCAGCGCCCCCGCATAACCAGCTAAGATCTAGCCAGGGGTATTTATAGTACACGTCATGGACAGGTCACAGGCTGTGAATTTTTGTTTATTGACCGTGACCTGTCCATGACTTTTACTAAAAATACCCATGAACTAAATCATAGCCTTACTTATAGGTCTTTCATCATGTGAATATGAACATGAACTCAATCATGAATGGAGATTATCCTCTCTACACTCCTGTGGGGAGGGGAAGTATAATATCCCAATTTTACAACTAGGGAACTAAGATACAGGATAGATTAACATGCACACATGCTTGCAGGGTCAGAACTCCACTAGTTAAAAAGCAAAACTGCAGAACATGCAAGAATCAGTACTGAATCAAACTATATGAAATAAAGCCCAGAAGAGAGAACATGATTTCAGTGTTGAAAAATGCAAGGAAAAATAACTGTGCGTTATCACAGAACATCCAATACAAAACTCCAGCTACAGACACGTATTTGAAACTCTTTACAAAAACCGGAAAACCTGACATGGAAACATCAGAAAAGTTATCCTGAACAGAGCAGGCATGCTGCAATCAAAGTGTCTGTACCTGGTTAAATAGCACAGCATGTGGTTAGCAGCGTTTGTCTCTGTTAAGGAAACTTTTAAGTCATGTTAAGCAGCTAACCCGGAGTACACCACATGGATTATCAATGTCTCTCTAGGAAAGTTTAAGATGGTGCTTTTTTGCATGAAGTGACTAGCAGCTACAGCAAGGGATGCTCCAGAAATCAAGATGCCGGAGTTCCTCGCGTAAACAGCTAAATGAAAAACAGAGGAGTTTGGTTTTCATGGCTGTGCAGTGAATAACTATGAGCAAAGTTTCAGAGTAGCAGCCGTGTTAGTCTGTATTCGCAAAAAGAACAGGAGTACTTGTGGCACCTTAGAGACTAACCAATTTATTTGAGCATAAGCTTTCCTGAGCTACAGCTCACTTCATCGGACTCAGGATCCTTTCCCTGGAGCTTCCCCTCGTTCCTGCACATCACAGCCCCATGTGCTCGTGTATTTCCTCCTCTCGCTGTACCTCGCATTGCCTGGGTTGCAATAATTCCTTGCCGGAGACGGTTTCCCTTCGCTGTTGGCGGCACACTGGCTTGCGGGACGCACACCCGCTAATGACAAGCGCTTTCACTACCGACACACGGGAAAGGCAAAACTCCAGCTTCTCAGGAGCTTTCCATGTTGCCCACCCAGCCTCCCGCAGCTAAATCCCAGTTTCATCCCTCCAGCAAGGCTCTCCGCTCTGGAAACACTGACGCTGCTATTTATCAGCAGCCCACGCCGCACACTGCGCGGAAGTGATCAGATGGGAGCAGTTCGAGCACCTCTTGATGCCGAGGACGGGCTGAGTAAAGGACTTGGCGGCGCGGCTGAAACCCCTCTCCCCCAAACATCTCCTCGGGGAAAACAAACACACACCGCGTCTAAAGCAGCCAGCGCGCCAAGCGCCAGCCCGGGCCGGCGAACTGTCCTAATCTTACTGTCACAACGGTGCGTCCCGGGCCCGGAATCACAAGCCGATGCCACCTCCCCTCCCTCCGCTGCTTTGCACCAACCCCCAACTTTCCCAACGGGCTGGTTCGAAGCCCGATCCCCTGCAAAGGCGGGGCGCGCCGCGGAGCTGCCCTTACCTTTGGCCCCTTCCCGCTGGGGCAGCGGACGCTGTTGGACACCCCGGCGGTCTGGTTCATCTTCGCAGCCGCTTGCTGGGAAGGCTCCGCTCCGGCGCGCTCCGCGGCAGCACGAAGCGCCCTCTCCGCCCCGGCAGGCGCGCGGCGCGGGCTGACTTGGGAGAGTTGCAGGAGGCGCGGGGGGCGCTGCTGGGCTCCGGCAGGGCGGGGCACTTCCCCAGGGATTCCCGCCCTCGGGACGCCCTCCGGGCCCGGCCGCCCAAGCAGCGGGGGGGGCCTGCGGAGCAAGCCCTGGGCGCTTCAAGTCCCCCCCCGAAGAGAGGCCGGCCCGCAAGCCTCCGCCGGCTGCCGCTGACAAGGCCGGAGGTGAGAGGAGCCCCGAGCGGAGGAGAGGGCGGGGAGCAGGAGGAGACAACTCGCTGGCAGGCTCCAGGGTGCCGCCTTGTCTGCTCCCCAACGTGCTCCCGCTCCGAGGCCCCGAGTCATGCGCGTTGGGGCAGTAGCCGGGACCCCCCGCGCCCTCCGCCTGGCGAGGGCAGAGCCCTGCTCCCTCCGCTCCCGTCCCGCTGGGAGAGCTCCGCAGGGATGTGTTCCCCGCTCCCACCCCGGGCACGGCCTCAGAGCCGGGCGCGCAAGGGTTAACGAGCGCGCCGCGCGCCCGCCTCCTCCCGCGCTGGGCTCCGGCCCTTCCCGGGACCGTCAGGAGGTGGCACGCGAGGCTCTGCCAGGCGCCTGCCCCCCCCCCGTGAGCAGCAGCAGCAACAGAGAGCACCGGCGAGAGGCGCTGGCGAAGCCCCTCCCGCCTGGCTGCTCCCCGCCAAGGCTACAGCCAGACCCAGACCCCTCTCGCCTTGCCCGTGCGGGGTCCCGTGGCCCACTCCTCCCCACTCCCGTGCCCCACTGCGCCTGCAATAACCAGCACCGTGGCCACTTTCTGAGCACAGCGAGCCCTGGCTCATGGCAGCAGGGTTGGGGCCAGCAACATCTTCCAAAGTCTGAATCCTGCCCAGTTTTGGCCCCGAACGTCTATTGCTCTTTGCAACAAGAGCTGGGTGTTTGCAAGGACCAGTTATATTTTATTCCCGTGTAGCCAGAAGCATTGAGAGAGAGAGAGGTTAAAAACTGGCAGGAATCAGAGAAGCATTTTCCAGCTGCTCTTGGGTTGGATGAATCAGGGAGGGTCCAGCTGTTTGCAGTGGACTAAGAACAGTTACCCTTGTTTTCTATTTAGATTGTACAGTTTGGGGTTGGGGACCAAATAGTACCATGATCCAGGTGCTGGATGGGCTGGGGCGGGGCTGCATGGGGAAGCAGTGTATACATACCCTTAGCATTGCCATCACTCACAATATGCTTGCAAGTCTCACTGTAGTTGGTATTTTTCTTAAAGTCCCATCTCTGGGAGTCAATTAAGAAAAAAATGTCAGCTTTCATTTTTTAAACAAAAATACATTTGTAGCCCCCATGATTGCAGAGAAAAGCTTGAAAATGTGACCCAAACGCACCCTGAAGACTCAGAAACCTTAGGGCAAAGAAAAAGAACCCAACACTTCTATTATTAATCTCACCCTTTTTAAGCCAGTCGCCTGCTTTGGGGTGCCTCCCTCATGAATGCAGGGGGATGATAATGCTGAACTGCCCAGACACGGCATGGTAAAAATTTACAAGTATAGAGCCAAATTCATTCCTGCAGTAACTTCATTGACTTCACAGAGGTTGCCCCAGGGTCCATTTGGCCCATAAGATAAAACATAAGGAGGGAGACCTGAGTCCATTATGTGTGTAGCCTATGTGTCTGAGTTAAAGCTCCTTTAGGACCCATAATGTCTCAATCTCCCAACTTTGATTTCCTGACTTCTGTATGTTTACTTTTCCAACCTGAACATTGCAGTCACCAAAATTCCTCCCCTCGGCTGTCTATTGGGCCACCAGTTTCTCCTGTGACAACAAAGGATCCACATTAATGGAGACTCACTGAAGATTCTGATGTGATACAGAAGGTGACTCAGTGGATTACATCCTTTGGCCTGTGCAGTTTTGCCCACAAGATCCCCTTACAGCCTTTGTTCATATGGCCCTTACCCTCTCCTTCCCTCCCCTCCCCACCACACACACCAGGGGTGGTAAAATGGATCCTTCCAGAGGGCCAGAGAAATATTCCTTCCCTCCATCAACCATTCCAAAGAGGAGCCCAGAAACCAGAAGAGCTCTTCTTTCTACCATGTAGCGTGCTTGGGGGGGGGGGGGGGGGCTGGACATATTCTTCCAACTCTAGACCTTTGGGGCAAGAATAGGGTCATGGAAATAGCTAACCCTAAAACAGCTTAGCTAGAAGGTAAAGGCACAGTTAGAGCCGCTCCTCTAACTTCTGAGCCAGGGAAGTGTTTGGTCCCTGATCCAGAAGGTAATAGCTTCTCTTCCTCCCCCTTGGTAGGGTGGCCTGGGCTTTAAGGGAGTCGGCAGTGTCATATACCACACCAGGGACATACAATAGCAGAAATAGGTCCCCCAGGCAAGAAACCATCTCCTCGGGGGCCAACCCTTGTTCCCCAATGTGCTCTCACATTTTATTGCTCATACTCTGTTCTTGTAATTTGCAGTAGGTTTTCCCTTGTTTTAGTAAAACAGTCTTTAATTCCCAGTGATGTCATTCAGCTCCTCCTGCGAAGCAGCATCAGTAAGCTTCCGTTCACTTTGAGCATTACAGTCACTGATCAGGCATCTTAGACTGGCAAACTTTACTATACACTCAGTGATGTTTTTGTTTGGGGTTGGTTTGTTTTTCTTTTGGTTCACATCTCTGGTGGCTCTTCCTTTTCATACTGATTAAGATTTAAAGTTTACAGATCTGGCCCGATAGTTTTCTGGCTCAGTTTTCATACTTTACTGAGCAAGATGCTGCCTAATAAATCAAATGATATATTTTGCGAGTTGTATATTTTATTGGTAGTGCTGCATGTTATTCTTTCAGCAGAGTTTGCTGCTCTGGGACATGCAGTACACCCCATTGGTGAAACAATCTGCAGTTCCAGTTAGAAAATGCAATGGGGGAAGGGATACTGCAAAAGGAGATTTTAAATGTCTTAAACCCTGTTGCCAACGATGTGGAATAGAAGAAAGTTCTATTATTTTGCTCTCCTCCTATCTTTTAGATCTGCAAAAAGTAAATGCCACACAAAAGAGTGTTAAAAGCAATATTCCTCCCCAGTCTCTCACATACACTGTTGTTTCACAGACTGAATACTTGGCAGGTCGTCTTCTTTCAGAACGGCTTTTGTATTTAAAATTTGTTTCTTTAAAGGAGTTACCACCGGAATACCACTGGCAGGACACAGCAGATATAAGGGCTTGTCTACACTTAAAACACAGTAGTGTAATCTGCCTCCCCAAGAGCTGTAAGCTAGGTCGACCTAGTGCTGTATACACTCGGGGGTTGGTTGGTTTAACTGCTTCGCTCACGGGTGTGGATTTTTCACCCCCCCGAGCAAAGCAGTTATACCGACCTAATTTCTTAGGTCTTGTCTTCACGACCGGGGTAAGTCAACCTAAGTTATGCTACTCCAGCTACGTGAACATAGCTGGAGTCAACATAGCTTAGGTCGACTTATCCCGGTGTTTTCACTGCGCTGCATCTCTCCGGTCAACTTACCTTACTCTTCCCAGACAGGTGGAGTACCGGGGTTGACCGGAGAGCACTCCTCCTTCGATTTAGTGGGTCTTCACTAGACCTGCTAAATCGACCCGTGCTGCATCGATTGCAACAGCATCAATCTCCCTGTAGTGGAGACAAGCCCTTAGTGTAGACTAGGACTAAGAGACTGGCTGCATGGAGAATCACTACAATGCTGCAGCCAACCAGCTCCACTAGCTGGTGCGGCGGGGGGAAGAAAGAGACATAGGGCTATGGCTCTGCCTTCCCTGTGTGCCACCCATGTGGGGTGGCTAGAAGCCCCTGAGCAGGAAGGGAAGTCTTGCATTCTATCCCTCACCCAGACAAAGGGCTACCCGGTATTACATGTCCTCCCCACCAATGGGCAGTTTTATCTTGGATTTCATCTGTTTCCCTGAAAAAAAAAGAGAGCATTGGACCACACTGCCATAAAAAAATGGCAGCCCCCAATTAGCTTAGAGTTCAATGTTCACAAGAGGAGAACTTTGCTTTTAAAGAATCTTTTAATACTTTGGTTGTGTCTAAGTGTTTCAAAGCCCTAATAAACATCAAAATATTAAAGAGGAAGGTGGAGCCTGTGGTTAAAGCACTGGCTGGGACTTGGGAGATTTGAATTTAGTTCCAGTGGTAATCCCCCTGGTACACCCATACTGCGAATACTGTGTGCAGTTCTGGTCGCCCCATCTCAAAAAAAAAAGATATTAGAATTGGAAAAGGTACAGAGAAGGTCCACAAAAAAGATTAGGGGTATGAACAGCTTCCATAGGAGGAGAAATTAAAAAGACTAGCATTGTTCAGCTTGGAAAAGAGATGACTAAGGAGGGATATAATAGAGGTCTATAAAATCATGAATTATGTTGAAAAGGTAGATAAGGAAGTGTTATTTATTCCTTCACATAACACAAGAATCTGGGGTCACCCAATGAAATTAATAGGCAGCAGGTTTAAAACTAACAAAAGCAGATACTTTGTCACACAATACACAGGCAAACTGTGGACCTCATTACCAGGGGATGTTGTGAAGGCCAAAACTATAACAGAGTTCAAAAAAGAATTAGCTAAGTGAATAGAGGATAGGTCCATCAATGGCGATTAGGCAAGATGGTCATGAATGCAACCTCATGCTCTGGGTGTCCCTAGCCTCTGACTGCCAGATGCTGGGAGTGAATGACAGAGGATGGAGCACTCGATAATTCCCTGTTCAGTTCCCTCTGAAGCATCTGGTATCAGCCACTGTCAGAAGACAGGATACTGGGCAAGATGGACCATTGGTCTGACTCCATATGGCCATTCTTATGTCCCCAGCTTTGCCACAGACCTGAAGGAAGTGAACTTTTTGTGCTTCAGTTCCTCATCTGCAAAATGGGGACAATATGGGGACTTCTTTTCTCCCAGCCATTGTCTGTCATGTCTACATTGTAAACTCTTTGGGGGCAGGGACTGGCTTTTGTTATGTATCCACAGAGTGCTTTGCATAATTCAGCTCTTATCTCAGTTGGGGGTCTCAAGGCACTACCATAATACAACTAAAATAATTACAGTATATTGCTTTTTAGGCTAAAAGATACTGCACGTCTTACTTTGCAAGCTATGCAAACAGAAATGCCAGCAGTGGCACAAATTCAAATATTAATTTTAAAATGTGTATGACAAAAAAAGTAGTGTATAGATCAACATAGGCTGTTCAATGAAGTGCAAAAGAACAAACATGCTGTCATTTAAGAAGCACTGTTGAAACATCCTCGGGCATTTTACACTTTGAAAAGGATTATATATATACTCAGCTGAGAACAGTATTAAAAAGGAGAGGTCTTAATCCTACTTTTAAGAACATCTAATAATTTTGTTTGGGGAGCAGAGTTACAGCTGTACAAAATATTCACAACCCAACTCAAAATTATGCAAAATCATTTTCTCAACTGTAAGTATTCAAGGCATTAGTTAGACCCCCCCAAAATAAAAAACCCAAAATGTATTATTTTTAAAAGGAAATCTCATTACATTGGCTTTAAAATCATGAGATTCTTGTTTAAAAAGTAATACCGTAGATTTTTATTTGCCTTCTGGTTTGAGCCTATAGATTACACATGTCCCAGATTTTCTCTGTATCCTTGAGGGACTAGAAACATATTAAAAAAAAAAAAAAGCTGACAGCCTCAAAGGCAGGAGTGAGGGCTTTAAGAGAAATCCCACATATTGCTAGACTTGAGATATGACTACAAGAATTGGAAATGCTGTGATACTCACCTGGTTTCATCACAAGCTCCAGACTTAGACCAGGCCCCTTGAAAGATTTGCTAATGTTTATAAGCCTTCCAAGGTAGCTCATTGTCACATAGAATTGGGCTTCCTTAGGGTTTTTTTCACTGTTATATGCACTTCATGGTATTGCAGGTCTTCAACTTAACCCTGCAGATTTGATGTAATTTTGACTGAAATTTTCTGTTTGTCTTCACTGCAAATGGAGTACAAAACTCAGTGATGGTCAGATTCGCCCTTTTTCTGCCCCAGGTGTAGTCAATCACACCGGTGCACAATGGGTTAATCACATTTGAATGGTATTGGTATATACCCATTTTGCACAGGTATAAGTGACTATGCAAAAAGTAGAGGCAATAGAGAATCAGACCCAGACTGTAGGAATCCACATGTATTGAAACAATTTTCATTGGATAGGATGCTCCATCTAGGAGGAGAATTGTGGGCAAATACCTGGTGGCAAGTAAAATAAAGGCAAGGCTTGGAGAAAAGGAGATGCCTGCAGATGGAGAACCGGGACACGTGAAAGGAGCACAGTGAACAAGGAGGTCTTGAGAAACAAGACTAGAGAGCAGTAAAGAATGCCATTCCAAAAATCAATGTGTTGATGGATTTGGAATGAACCCAAAAAGCACAGCATGGGAATGCTATAATTAGATGATTTAGTCATAGCCAGGAGCCAGGCTGAGCTTTTTGAATCCACTGAAGTGGACACAGCTAATGCAGAGAGCCTGGCAAGAGAAGAATTGTAACAATCAAGCCTGCTCAAGAAGATTTCACAGATGAGAGTCACATTATCATTCACAATCTCAGCTAAGGCCGAAATGAAAAAACTGATTAATCAGGATGTCCCCGATGAGTATATGCCCCCTACCTCTTTGCCTCATCTGTGCTAGCATTTTGCTTCAACGTTTCCACCACTGTAAGTGCAACAGTGGGGAGCATGAGTAAATTGGTTAAAAAAAGGCTGTGTTCTCTAGGCCTGCTCTAAGCAAAGTTAGATGACACAGTGGTAAAATGCTAATGGTGGTCTAAACTAGAGCTCCTGTTGTTGCTACCAGCTGTGGAGCTGAATCCGTGCTAATGCAGTGATGGGAAAATGCCAATGTAGAAACAGCCTCTGTGATGTTAGCACTGAAAAGACCTTTCTGCTTTGGCTTCCAGACTTTATTAATAGGGACACAAGCAACAAATGTGAGTTATTCAACCTCACCTAAAACTTTGACCTAGAACTGGCACTTACACTGGGAAGAGTATCTCAATTGATCTTTCCAAAAGTTTTGACAACCCATGCAGTGTATAAAGAACACATACGATACCATGTTTAACCAGTATTGCCATCCTCCATGGGGTCCCTACACCTACAGCCCTCATGCCACCCCCTCAAACCTACTTCTTCTACAAGGCCAACAAACCCCAGGAGATGCTGGGGAGAATGGGAGGAGGAGAAGACACACAAAACTACCACAAAGAAAAGAAAAACAAACACTGATCCATCCAACGGGTCAGCATGGATTCACCAAGGGCAAGTCATGCCTGACTAATCTAATTGCCTTCTATGACGAGATAACTGGTTCTGTGGATGGAGGGAAAGCAGTGGACGTTTTGTTCCTTGACTTTAGCAAAGGTTTTGACACTGTCTCCCACAGTATTCTTGCCAGCAAGTTAAAGAAGTATGGGCTAGATGAATGGACTATAAGGTGGATAGAAAGCTGGCTAGATTGTCGGGCTCAACGGGTAGTGATCAATGGCTCCATGTCTAGTTGGCAGCCAGTATCAAGTGGAGTGCCCCAAGGGTCGGTCCTGGGGCCGGTTTTGTTCAATATCTTCATAAATGATCTGGAGGATGGTGTGGATTGCACTCTCAGCAAGTTTGCAGATGACACTAAACTGAGAGGAGAGGTAGATACGCTGGAGGGTAGGGATAGGATACAGAGGGCCCTAGACAAATTGGAGGATTGGGCCAAAAGAAATCTGATGAGGTTCAACAAGGACAAGTGCAGAGTCCTGCACTTAGGACAGAAGAATCCAGTGCACCGCTACAGATTAGGGACCGAATGGCTAGGCAGCAGTTCTGCAGAAAAGGACCTAGGGGTTACAGTGGACAAGAAGCTGGATATGAGTCAACAGTGTGCCCTTGTTGCCAAGAAGGCCAATGGCATTTTGGGATGTATAAGTAGGGGCATTGCCAGCATATCGAGGGACATGATCGTTCCCCTCTATTCGACACTGGTGAGGCCTCATCTGGAGTACTTTGTCCAGTTTTGGGCCCCACACTACAAGAAGGATGTGGAAAAATTGGAAAGAATCCAGCGGAGGGCAACAAAAATGATTAGGGGACTGGAACATATGACTTATGAGGAGAGACTGAGGGAACTGGGGATGTTTAGTCTACAGAAGAGAAGAATGAGGCGGGATTTGATAGCTGCTTTCAACTACCTGAAAGGGGTTTCCAAAGAGGATGGCTCTAGACTGTTCTCAGTGGTAGCAGATGACAGAACAAGGAGTAATGGTCTCAAGTTGCAGTGGGGGAGATTTAGGTTGGATATTAGGAAAAACTTTTTTACTAGGAGGGTGGTGAAACACTGGAATGCGTTACCTAGGGAGGTGGTGGAATCTCCTTCCTTAGAAGTTTTTAAGGACAGGCTTGACAAAGCCCTGGCTGGGATGATTTAATTGGCGATCGGTCCTGCTTTGAGCAGGGGGGTTGGACTAGATGACCTCCTGAGGTCCCTTCCAACCCTGATACTCTGTTATTCTATGAATGCCTGCAGATAACTCTGCTCACTCACTCCCTTGCCTGCTTGTCTTTTTCAGTCTGACCTTGTCTGCTCACAGACAGATCCTTGCATCCATTTGAATCCCCATTAAGTTCAGTGGCGCTCCATGCAGATACATCGTTCAACTTGTTCAGAGGAGCCTGCAGACCTGGAGCCTTAAATTGTAAGACCCTTGAGCCAGGGACCCTGTCTCTTTGTTAGTAAAACACTTAGCATGCTTTTAGTAATAATCCACTCACACCTCTTAGACCATAAGATTATCAAGGATGGTTATTCATTCAGTACAAGTACAGATCTCACTCTATGAAAGGCCATTAAGTATCAATAAATTAGATTTCCATCTTCACATTACTTGTGTCTGAAATTCTTCCTAAAGGGTATTAAACAACCTCACGATATATGGCATATAACAAAAATGTTGCATAATCTCTACAGATTATATAAACATCAGAAAAATCACCCACTGTACATTTCCTTTGAATATTTCTGAGACTAGATTAAGAATACATTGATTGTCTTTTACTCGAACAGGCCCATAAAAAGTAATTTTACTTAGATCCACTTCTGCAGGAGTGTGCAGGTTAAGAGCGTAACTCTCAAATCCTCAGCTGGTGCAAGTCAGTGCACAGCTGCAGAGAAGTCACTGAAGCGGTTTATACCAGCTGAGGATCTAGCACCACATGTAGGATAAGGGGAGGAGAGGAGGATTTATGCTGTGATTCTATTAATCTGACCATCCACAGGATTGTGCAGTGTTTTAGCAGTGTACAAATTGGGTGGGACTTTCAAAAGTGACCAATTGCTACACACACACAAAAAAAATATCAAAAGGATTTGTGTTCCTAATCACTTAGAGAATTTTGAAATTTCCATTGTTCACATCTTTCAAATCAGGTGGAAAATTCATAAAAGGGAGGAAAAGTTGTTTAATCGAAAGACTGTCTCTTAGCCAGAGCTTTTCAAGAGAGCTGGTTAACATTTTTTTTTCCCCGGAATAAAATTTTGACAAAAATAATTTTTATTTAAGTTTTCCATAGAAATTTTCAATTTTTCAACAGAAATTCAAAAACAAAGATTCTAGGTTAAGACAGGACAAATTCAATTTGGAAATGCTGCCACAGTGCCTCACAG
The DNA here is from genome assembly GCF_965152235.1 of Eretmochelys imbricata. Classification (NCBI taxonomy): domain Eukaryota; kingdom Metazoa; phylum Chordata; order Testudines; family Cheloniidae; genus Eretmochelys; species Eretmochelys imbricata. The sequence continues at coordinate 252,658,016 of NC_135573.1, forward strand.
GAGTTGTAATTCAGGTGTTCTTATTCTCCTCTACCAGCCAGGCTCCATGGTCAGACTATATCTCTCATGATGCATTGCAGTTTCTCCTCTTGGAGATCATCATGGGAGTCCTTGGCTATGGTGCATCACAGGAGCTGTAGCTCGACCGGGGAGCCTGGCCCATAGAGAAGAATGGGGACGTGAGGCAACTGAACTATGGCTCCTATGAAGTGCCATGGCAGCATTTCCAAATCAAAACATTTCAGTTTTCCAGTCAAAATATTTTGGTTTTTCAATTGAAAAAAAAAAAACACTGAAAGTTTCCATAGAAAGCAGAAACTTCTCATGAAAAAGTTTATTGCATCAAAATCCAAATTTTCTATCAAAAACAGTATAAATGGAAAATTTGTGACCACTTTTAGTTCTCCTACACGTTCTACGTGATCTGTATTTTAACATGAAGAGTGTGCATCATGGACACAGAATATCCCTGAGGTAACTACAACAATTGCTTACACAAGAAAGTAATAGCAGAAAAAGATTTAAGCCACGATTTTCATACTGACCAGTAATTTTGGATGCCTCAATTATTGGTTAACCACCTGAAACAACTTAAATGGGCCTAAAGAAAAGGAGTACTTGTGGCACCTTAGAGACTAACAAATTTATTTGAGCATAAGCTTTCGTGAGCTACAGCTCACTTCATCAGATGCATGCAGTGGAAAATACAGCTCTGAAGTGAGCTGTAGCTCACGAAGCTTATGCGCAAATAAATTTGTTAGTCTCTAAGGTGCCACAAGTACTCCTTTTCTTTTTGTGGATACAGACTAACACAGCAACTACTCTGAAACCTTAAATGGGCCTGGCTCTCAGTGATCAGCCACTTGTGGAAAACCAGGCACCTTTAAAAAGCCTCAAGTTGGGCTCCCAAAACAATAGAGTTGCTTTTGAAAATCTTGGCCTTAATGTATTTTTAGCTCTCTTAATGCAATTTAACACTGCAGCTGGAACCAGGGTGGTGAGTCACTATCATGGGACCAACCAGTTTGCCACAGACCATGAACAACTGCTTCTGGCTCAGTGTAACATAGTCTACACTTCACCCCCCACCTCCAGCTAACATAGATCTCGGATTGTCTCAGTCTGGCTTCACTAGTCCTCTTTGATACAACCTTATCCCTCTACCTCTGCTCTCACTCATACAGAGCTTTAAAAAGTTTCTCTATACCTGGTGACCTCACCAATTTTTAAATTAAATACCCCTTTATAGGTCATTAAGAACACTGTTTAAGAGTAGCTTTGCCTACAATTGTGTAACAATTAGCACATGTATGTTCCTATATTTATTTGTATACAGATATAAATATAAACAAACATAGGAACTTACATGTGGTAATTGGTGTGGGAGGGTCATATACTTGTGAAAATCGTATTATGTTTGTTAACTATGAAATCAAAGACTTTTTTAAAAATATGAGTGCAATTTACAAGACACGTCATCATTATGATGTCTGGCTTTGAGTCTTTTGATCTAACCTTCTTCAGGTGTCCTGCTCCCATTTAAATCAATGCAAGTGATTCTAGTAACTTCAGTAAGACCAGGAATAGACTCTGATAGACTAACGGTACTTAGTAGATATATGGTACTGGAAAAAACTCTTGTTCTCTTTTACACATGGGAGTAGCTTGAAGATCATCACTATGTTCAACACTTCCAGATTTCTACAAGTACTTATGCACATATTTAATTTTACTAGTGTAAGCAATTCCATTTAAATCAATTGGACTACTCCTAAGTGTTTATAAAGCACTTTGAGATAATCAGACAAAAGATATATTGTAGTAGTTCAATATTATATTATTATTGTTATATCCACTGATGGAGAAATACCAGCTGAAGACTTTCATTCTTCAGTTTTAGGCTGTTCTCACGGAGCAGGTGGATTATCTATTGCACCTCTCCACTTCTTCATTTATACTTCTATTGGACAATCTGTCTAAATTCACTAACAAAAATGTTTAATATATACATAGTGTTTCAGCAGAGTCCAGCTAAGTTACAGAACCAACCTCATATTTCTTTACAAAAATTCCATGGGCCCAATTCTCTGTTGGCCCTGATCCAGCAAAGCACTTAAGTGCCTGCTTAACTTTAAGCAGGTAAGTAGTCCCATTGCAGCACTTACAGTCAATTCCATGCTTAAGTGCTTTGCTGGAGCAGGGCCAGAATGCTCAGCACCTTGCAGGATCAAGCCCATACTGAACATTTGGTTTTAAGAGAAGCACAAGGGCTGACATAATGGTCCCACTGATATTGACTTGAATGGGATCAGGATTTCATCCAAGGTGTTTTAAATCCAAATTTTCCTTCCATGAAACATGGAAGAATTAGATAAGCACAGTGACATACAGTATGTACAGGAAATTAATGCTCTGAGTTATTCTGGTGTAAATCCAATGAAGTTAATGGAGATACTCCAAGTTTACAGCAGTAGGACAGAGCAGAATGTGTCCCAAGAGCGTTGCATGGTTTTAAGTAGAGGAATCTTTAGAAGGGCTTTGGCCCTCAGCTTTCATTATTGCACTGATTGTAACAAAACCAGAAAATGAATCCATTCTAAGACAATAATTCCAGATCACCAGAGCTCTGCCCTGACAGGCTAAAAAGGAGTGTTTTTCCAATTCACGTTTGCAATGAAATTAGCTCAAAACCTTCGAAAAGTCCTGTTAAGCCTAGACTTCAAATGTAAGTTGCCTCCATATTAAGTTAACTCAATTGGGGTCAAAGTTAGCTGTTACCACCCAAAAAAGATCTTGGAGTCATTGTGGATAGTTCTCTGAAAACATCCACTCAAATGTGCAGCGGCAGTCAAAAAAGCAAACAGAATGTTGGGAATCATTAAAAAGTTACAGATAAGGGAACAGAAAATACATTGCCTCTATATAAACCCAGGGTATGCCCATATTTTGAATATTGCATGCAGATGTGATCGCCCCATGTCAAAAAAGATATACTGGAATTGGAAAAAGTTCAAAAAAGGGCAACAAAAATGATTAGGTCTATGGAACAGCGGCCATATGAGGAGAGATTAATAAAACTGGGACTTTTCAGCTTGGAAAAGCGATGACTGATGGGGGAATATGATAGAGGTCTATAAATCATTACTTTCTCCACACCAGTCAGTAAGGAAGTGTTATTTACTCCTTCTCATAAACACAAGAAGTACAGGTCACCAAATGAAATTAATGGGCAGCAGGTTTAAAACAAACAAAAAGGAAGTATTTTTTTACATAATGCACAGTCAACCTGTGGAACTCCTTGCCAGAGAATGTTGTGAAGGCCAAGACTATAACAGGGTTCACAAAAGAACTAGATAAGTGCATGGAGGACAGGTCCATCACTGGCTATTAGCCAGGATGGACAGGGATGCTTCCCTAACCTCTGTTTGCCAGAAGCAGGGAATGGGAATGGGGATGGATCATTTGATGATTACCTGTTCTGTTCATTCCCTCTGGGGCACCAGGCATTGACCAATGCTGGAAGATAGGATACTGGGCTAGATGGACCTTTGGGGTCTGACCCAGTATGGCCATTCTTATGTTAATTGAAAAACACCCTTTTCCATCTGTCAAGACATTCTTGGAGTAATTTCTGCCAATAATACAATATCAAAGAGAGGAACAAGCTGAAAACATTTCTCTAAACCCTTTCCAGAGCTACAAGCCCAGCGGTGTGAAGTTTGCATAAAGCAATGGGTATGACTCAAGCAGGAAAATTAGACAATCTGGCACAACACAGAAAGACACTCTTGTCTAGAGGTAACATCATTTTTTTAGAAACAGCCAATGATGCAGTGAGATAAGATTCCTTTAACACGGCACCAGACTATCCACCTTCTCAATTTCACTACAATATAAAAGATACAAATCTAACAGTCTCTACCTCAACCACACACAATTTAAATGGATGAGACAAAGCATGGTCAGAGAAACAGAGGTGAAGTGACTTGCTCATGGTCGCACTGCAGGTCAGTGGCAGAACCGGGCACAGAACTCTAGTCTTGTAATTCCCAGTCACAGGCCCTGTCCAGTAGACCAGTATTTCTCAATGACCAGTCTGTGGGTTGACGCCGGTCCCTGAGATCTCCCTGGAACTGTTTAGGAAGGCAGCAAGCCAGTCCCTGGTGTCAAAAAGGTTGATTAAACACTGCAGTAGACTATATACCTCTCACAAGAGTCCCCCAAACCATGTCATATGTGAGCCTCTGTCTAGCTCAGTTGTTACACAACAACATTCTTGTAAAGGGATAACTGAGTGCACAAGAAACACATACTACTCACAGGACTTCAGGCTGTGAACCTGCGGCTGTATTCAGCTACATAACAAACAATAGGGTATTGGTGGAGGAGTCTCCCACTCTCTAAACAAGAGGGAAGGGAAGGGGTCAAGCATACACCAACCCATAATATGCTGAGTAATCCACTTTACTACAAACTTTACATTACTCCTGGGGGAAATTTGAGCCAACAATTTATAAATTCTATGCACAATATTTTAAAAGTCTGCAAAATTCTGCATATTTTATTTCTCAAAATAAACACAATATAGTCACACCAGTTTCAATTATTTGGGTAATTTATTTCAAAATACCTGTCAGCAAGTATGTCTATAACAATACAGAAGACAACAAAAAAGATTCAGGAAATGTTTTTTTTGACAAATAGATTGCTTACTAGGCATATTAATACAGAACTTTGAGTAACTGATTTAAACTACAATACAGAAATGTATTTCTGGCACCCTTTAGAAGCAGCACAAAGGCTTGGAGGAGTCAGGGGTAACAGAGGAGCTAAGCAAGTAGAAAGGAGCCTGGAAGCAGACCTCGAGGGTTGTTTGGTATGGTTGGAGAAGTATGGAACAGGTTTGGGGGGGGATTGTTAGGGAGTTGGGGAGCCTCCCCCATGCAGACCCTGGCTGACCCTTAGCCTCTCCCATTCAGTCAGGCACATCTGCCCCATCCCTGTGTATCCTTGCACCCCCTACCCTCTGCCCCCATGTGTCCTTGCACTCCCTACCCCCTGTGGCTCTGCAGCCCCCCCCCCATTCAGCCCTGGCTCAGTGCTGTCACCTCACTAGCTCCTGAGCCACACCCATCTGTCTTCTCCACTAGCCCTTCTGAATCCCAGTCTGTGACCCCCTAGCAGCTCCGAATGCCTCACTCTGTCCGCCCCATGCCTCCTTACCTGGCCCCGTTGTAAGAACCACAGCCGCTGGCTGGCTGCCCTCTCTTCTGGCACCACCGTAGCCCGTGGTGGGCAAGAGGTGTGACCGCAGTGTTCTCCAGTAGAATCTATATTCTGCAGAAAACAAAAATCTACAGGGGACATGAATTCTATGTGTGCCCAGTGGTGCAGAATTTCCCCAGAAGTAAAACCTTACACAATTTCCCTTGGCTTCAGAGCTCCAGGCCACAAACCCAAGGTAGAGAGAGGCAGTAGATGCATTCATTACCTGCCTCATCTTGTGCAGATTACAGGTAGAATGTTACTTATTTATTGGAAGCTAGATGCCCAGCGTGTAACGTCCCCCCTTTTTTTTGCTGACCAACTGAATGTGCTCACATACCTGACCTGATTGGAAGAAATGCTGAGCACCCGTTGCTCCCATTAGCATCAGGTGGAGCTGTTGGTCCTCAACACCTCTTGCAAATCAGACTCATCAAGAGATCCACTTCCTGGACACTACAGTGCTAATAAACAATGGTCACATAAACACCACCCTATACCGGAAACCTACTGACCGCTATTCCTACCTGCATGCCTCCAGCTTTCACCCTGACCACACCACACGATCCATCGTCTACAGCCAAGCTCTGCGATACAACCGCATTTGCTCCAACCCCTCAGACAGAGACAAACACCTACAAGATCTCTGTCAAGCTTTCTTACAACTACAATACCCACCTGCGGAAGTAAAGAAACAGATTGATAGAGCCAGAAGGGTTCCCAGAAGTTACCTACTACAGGACAGGCCTAACAAAGAAAATAACAGAACACCACTAGCCGTCACCTTCAGCCCCCAACTAAAACCCCTCCAACGCATTATTAAGGATCTACAACCTATCCTAAAGGATGACCCAACACTCTCACAAATCTTGGGAGACAGGCCAGTCCTTGCCTACAGACAGCCCCGCAACCTGAAGCAAATACTCACCAACAACCACATACCACACAACAGAACCACTAACCCAGGAACTTATCCTTGCAACAAAGCCCGTTGCCAATTGTGCCCACATATCTATTCAGGGGACACCATCACAGGGCCTAATAACATCAGCCACACTATCAGAGGCTCGTTCACCTGCACATCCACCAATGTGATTTATGCCATCATGTGCCAGCAATGCCCCTCTGCCATGTACATTGGTCAAACTGGACAGTCTCTACGTAAAAGAATAAATGGACACAAATCAGATGTCAAGAATTATAACATTCATAAACCAGTCGGAGAACACTTCAATCTCTCTGGTCACGCAATCACAGACATGAAGGTCGCTATCTTAAAACAAAAAAACTTCAAATCCAGACTCCAGCGAGAAACTGCTGAATTGGAATTCATTTGCAAATTGGATACTATTAATTTAGGCTTAAATAGAGACTGGGAGTGGCTAAGTCATTATGCAAGGTAGCCTATTTCCTCTTGTTTTTTCCTACCCCCCTCCCCCCCAGATGTTCTGGTTTAACTTGGATTTAAACTTGGAGAGTGGTCAGTTTGGATGAGCTATTACCAGCAGGAGAGTGAGTTTGTGTGTGTATGGGGGTGGGTTTTTGGAGGGGGGTGAGGGAGTGAGAGAACCTGGATTTGTGCAGGAAATGGCCTAACTTCATTATCATGCACATTGTGTAAAGAGTTGTCACTTTGGATGGGCTATCACCAGCAGGAGAGTGAATTTGTGTGGGGGGGTGGAGGGTGAGAAAACCTGGATTTGTGCTGGAAATGGCCTAACCTGAAGATTACTTTAGATAAGCTATTACCAGCAGGACAGTGGGGTGGGAGGATGTATTGTTTCATATTCTCTGTGTATATATAAAGTCTGCTGCAGTTTCCACGGTATGCATCTGATGAAGTGAGCTGTAGCTCACGAAAGCTCATGCTCAAATAAATTGGTTAGTCTCTAAGGTGCCACAAGTACTCCTTTTCTTTTTGCGAATACAGACTAACACGGCTGCTACTCTGAAACCGGACTCATAGTGTTAGCAGGTTAACAACTGTTTATTGCCAGTGGTCTGTATGATTAATTGTTTCCCCCACACAATTCCCAAGTCAACAGATGAAATGCCAGTAAAGTGAGGGCCATTTACATTAGGGAACAGGGTTGTGAGGAAGGTAAGTACTATCAGCCCAGTTATTCAAATGGGGAAACCAAGGTGTAATAAGTGTTACCATCTGTCAAGCTAGGCTCAAGGTATTTATCTCCTTCAAAGGAGTGGTGTCAAGCTGTGTACAGCACTATCAAGGGCTTGAAGCGGAAACCACATGCAGGAGTTCTGGTCTCACAGCCTAGACTTATTCATGTAGGTCATGTTCCCGTCAAAGAGTTTCATCCTCTTCAGGATTTACAATGTTGCAAACCTCTTTAGGTGTTTGTAGGGTTTTATGGATACTTTTAAAGTTCTTCCAAATTAGGTTACAGCTTCAGATGGACTAAATACTATGCAGCATAAGATTCTATTGCATCTGTGCCCCTAGTGTTCTGAACACTAGATTGAGCAACAGGACTCGACAGAAACTCCTGCTGTGGCATTCAAGCTTTCAAAATCTAAACCATTCAGCCAATTTCCTTAAAAACTTACTTGTTCTTTTTCTCTCAGTGAGCTTTACAAAACAAGCCAACTTTGAGCAAAACTCATGTATGTTCACAATTTAGGATCTGAATCTGTGTTGTATCTTTTTATTTGTTTTAAACCACAGGGAAATGAAAATAAAATTTACATCTGGGAAAAGCCCACACATGGAAAATTTCATTGACCTTCACACTAGCAAATTTGTTCACAAAAATTATGAGCAACTGAACAAATAGGATTAGAATGGAAGTTGTGTTGCATCCTTAAATATAGCAATCACTAGCATAAGTGCTATAAGACCTACCCCCACACAAACAATTTTATCAGGAATAAAAAATTCTAGATGTTGTATTTCTAGGGAAGGTACTGCTCACATGAAGTCATATGGCATTCACCCTTATGTCTTACAAATGCCACATAATGTATGCAATAATTGCTCATAAATACTACATGGAAGGCATTGTATGTCTTAAAGATTTTTACCTTGCACTTTCTGTACAAATTGTATTGGGCCGTACATAATTTACCTTATCATTATAGCAAGAGATTTTATTGAGTTATTCCCTACAGTACATAAGTTACAGAACTTTGTGGTTTATCACTGAGGCTTTAAAAAAAAATGATGAAAGAGAAGACATTTACATCACCGACTGTAACTAAAAGACTAAAAACAACCCCAATACCAGCATGTTGGTTTGCAAACTGAGACCATCTCAGAGGAATAGTGGAGGCTGCTAAAAATCTAATGGAGGGGGCAATCAGGAGGAAATTAGATGTATGATCTTCATATATAAAAGTCCAGGCCAACTGTGATATAAATGGACTTCTTCCCCCTGGAAGAACTGCACCAGGGGGCTGATACATGAAATCTTTGAGAAAGACCCTGAGAGGCCATGACATTACATGGCATGGTGTGTTACCTTGTAAGCCTGTTTAGCCATATATATTAAACACAATCACTCATTACACTGAAAGAAAATATAATCACCTCTTCAAGCATCCCTGACAGTATCTTGTATAGTATTATCTTTATAGAGCTGCTGCTAACTTAAAAGTTACTGATGATCAGAGATGTATAAAGAAATTGGTAAGTAAATGTGGTATTATAGTGTGAATGCTTAAAATGCACATAGTAACATCCAGTTTAGCACTAAAAAAATAAAAAAAATCTATAATGATTCAGCTGAATCCTTTTAAAAAGCAGGGCATATTATCTTTCAATACCTAACTATTTGAGTGAGTCATTACAGAGATAGTTTAGTGGTCCTAGAAGTGAATTGCGAGAGGATGAGAAAACCCACAGTGCGTGAAAGAAGTGTTCAGAATCCTAGAATTTGTTCAGAGAGTGAGAAGAGACCACCATGGTTTTCTGAGACAAAAATTCTCATTGCACCAAGCCCAGCAAATGGAGCAATTGTGTTATTTATGAGTGGAATGAAGCATGTGAGGGAGTGCAGGTGTTAGAACAGTTACAAAAGAAAAACCAAGTCACACAAATGTGGCTTCTTTGTCTTTGAAATAATTGCTTTTTAATAAACAATTTTTGAAACACCCTTACTGAATAAAAGGCACAGATCATACAGGGCCTAACCAAAGCTCAACGAACAGACTCTCATTGATGTCAGTGGATCAGGCCCATAGATGACATCAAACTCATCTAGATTTCCCCCACCACCACCATATGAGAGATCAATAAAGACTAATTTACATTGTGATGTTATAACAAAGTCATCATAATAACAATATAAGAGGCTTTCAGGACAAGCAGATGCCATCTTATTCTAATTAACATTAAAGGAACACACACCAGTTGATCCTCTAGCGATGAATTATTCAAAATGAAAAACAATCAGCTTCAAGACCCTAGAAGTACACATTGGCAATCAGCAATCAAAACACACATACTCCTGATTCTACAAATAAAACCGTTTATGTGCTCTGTTTGACATGTTACATTTTGAATTAGTCTGTGCAGGGAGGACTGAAGAAACATTACCCATAAAACTCCCATTTATTTCAACAGAAGTTACACACACATATAACATTTGGAATCAGGCCTTTCATTGAAAAAAGGAACCATGTTCCATACAAAAAGTTATTTTAAGAACAGCAGGACCTGCGTTCTTTAATTTCCACTGGAAGTTTTGGTTCACCAAACCAGTAACAAAACGAGCTTCTGTAGCACCACATTGGTTAACAAGAAGCCAAAAAACACTGTCCCCTTAGGAAATCTAGCCCTTATCACCACCCAGACATCTGGTCTTTATGATGATGATGAGAGGTTCTGAAAACCAGATTCATAAAGTTCTTCCAATCCCAAAGGATCAGCCACCTTCCCAGGTCAATATATAGCTCAGATCTTACCAAAAAACTCCAACACTTTTGTAGCCAATCCTTTAGTAACTAAAGGCTAAAGGTTTAATAATATAAAAAGAAAAGAAGAGAGTTATCAAATGGTTAAGGAATCATATACATTACAACTCATTTTCAGAGTTTGCAGATCAGGATAATAGCAGTGATGTTAAATCTGCTAATTTGTAACGAGTCTCTCTGGTTTGCCCAAACAAGTTGGGGTTCATTCCATCCTTTGTTCAAAGCTTCCTTAGAAAAATCACAGTCCAGAGAGAAGCAGGAATGAAGACAAAGCAGTGATGTCACAGCTTACAAGTTATTGCTCAGCTTACATGCATGGAAAGTTACTGGCAAAAGATGGAGTCTTAGATCATATGTCCTTACATGTTGTACTGATTCTTAGGGGTAGCCATTGGCTCCATGTTGTCTGAGGCAGCCTCAGGAAAGACTCACTGAAGAGCTGATTCCCTTCAATGACCCATCAACCAGTGATGGTTAGTCTGAATGTAAATTTGTCTGGGGGCGAGGTGTCACACAGAAACACAATGCATGTTTGAGAAACACATACATGGCAAATATTCATAACTTCAGATACAAAGATGATATATGCATTTAAACAGGATTATCGTACTTAGCACATTACTTTTCCATTGATATCTTAAATGACATACTTCGTATCAGATCTAGTGCAATTGTGTCACCGTTATGATACATTAATGATTGTAGCAGTAGTGTATATCTGGTTATCACTCTTTATACAGCATCACAGGATCCACTGTTAATTATTGATATTGTGGTAGAGCCAGACCTCACTGTCAGGATTGAGGCTCATTGTATTTGAACAGCATCCACCACAAAAAGAGAAGGGAGCCCGGCCCCAAAGAGCTTGAATTCCTGTATTATTATTATACAATGTTAATACCAATTCTAGCAAGTAAATGTGGTCTCAGTGTGTATATTTACCAAAGTTTCTTCATGGAGTATTTATTTTAAAATGTATGGTGCAGTAAATAAAAGTGTGTACATCCTAAGCTGTGGGCACCCTCAAACTCTTAAAAATGTATACTTTAAAATAAATGAATTCCAGCAATTATCCATAGGGAGCACTATAAAAAAGCACAGACAACTGGAAGAAATGTAGTAAGTCTCTAAGAAAATCACAGTCAGAATCCACCTGCAGTCACAGCCCAGTTGCCACTGGACCCAGAAAGAAAGGATAGGCCTTGCATCATGCTGTTAAGGCATCTGGGCTATTACAGACCATGGAAAGTGTTCTGAATTCATATGCAAGGAACAACACTCATGAACACAGAAATGTTTCCAATGGCAGCATAGAATAGAGCTTCTGAATGATCAACAGCAGACTTGTCAGTATATGGGTCTCAGACTTTCGGAGTTGGTTCTTAACAGAATTACCAAACTGTGGGATGAAGGCCCCCTCCCCCCCCACACACACACGAGTCCTCATCCTGCAACGAGCCCCATACAGGCAGCAGCTCCTTGCATCCGTGTGACACCCTATTGATTTCAATGGAGTCTGCCCATGTGGAACTAAAGCCCCAGTTCTGCAAGAAGTTCCACTCCAGTAAGCTGCATTTTTGCAGTAATTGAACTTCTTCAATATGATGCACAAGGAAGGACAACTCCAATCGACTTTGGCCTCCAAGCATCTATCAGAGCCTTTATTCTGACTCTGCCTTTCATTCAAAATTATGAAGTGGCCAGAAAATTTAAAGTACAGTTCATCTGTCTCTAGTTTTTTAATTTTGTATCAAAAATTTATTCATTCACATATTTCTCCAAAGCAAGTTTTAGCTGCTATCTATGAAAGCTAAAGTACAATGTACAGGATCGCTGGAAAACCAAAAACCTTGACTGAATGGGGCTGAAGCTTGCAGTTAAATAGAAAGATCTATGTGCTTTAAATGCCTATTATGGGACAGAAAGGGAAAGCTAATCTTCTCCGACAATCTGATTTGAGGTTAAACCATGTAGTCATAAATCATGACTTTGAGGGGTCTCTGGATAAAACCAAGAAAACATGACTCGTGAAACGACAAGAAGTGTGTTTTCCTACCTGCGGAACATGGAAATTAGACAGATTTTTCTTGCTGGATTTGTAACATTTTCCAAAAAACTATAGACATAAATGTGTTATATAAACGCTGGTTTTACGTTCTGTTTTAGAGTGTAGCTAGACTGTGGGATAAAGTAGCAATGCCATTTTCACGGAGGTTTGTTGTATTGGGTTATTTTTTTTTACAAAGCCAGTGGGGTGTTAAGATAGAAATCCTTCTATTTTTGAGGGGTGGAGGTGGTCTTCCCTCCCCCCTTCCATTTGTATCTTCCTCTTGACTTTGATCTGGTTTTCCCTCCAAGTGGATCATCTCAGGGAAATGCAATTCCTTAGTGTCTGATTCTACGTGTCTAATGTACTCAAATGCCCCCATCACTGTAGTACCTGAGCACCTCATGGTCTTTAATTTATTTACCCTTACAACATCCCTGTGAGGTTGGATGGTGCTATTATCCCCATTTTACAAGTGAAGAACTGAGGCACACAGGGTGGGATTCATAAGCAAGCCATAAGTGATGCAATGCTCAATTTGCAACCCTCCTTGGAACTTTAGATGTGAGTTAGGTACCAAGCTGCAGGGCAGTGACAAGACTGAGGCAACTCTATGCCTGCCCAGCTATCAAACTATAGGCACCTTGGGAACTTTAATGGTGGAGACTTCAGCACATACAGAGTTAGGTGGTAGCTGAGCGGGGGTTTTGTGAATGCCAGTGGCGTCTTCATGTTGGACTTACTGCACCTAAGGCCCTTTGTGACTCTCGCCCTAAGTCACTGTTTCTCAACCTTTTCGATACCAGGGACTGGCTTGCTGCCTTCCTAAACTGTATCAGGGAGATCCCAGGGTCTGGCCATTGAGAAACACTGCTCTAAGGGACTTGCCCAAGGTCACGCTGGAAGTCTGTTGGGTCAAACAGAATTAAAACTGGCTCCGAAGCCCCGGACTAGCATTCTAACCACTGGAGCATCCTTCTGCTCTGATTCTGGTACATTTACTTATGCTGAGGATTTCCATGGGCTTACTTTCAGAGTAAGGCTGTGGATTCCCATAGGCTTACTTTCAGAGTAAGGCTCTGATTCAGCAAAGCATTCAGCATGTTCCATCCCACTGAAGTCGATGGAAGTTAAGCACATATTTAAGTGCATTCCTGAATAGGGATACATATAGTATCATAAAAATGGTGACTAATAATGAGGCTTGGCAGGCTTCGATTTTTATCAGTAAATGTTATTTCACCACATACACACAAACTGATGAAAAAAAATCTTTCCATTGTTAATAATCAAAACTGAGAGTAGGCAAAGTAAGAAAAATGCAGCTTGAAAACTTAGTTTGGTTTAAGGATATTTACTTTGTATATTGGGACATCTGATGTTGACAATTTGTGTTTTAAGGATTATAAAGATTTAACTTTTTGAATCTCACTATCTACTGTTATTAAATAATCATCTCCCTCCATACTTTCTCGCAACTGTGAAAATTTAATAGATAAGTATTTGAAGCCCATAATTTTGCATGGAAAAAACAGGAAAAATGCTTAAAAATTAACATTGTTATCCATCAAAATGACAGAAAATAAAAATAAAATTCTGCCAAGCCTAATAATAATAATACACAGCATCTTACTGGGAATTATTCGGGTTTCCTAAATATTTAGTTGTGTGACAAAGTTCCTCCTCTACCTTGGTGGGTCCTGCACTTATTGGCAAATTTTGCTCGCCTCAGAGATTCACGGCAGCCCTCAGTTTGGCCACTTTCATGGCTCAAATCTGCCGTTCACTCAGATAACCTCATCACTGGCCAGCATGGGGAAAAAAGAGTAAGAACAATCCCTGCAGTTTCTGCTGATCCACCATGTGGGTCGGGGACCAGCTCAGAGACCTTCACCTCTGGTGGAAGCTCCTGTGTTGGGTCAGGAGTTGGGAGGTTTGCGGGGAACCCGGGTCTGCCCTCTACCCCAGGTTCCAGCCCAGGGCCCTGTGGACTGCAGCTGTCTAGAGTGCCTTCCGGAACAGCTGCACGACAGCTACAATTCTCTGGGCTACTTCCCCTTGGCCTCCTCCCAATATCTTCTTTGTCCTCACCACAGGACCTTCCTCCTAATGTCTGTTAACGCTTGTACTCCTCAGTTCTCCAGCAGCATGTCCTCTCACTCCCAGCTCCTTACATGCACGCCTCACTAACTGGAATGACAGCCTTTTTAAACCAGGTGTCCTGATTAGCCTTAATTAATTCTAGCAGCTTCCCTATTGGCTACAGGTGTCCTAATTAGCCTGCCTGCCTTAATTAGTTCTAGAAAGTTCCTGGGTGTTCTGGAATAGTCCCTATTATCTTACCCAGGGAAAAGGGACCTGCTTAACCTGGAACTAATGTATCTACCTTCGACCACTCTCTTGTAGCCATCTGGCCTGTCCCTGTCACAGTTGTAATACTCTCTTTCTGAGCCACCAAAGCATGCTGAGGTATTCATTCATAAAAAGCATTTGTAGAGCTCTGATTCATCATAAGAGTTAGAATCACAGCTTGATTATTTTTCTGTGTTCTTCATGTTTCAGTGCATCTGTGATTGGGTTTGATAGTATTTATGCCTATTAGTTATAATAAATTATAATTGTATGTTACAGATTATTAGGCTAACAACATTAAGAAGAAAGAAGGAAACATGCTATATTGCAAATATCAACTTGGTCCATGTGTTACCAGATAGCACACACTGTATTTTATCTTCAAGTAAGCCATGGCAATGTTGTTTGTAGACCCCCATTATCCTGACCCTACAAGGAGACATGGACATGTCAATCATGTTATGAGGTATTACCAAATAAAGTTATCATGCCAGCGAGCAACCTGAGGAGAAAATAGTATGCAGTTCCTACAGCAACCATAGAAAGGCTTATTATTTTGGGTTATGTTATATACATTCTATTTAGGAAGGTAAAGGGAAACCCATTCTATCCATGCTTCAGCCCATTTCTCAAGCGACAGAAACCTTGAATTATATAAAGCAGGGGTAGGCACCTATGGCACGTGTGCCAAAGGCAGCACCCGAGCTGATTTTCAGTGGCACTCACACAGCCCGGTGTTGGGTCCTGGCCACCGGTCTGGGCGGGCTCTGCATTTTAGTTAAATTTTAAACGAAGTTTCTTAAACGTTTTAAAAACCTTATCTACTTTACATACAACAATAGTTTCATTATATATTATAGACTTACAGAAAGAGACCTTCTAAAAACATTAACAAGTATTACTGGCACGCGAAACCTTAAATTAGAGTGAATAAATGAAGACTCGGCACATCACTGAATGCATCCGATGAAGTGAGCTGTAACTCACGAAAGCTTATGCTCAAATAAATTGGTTAGTCTCTAAGGTGCCACAAGTACTCCTTTTCTTTTTGCGAATACAGACTAACACGGCTGCTACTCTGAAAGACATCACTTCTGAAAGGCTGCCGACCCCTGATCTAGAGTGATGCTAACAGACCAAATCTTGAGAGGTGGAGAGAGACAGCAACTCCCACTAAAATCAATTGCAGGCCTCAGGCATTTATTATAAAATCAACCATGCAAAGATCTTTGCTGAACTCTGTTTCTCACCCATGTTTGCTAATAAACAGGCTGGAGCTTCATAAAATGAAGCCCGAGTTTCACATGCATTACTGCTTGTGCATTTGCATGATTATTTTCTGCAGGTACAAGTACAGCCATATGTGTACAAATTAGCCATTTAAGCACCCATTTGCATGAACCAAATCCTGATTTGCCCAGGTAGCTGTGATACTTGCATGCATAAAAGTAGGTATACAAGGGGGAAAATACGCACGGGCATTAGGCCTGGGATTATGAAAATCTGACCCTCAATGTCAGATGGAGCTCTGCAAAATTAAAAACTTTTGTGATTCAAATGTGGCTTTGAAATATCATGGCTGAAATTCTGCACAGGGGCAAAACAAGAGCAGAATTTGTTTGGGAGTTATGGTGACTTCAACCATATTAGAAAAAATAACTGCATTAGCGTACTCTGAGCATTTTGCACAATTCAGAACCGGAGACCCTTTCAATTACCTCCATGAGCATTTTGCCATAATACAGTTAGTCAAGCTTTAAAAAAGGCCATGTAACATTAAGTCAGGGAAAGATTCATGAAATATAGCACAGAGACAGACTTACACAAGTACTTTCTTAACTAAAGAAAAAGAAAAAGAAAAGGAAAAAAAAACTATTCAGAACTCTCTTTACTGATGTTTGGGTTGGTGTGTAGCAATAGAGTAAACCCAGGTTCTAGCCACAAGCCATAAAACAGTACTTTCAATAGTTTTTACAAGCATGTCTTAATGAGTTAGGAGGGAATAAAGCATTGTAGAGAAGATGGAAAGATTGAAGAGCTCTGTGGAGCTTGAAAGCTTGTCTCTTTCACCAACACAATTTGGTCCATTAATTACCTCACTCACCTTGTCTCTCTAACATCCTGGGACCAACATAGCTACAACAATACTGCAAACAAGATGGCACAATAGTCCTTTTCCGGTTGGATTATTTGAATAACCTCATTGGTGTCTCTCCTGTATCAGCTGGGGAGAAAGGGTGGTTTTGTGATAAAGTCTGTGCCTTGGAACGTAGAAGATCTAGCAACAGTCCTTGACTTTGTCACAGACTTCATGTGTGACCTGCGTCAGGTCACTTAACCTCTGTGTACTTCAATTCTCTATCTCACAGGGATACTGTGGGGGTGAATTGTTTAACATTTGTGCTATGCTCAGGCAATACAAAACATATCACTGTAGGCATAGTACAACTATGTTCAGTAATCAAAATGGCTGAAATTTGCTTTCACTGTTCTCACTGTCTTGCAACTCCATCAGTTAAATGACAGGTTTCAAAGTAGCAGCTGTGTTAGTCTGTATTCGCAAAAAGAAAAGGAGTATAAATTGGTTAGTCTCTAAGATGCCACAAGTACTCCATCAGTTAAATGCCTTCACTGGCTTCCCGTTAATTTGTTTGTTGAGCATTGTGTTTTGACCCTCCACATTTAAAGCCTGCTGCTCTGGAATGCCAGCCAACATGTATAATTTGGTTTCTCTAATTACACCCCCTCAGAATCTATGCTAAAAATTTTAATTTGTAGTTACAGTCTCACCAGTTCTTTATTATGATAAATCTGAGGCTCCTGTCCTTATAATCCCCCTGGGGCAGAATTCTCTATTTCAGTAGATTTGTGTCTCAGTAGGAGAGCTAGGACCCGGGAGGCCTTGGAGCCATTTATAAGCCAAGAAAGTGGTAAGATAAGAAAGTGGATACTGCCTTACAAAGTGAGAGTGCTGGAGAAACCTCTCTGGTTTCTTTTGGAGAGGTTTTGCTGCACTGACACCTTTCAAATCTAATTGGAGGTGAGGCAGCATTAGAGAACATCAAATCCTTCAGCCACATAGCCTTAATTCAGCAAAACACTTCAGCATATTGTTATGGACTGAGTTAAAAATGTGTGAATGCATCCCCCATTTAAGACAGCTGTAAGAGACAATTAAGAGGTCACACATAAAATAAAGCCTATTAGTCTGCCCAGAAACTAGCCCCAGGTTGATGGGGGGTTTGATTGGGTATTGTGACTACTCCAGGGGTGTGGGTGGCTACAGAGAGAACATAGAAAACTAAAACAAGAGAGAGAGAGAGAGCACGTGTGAACCTACAGGAATAGCTGAAAGCACAGGGGTGATTCTGGAATAGCCCCAGGAGAAAGATTTTTAGGTTGGGGTGCAGGTTGAAAAGAGAGTTGTGGGTTCTATAAGTAAGGCTACGTTTTAGTCAGATATTTTTAGTAAAAGTCATGGACAGGTCACGGGCAGTAAACAAAAATTCACGGCCTGTGACCAGTCCATGACTTATACTATATACCCCTAACTAAATCTTGGGGAGGTGGCAGCCCAGGGGCGGCATGCAGGTGCTGGGTAGGGGGCAGGAACCCCATTGGTGCTGGAAGGGGCAGGGGATGGCACGCAGCTCTGGACTCCCAATGGTGAGGGAGAGGTTGGCAGGGCTGGCAGGCTCCCTACCTGGCTCCGTGCCTCCCTGGAAGTGGCGACATCCCTCAGCTCCTAGGCGGAGTCAGAGGCATAGCCATGCAGCTCTGAGTGCTGCCTCCTCCCTGAGTGCTGGTTCCGCAGCTCCCATTAGCTGGGAATCGCGGCCAATAGGAACAGAGGGGCAGTGTCTGCCAGTGGAGGCAGCACGCAGAGCCCCCTGGCCGTGCCTCCCCCTAGGAGCCGAGGTATGTTGCTGCTTCTAGGGAGCCTCCCTGAGGTAAGTGCTGCCCAGAGCCCTCACCCCTTCCTGTTCCCCAACCCTGAGCTCCCCACCCAAACTCCTCCTGCTGCTGCTGGGAGGGAGGGGATGGTGGCCCAAGACTGCCCCAGCAGTGGCCAGTGCAGCTGACCCAGAGACTGCCTGAGCTGCTCAGGCAGCCCCGAGGCCAACTACACTGGCCGCTGCAGAAGTCACAGAAAGTCATGGAATCTGCGATGTCAGTGACAAACTCGCAGCCTTAGCTATGAGCAAAAGAAGTTGCTTCCTGATATTTGATTCCTTTTGTGTTTAGAGACAGAGGACTTTGTAAATAAACAAAACTACATCAAAGAAATACTTCTCACCAGTTTCTACTCCCTAGGCCCCAAACCTTGACTAGCCACTCAGGTTGAAAAGGGGCAACAATATACTTAACTTTAAGCAAATGCCTAAGTCCACTCCTATTTCTTACAGTTAAGTATGTGTTCAAGGGCTTTGCTGATTCAGGGCCTGCAGCAGGAGGACCATGAAAGCCTGTTTTGGAGCCATGCTGCAGGCAATTTTAAGAATCTTTCAGTGAAGTAACAAGCTGAGAAAGCTAGTAACCAGCCCTGAGTGCAGGGAGGTTGGAGAAGGTGTAGATAAAGGAGATCAATGGCCGCTCAGCAGAGCCACCCAACCACCCGTGAATGATCTAGGTATTTAGGTTGCGTGGCTTTCCCCCACCCCCTGCACCTGAGAGGAGGCCCTAGTGTGAAGTGTGGCTGCACTCCTTCGTGCCACTTCACTTCAAAGAGTTGAAGGAGGGTCAGCATGAGCAAATGGCCACTCCTAGTCTGGATGTATGTTTGGGAGGTTTTGGAGACTCCAACAATTTCCTCTTTGTTTCTTTTGGGAGGTAAAACTCCACCCCCTGCTTACATGGGCTCCTATGTCATCAGTACATGCAGGGCCATCTGTGCCATAACATGGGCGGCTGGTATAGGCTGCAGACTCTGCAGCCTCTCTAAGAAGACTAGAAGAAGGGGAGAAGGGGGCTTGTACTCCTACCTCTCCCCTAAGAATTATGGGCAACAGAAGGGTTGACTGCGGACAATAATCCTTTTGAAGATACAGGGTACAAGCACCAGCAGGGAGAAGGGAAGGAACATCTGTGCTCCCATCCCCTTCTCATCCCCAAGTTACCTGGGGCAGTCAGGGAAGGGGAGGAACACTCTCCCCCAGGGAGACGGCAGAGCAAACAGAGATGGGCAGCAGTGTCAGGTTCTGTGAACCTGGCTGCAGCTCCACTAATGCCCCACACCGGGAGTGTGTGGAGGGAGGGATCTATGGATTGTGTCTGTGCAGTGAGGTCTATGCACCTGCTGCATGCTAGAGAAAGGATGCCCATAATGGTGTCCCACTAGCCAGTGGGGAGGACAGGGAACAGACCCAAGGAGGAGGCTATAGGGTCCAAGTTAACACAGCTGCAACGGTCCCATGCAAGTGGCCCAAAGTGGCTGCAGCCCTCTGCTGAACAGAACTGGGGACCCCTGGTCCAGGAGTGGGAGGAATGGCTGTGGGGCACTGCAGCCCTATGCCTTGGCCTCAGACCTTCCATGCTTTCCCCCTGCTCTGGCTGTGTGTGTGTGTGTGTAAAGTCATCCTTTGTGCATAAATGGCCTATCCCCCCCCCCCCCAATCTTCTTAAGGAGGCAGAGATGGGACGCTGCCCCAGAGATGTGCTCAGAAGGCTGAAGAACTACATCAAGAGTAGCTCAACAGCAGTTAGTCAAAATTTTTCATCCCAGCAAACCTGGGTTTTATTGGAACCCCCCCAGATGATACTAACCTTGAAGTTGACACTAGATTTACTACTCAATTTCAGTGGGTAATGGTCCTGATTACACCCACACAGAGAGAAAAAGGCAAGCTCTCTTTCTTACTATCCATCTAAAGAGATTTTGCTCATGTCCGTCACTAGGAAAGTTTATGACGGAACCTCTGAATTGCTCTAGATATGTAGTACATTCGGTATTCTTTCCAAAGTGTAAAAACCTCTCCACTCCCCCAACAGAGCTGATAGCTAAAAAAGAGGCAGTCAGCTTTAATTTGCTGTTTGTAGCCACACTATGTACAGGGATGAAGCGAGAGATTAAACCAATCTATATTGCCAAAATACTCAACTATTACTTATCAAAACATGAGATGAACACATCAGCAGTAGTTCAACTGCTTAACAAAGCGGTGGAGTTGCAAGCAACAAGGGCCAGGTTCAATATCTAAAGTTCCTTTTTAACAATACAACACAGAACTGGCTTGAGCCCCCACCCAGTAACCCGGGAAAATTACACACTATCCCTTGGCACCTTTAAGAGGCAGTACTTCCCCTCTCGCAAGCACTGAGTCTGTGTGTAGAAAAGAAACTTTTAATAAAAAGCAGAAAGGAACTCAGTATTAATTTGGGAAAACGCTGCAAGCATAATTCAGAAGTATATGATAATGAGCAAAACACCCACCCCAGAGTATGTTGGGTAGTGTCCTTCGCCTCAGGTTCTCACCTTGCAGTAAGAAAGTTCAACAAACAAAAGTTCCTTCAATATGCCACTCCCCTATCCCTCCTCCACACCCCACTCATAATTGTTGTCCTTGGTCAGTGAAGACCCAGAGTACCGAGGTACATTCACCTGAATTCACTTCCCACCTATGGGTGGGGGGAGAAGGCATTGAGCAATGCCTCTGCTGTCGCCTGGCCATGCTGTTGTTGTCTGGCTGCTCTCAATTCACTTGGCTGTTGCCCAGCTGCTCACTTACTCCACCATTTGCTGCTTGCTTGCTCTGCTTACTCTGTCAGCTGCTCACTCTGCCACTGCCTTCTCTACTGCAATCTCTGGGATGTCTTGAGCTCCCACAACTTGACACAGCTCTTAACACTAGACTTTATTACCCCTGCACCAAATAACAGAGTGACTTGCAATCCAACACGAGCCAAAGTGATCATTTGGGCAAAGCAGCTTCATCATGCTGTGCATGTAGGCAGAGTGGGTGTGTCTATGCAAACAAGGTCAGTTTCTGAAGTCTTCTCCCCCCAGCCCATCACTAAATGCTCATTCAGACCCTGCTTACATTGGTGAAGCAAAATGTCCACCTGCTGACTGTGGTAACCACTGAGGTGGCAACACTTACTGATGGGATATGTAATACCTGGGTGTAATGGAGATTCTGCAGTTAGAGCCAGATTCAGTAAGATACTTAAGTACATGCCTAACAAAGTATGTGAACAGTACTACTGACTTCAATGAGGCTTCTTATTACTTTGACAGGTTTCAGAGTAACAGCCGTGTTAGTCTGTATTCGCAAAAAGAAAAGGAGTACTTGTGGCACCTTAGAGACTAACCAATTTATTTGAGCATGAGCTTTCGTGAGCTACAGCTCACTTCATCAGATGCATACCGTGGAAACTGCAGCAGACTTTATATATACACAGAGAATATGAAACAATACCTCCTCCCACCCCACTGTGGTTAGTCTCTAAGGTGCCACAAGTACTCCTTTTCTTATTACTTTGAGTTAGGCATGTACATGTGTGTCTTGCTAAACTGGGGCTTTATTTCCTATTCAAAATATAGGGGTACGCAACAGTCCTTGCTGGGAGGTTGGGTGGTAGGATAGCATCATGTAGTGGTCAGGGCTTAGGTCCAGGACTTGGTAGGGGAATGGGGCCCTCTCACTTCACTGGGCTCTCACACAGGCCCTTTGAAGGCTATCAGTGCTCTAACAGCCAGGGGCTGCTTAAGGCGGCCCTCACTGGGCCACATCCTATCTCCCTCCTGTGATTGTCCCAAAGTCACTGTCTGGGTTAAGGTAGCGTGAAGGGTGACTGCATACCCCAAGGTACCTTCTGGAGGCTACGTGTAGTGTGGTAGCTCTCTTCCTCTCTCAGGCAGCAACTGCCTCCTTCTGTGGTACGGCCCTTCCTCCTGGGCCAGCTCAGTCATAAGACTTTCCCCTGCTCATGTAGTCCAACCAAAGGGAATTACCAAAGTCCAGAGTTTGTATGAGAGGGAAAGGGGAATACTTCCCTCTCAGGCTGTCTCTGTAGTACGCCCTCCCTTCCCTCAGGAAAGGACCTTTGGCCAATTGTCATGGGGAGAGAGTCCACCTTGCTCTCAGCTCTTCTCTGCTGGAGCTGTAGATTGCATGTCTGTTTTCTTCCCTGGTCTGCCTCTAAGCAAGCTGCTTCCCTGCCTTTTAACACCTCCTCCAGTTGGTGCATTTCCTACAGGTGTGACAGGGTGGGGCTGGCTGAGCCCAGAGCAGTTCCTTAACTCCTTGTTGTCCAGTGTGGGGTTAGTACACCCAATCACAAGGTATAACTGTCGTGTCTCAGATATCACAATGCGGTAACTCTGTCAGCGCTGTCTTATTAAATGGCATTCAATGTACATCTACACTGGACTTTGTGTACTTCAGGGATACACCTCTCCTGGAACATCTATCCGGACAATTATTTGAGAGCCAGGGATTAGGGCACTAACCTAGGATGTGGGAGAACCAGGTTCAGTTGCCTGCTCTATCCTAGTTGGGTGTGCAATGTCAGTACTCTACACGATGCCATAAGCGCAGACGTATTTGTAGTGTCTTATTCCAACAGTTTAAAATTATGGAGGACTTCTTTGAAACACAGTAATTGGTTTCTGCATTGCCCTTTGCCATCTAAAGCTGTACCTGAGATCACTACAGGTTCAGTACCACAGTCCTTACACAAACACAACTCCCACTGAAGTCTGTTGGAGTTATGCATGTGGATGACTGAAGGACTGTGCCTATTAAGTGTCTGTTTTACGAATAAAAATGTTACAGTTTAAGGCTTAACAGGATGTTCTCATTTTTTAACTACTTCATTTGCTTTCCCAGAGACTAACAAATT
This sequence comes from Eretmochelys imbricata, assembly GCF_965152235.1. Lineage (NCBI taxonomy): Eukaryota > Metazoa > Chordata > Testudines > Cheloniidae > Eretmochelys > Eretmochelys imbricata. Next base: position 252,681,453 of record NC_135573.1, read on the forward strand.
ACTTAGCTGACATAAAAGTAATACTAAAAGCAAAACATTTTAAAATATCTTAATCAAAACGTTTCTATAGCACTAAGATCTAGCTTGATTTGCACCCTTTTTTATACTGCAAAATTAATGCCCAATATTGTAAACTCCAAATATAGCATAGCATTATAGTCACACAGTAGTTAAAGAGACTTACCAATTGAAGGCACACAATTCCCACTAGTTAATGGTAGACTGGGCTGAGCAATAACCCTGTAGTCATTTCTTCATCTCCACACCAAACAGTTCATTAACTAGATAACCATTAGGGAAGGCTAGGAGTATGTCTGACAGCAGTTTAGAAATTTGCTTTCCTCCACAAAATTAAAGCAAAAAGAAATGGATAGTGTGTGTGTATCTTGTATTTGAAATCTTCTGAATTAAATGAAGATATGGTGGGGAACTGTGTATATTTAGGAGTATGTATGATTCCATATGTGCTTGCCATGTACATTACACTTATTTTATTCTTCACTATACTCCCTGGATTTTTGTCAATGCCATTTTAGTACATTAAAGTGCCTAGCAGAATAAAATGAATAGAAGTATAACATAGTTAGTGAGTTTTGAATGTGAAAGGATTGCAGGATCAGGTCCTTAATTGCAGAACAGCAATATTATATAGGGCTGGTGTAAACTGGCATAGGTCCATTGATACCAACATTATTTTAAAAAAAAAAACATGTATTTATTGGAGGCCAATTATTGAAGTGGGTAGTTCCCTTATTTTGGAGAAAAAATTAGGCATGCAAAATAGGCATGCCATTGTTCATCTAATTTTCTGGCAGGTTTTTTTTTTTTAATTGTAGATAAGGCCCAAAACTCTCACCCTTCCTCACAGTGAGTAGTACCTTACTCCGTGAGTAGCTCCACTAATTTAGGCCTCAGTTCCGCAGCCCCATGAGCATGTGTGCAACTTTACTCAATGAAGTCAATGCTACTACTCACATGAGTAAAACTTGCATATGCATGTTGCAGGATCAGGGGTCTTAATTGGGTTTGCCTGTAGAAGAAGGTAGAGCTCAATGAGAGTAAGAGTGTCATAATTAGGATCACAATTTATTCAGACAGAAATAAAACAGAGAAATGAAGGGACACTACTTTGTAGGTAGATGTAATCCTTCTGCCAGGTGAAGCCAGCAGCAACCAGGGCCTGGTTCAATATCTAGGGGTTCCTCTTCGACAATACAACACAGAACTGGCTGAAGCCCAAACCCAGTAACCTGGGAAAATTACACACTACCCCAGGCACCTCTGAGAGGCAATACTTCCCCACTCGCAAGCACAGAGTCTGAATGTAGAAAATAAACTTTTAATAAAAGAAAGGAAGTCTCCGGACATTAATAAGGGAAAATGCCACAACCAGGATTCATAATCATAAACCTCTGAGCACGATACCCACTCCAGAGAGTGCGTGGGGCAGTCTTCTGCCTCATGTTCTTGAGTTCTACAACCAAAAGGTCTTTTTCTGAGCCCCCCCCTGCTCTCTCACCACACTCCACTCACAGTGGTTGTCCTAGGTCAGCGAGGACCCAGGGTTCAGAGGTGCATCTGTGTGAGTTCACCTACCACCAAGGGAAGAAGGCACCTGGCTTGCTCCACCATCTGAGCACTTGCTCTGGCTGGCCATCCCGCCAGCCACTGTTTCCTGCCACCTGGCCACCCCACCAGCCACGGTTCTTCTCTGCTGGCTATCCTGCCAGCTCCCAGCCACTCAGTCTGCTCACCACCTCTTCATTTGCAAGCCAACTCTCAGTCACCTTCTGCTGCCACCTGCCTCTCTGCTGTGATTTTCAGTTCTTTGCAGCCTGGGCAGAAACACTGCCCCACTACAAGTGATTTCAGCTCTTACTGAGTACTTTAAGATAAGAAAAGGCTCCTCATGAAACCTATTTAGCTCTATCTTTGAACAGTGGGGAGGAACAGGTTAAAAACCAGACCGGAAACCCTTAGGGAGAATCCACACCACCTGTCTGGGACACTTGTCCCCTACCCTCTTACTTTCACAAGGGTCTGGCAGTCAAGCTCCTGGATTTGCGAGTTCCTTTTCAGCTGAGGGTGACCCCTCAATCAGAACAAGCTCAGCACAGTTCTGCTCCCCTTTAGTCATACAATGAAGACAACAACATTGATAACAACATTTCCCTACCCCCGCATTCCATACTAAAGTAATTTGTAACCCAACACCAGCCAAAGCTGATCACTTGGAGCTACACAACTCCTGTCTGCTAGATACCTTCACAGAGTAGGTGTGTTCATGTAAATACAGTTTGCTCCTGAAGTCTCTCCCCCTCCCGAACTAGCTGTCAGGGGAGAACTCATTCAGACTCTGCTTACATAGGCTATAGGTAACAGAAGTGAAATGGTCACAATATATATTTTGTACAGAGTAAATAAGAGCAGCAGGAATGTATTAAGCAAGAAACATTCTTTCTAAATTGATGAAAAATAATTTGTCTCACAGTGTGAGCAAAGCTTCCAGTTGAAGGAGTCAGATCTTGTTACCTTTTCTCACTATAGTGCATTTTGTTAGCCTATCTTTAGAGAGAGACCATTGTTTTCTATGTGGCACCCAGAGAATCCCAAGTAGCTTTCAAACTCCTGTAAAGCACATTCAATACCGGGAGGGTGAAAGAAAATGAGACAGTGACAGACAAGAACAAAACATTACACTGGTTGGCAAAGGGACACACAAAAAACAAGCAACATGAGAAAGATTGCAGACCGATGTACCTCAACAATTTCTCTCTGATAGTGTTGATGCCTGATAGCTGATAGAGCTTCACTTTCAAGAGTGAGCATTGAAAAATAACACAGAAAGAGAGAGAGAGAGAAAATGAAAACAGATCAGATGGAGAAAGATCAACTGCTATTAATTTCAATAATTTTTATCTCCTGGCACTAAGCTTGTGTACCTTAGTTCCACTGGCAAAGACAGAGAGATGCATTAATGGGAAACTTTACCTTTATAAACGCACAACTTCCACATTAAAAAACAGTCACAATACCAAAGACTTTCAAAACACAGAATCATAATTGATATCTCTGGGCTAGATTATGTCCCTGGGATACAGCTCATAGGAAGGAGCGGTGCATTACTGCACCGTAACAGAATCATAGAATCATAGAATATCAGGGTTGGAAGGGACCCCAGAAGATCATCTAGTCCAACCCCCTGCTCGAAGCAGGACCAATTCCCAGTTAAATCATCCCAGCCAGGGCTTTGTCAAGCCTGACCTTAAAAACCTCTAAGGAAGGAGATTCTACCACCTCCCTAGGTAACGCATTCCAGTGTTTCACCACCCTCCTAGTGAAAAAGTTTTTCCTAATATCCAATCTAAACCTCCCCCACTGCAACTTGAGACCATTACTCCTCGTTCTGTCATCTGCTACCATTGAGAACAGTCTAGAGCCATCCTCTTTGGAACCCCCTTTCAGGTAGTTGAAAGCAGCTATCAAATCCCCCCTCATTCTTCTCTTCTGCAGACTAAACAATCCCAGCTCCCTCAGCCTCTCCTCATAAGTCATGTGTTCTAGACCGCTAATCATTTTTGTTGCCCTTCGCTGGACTCTCTCCAATTTATCCACATCCTTCTTGTAGTGTGGGGCCCAAAACTGGACACAGTACTCCAGATGAGGCCTCACCAATGTCGAATAGAGGGGAACGATCACGTCCCTCGATCTGCTCGCTATGCCCCTACTTATACATCCCAAAATGCCATTGGCCTTCTTGGCAACAAGGGCACACTGCTGACTCATATCCAGCTTCTCATCCACTGTCACCCCTAGGTCCTTTTCCGCAGAACTGCTGCCTAGCCATTCGGCCCCTAGGCTGTAGCGGTGCATTGGATTCTTCCGTCCTAAGTGCAGGACCCTGCATTTATCCTTATTGAACCTCATCAGATTTCTTTTGGCCCAATCCTCCAATTTGTCTAGGTCCTTCTGTATCCTATCCCTCCCCTCCAGCGCATCTACCACTCCTCCCAGTTTAGTATCATCCGCAAATTTGCTGAGAGTGCAATCCACACCATCCTCCAGATCATTTATGAAGATATTGAACAAAACCGGCCCCAGGACCGACCCCTGGGGCACTCCACTTGACACCGGCTGCCAACTAGGCATGGAGCCATTGATCACTACCCGTTGAGCCAAGATTCTCCCCCCGTTTCCCCTTGATCCAAGAGTGTTATCTTACATGCCCTTAGGTCCCTGTTTGAGTGCACAGTCTTGGTTAGTAACTAGCCCTGTGTATTTAATACTATCTAATTTGGCATAATAAGAGGTGTACTAGACCCTAGTTCAGCAGAGCACTTAAGCAAATGCTTAACCTTGCAGTCAATGAGACCTAAACATGTGCTTACGTGCTTTGCTGAATAGAAGCTGTAATTTCCCCAGAATAGCTTCTTGAATATAAAATCATAGAAATCATAGAATTATAGAAATGTAGGGCTGGAAAGGACCAAGCAAACTTAGACCATCCCTGACAGGTGTTTGTCCAACCAGTTTTTAAAAACCTCAAGTGAGGAGGTTTCCACAACCTCCCTTGTAAGCTTATTCCAGAGCTTAACTACCCTTATAGTTAGAAAGTTTCCCCTAATATCTACCCTAATTCTGCCTTAAGACCATTACTTCTTGTCCTAACTTCAGTGGACATGGAGAACAATTGATCACCATCCTCTTTGTAATAGCACTTAACATATTTGGACTGTTATCTGGTTCCCCCTCAGTCTTGTTTTCTCAAGACTGAACATGTCCAATTTTTGTAACCTTGCCTCATTGGTCAGGTTTTCTACTGAACCTTTCATCATTTTTGTTACTCTCGTCTGGAAGCTCTCCAATTCGTCCACCCTGAATTGGGTACAGTACTCCAGCTGAGGCCTCACCAGTGCTGAGGAGAGTAGGAAAATTACCTCCTGTGTATTACATAGACATTCCTGTTAATACACCTGTGACAGGGTGGACTAGGCCCAGAGGCCTCAGTGTCCTGCCACACCTGTCCCAGGAAAGGAGCAGTAGAGGAGTCCTCTAAGCAGCCTAAAGTGGATGCAGGGGAAGCAGCCAATCAGAGAGGCTTCAGGTAGCAGCCAGTCAGGGACCAGGAGGGCCATATAAAAAGAGCTGCAGAGATGATCAGTTCCTTGCTGGAGCAAGGAAGAAGTGTAGATGTTGCTCCTGTCTGGCTAAAGGGAATGACAATACCATAGACAGCTCAGTGCGGGTAGGGAGAGGGCCAGTGAGGAAGAGTTCCTGTTTAGCTGTTGGGCCTGAACTTAGATGAGCCCTGAGGTAAAGGTGAAGCTTTGGCAATGTCTGGGGCTGTGGAGACGTGGCCCAGGGAGCTGAAAACTGTGTAGTTAAAGGGACATGGCAATATGTGGCTGCTATTCTTTGGGTTGCTGGGCTGCGACCCAGAATAGTGGGTGGGCCTGGGTCCCCCTGCATGGGTCACTGGGGAATTGGCCTACAATCAGACAGTGATTAAACCCCAGAATGGGAACTGAACTACTTAGTGCCCCAGCTGGGACCAGAATAGCTCAGGAGGGCAAAACTATTGCCTCCAGGGACAAAGCGCTAGGTCTATGGCCCAATACCTGGGCTGAGACTGTTTAAAGTCCACAAACACACCTGACCAGAAGGGATGCTTGTGAGAGGTGGGTGCCATGCTGTTACAACACCCCCAGAATATTAGCTTTTTTTGCAGTCGTATCATGTTGTTGACTCATAATCAGTTTGTGATCCACTATAATTCCCCAACCCTCTTCAGCGGTACTACCACCTAGCCAGTTACTCCATTCTGTAGTTGAGCATTTGATGTTTTTCCTTCTTAAGTGAAGTACTTTGCACTTGACTTTATAGTATTTCATCTTGTTGATTTTCGACCAAGTCTCCAATTTTTCAAAGTCATTTTGAACTTGAGTCCTATCCTCAAATGCTTGTAACCCCTTCCAGTATACTCCCCACTCAATTATCCAAGTCATTAATGAAAACATTGAATTGGTCCAGACGCAGGACTGACCCCTATGGGACTCCACTAGATACACCTTCCCAGTTTGACAGTGAACCATTGATAACTACTTCTTGGGTGTGGTCTTTCAACCAGTGGTGCACTCACCTGCTAGTAATTTCATCTAGACCCATTTCCCTAGTTTGCTTATGTGAATGTCATGTGGGACTGTGTCAAGCCTTTCTAAAAATCAAGATCTATCACAATTACAGCTTTCCCCCTACACCCTAGGCCAATAACTTTGTCAAAGAAGGAAATTCAGTTTGTCTGGCTTCATTTGTGCTTGACAAATCTATGCTGGCTATTCCTCAAAACCCTATTATCCTCCATGCTTACAAATTGATTGTTTAATAATTTGTTCCAATATTTTCCCAAGTATCAAAGTTAGATTAATGCTAGAATATAGCATGTTTCCCATAAAGACACAAAGGAAGAGAGCAAGGAAGCTGCTTTTTTGTTTTAATAACCACTTTAAAAAGTCTGAAAATTTCTTATGTCCATACCCCTTTGATATTCTAGTGAGCTCAAAAAATGCAAATATGGACAGTGATGCTATTAATCTCTTCTGAAAGTTAGATTCCCAATAGATATAAGAGTCTTTGATATTTAAGGATTAGGGAAATGCTTTTTAAAATACAGGCTTTTGAAAGGGCAATTGCAATATCCTTACTTGCACTGCATTTGTATCTCACTCCAAGAGGACATTCCATTGGAGTCAATGGAACTGTTTGTGGAGCAAAAGTACTATCAAACATGAGTTAAAGATTCCACAGTTTGGCCTTATATTGTATTTCAGTCTGTCTTTAACTATATATGTATTTTAAGAGAAGACATGTCAGAAATGGTTTTAGTTAATATTAATCCAAACTCAGGACGAAATTCTTCCATCTGGGAGATTTTCACTTAGCTTTCAACTTTATTCTAGTCTCTGTTCAGACCCTGACATGCACAGCTTTGATCTAATACCTTTCCTGAAGGATGGGGAAGAAGTCTGAAGTGCCACACTCCAGAAATGAATGGTCATTGTTCAGCTAATATATATATATATATATAAGTGTGTGTGTGTGTGTATATATATGTGGCTATAGTTGAGTATACTTTATCTGTTCAAGGTAACATTTGATCTGCCAAGTATGGAACTGACTTACCTAATTTTTATCATCTGAAATTATAATGATCACTTGCCTATCTGTGGTTACATAGGCCCAGATCATACAACTGGGTCCATACAGATGGACCATCTGCACCCATATGCAGCCCTGGGAGTCAGTTGCAGGGTTGTAGTCTGAACATACACGTTAGGGCCAAAAGAGAAGAGCCCCAGGTGATCCAAAGGATTGCTCTAAATGAGTTCTCTCAAACAACAGGCATCAAAAACATTACAATGCCACAGTAAAAGTTCATGTAACTCATGTGCTCTCTATCAGGACACAGTCGGTCCACTAAGTCTTGCATATCCCTGCTTGCATGTGACCTACTACTACAGAGAGGCAGCTCATTAGTAAGCATGACAAGTGCCACAAAATGCCACTGTTCCATTGCACTTTAAATGAGCCAGCTTCCATCCTTGCTTATTGCCAAGTTTATACATGGTTGGAAGAAAACAGTACCCACTTCTTTCAATCCCAGGAGTTTGAAAATTCAAACGATGGTGCCATAAAATCTTCACCTTGGAAAGGTGTTCATGTGCTAAAAGGGGGAGGGAAGAGTTTGGAATTTGATGCTTGTAAATTTGTAGCCCAGAGAGTGTTTCATTTTCAAAAAATTTAGCAATATCAGGGTGAAATTCACCCCTCCTGAAAGTGTGCTCACACAAGCCCTATGGACCACATACGCACTCAAAATGGGTTCAGTATAGGAGTGACTGAATGAAGTTCTATGGCCGGTGTTATGCATGAGGACAGACTAGAGGATCTAATGGTCCCTTCTGGACTTAAAATTGATGAATCTCTGTAGAGACCTGGAAAGAGGGTGAATTTCAACCCAAGAGGCTGATGTATTCATATATTGTCTTTACTTCAATCCATCTACTGCAGGAAGCAAAGGTCCTGCTGGAGAAGCGATTGAAATGCAAAGTATATGACAAATGGTACCAACTGCGACATCAGAATGTGGGTAGGAGACAACCAGCACCATTCACAGTCAACAAGCTAGATAAGACCCTTAACTCCATCAAGCCAGGCACAGTGGCGGGGTATGATAACATTTTACAGGAAATCATTAAACACCTTGGACCAAAGGCATCAGAGTAACTTACTATCTTCTACATACGGGTCACTAATGAGAAGAATTTACCATGTATTTGGCATCCAGCAAAGATTATTGCCATTCTTAAGCCAGAAAAGGACCCCTACAACATATCAAATTACTGCCAAATATCCTTGCTGTCAGTGTGTTTCAAGGAGGATCAAACACTCAGACACCAGTGAATTGCTCCGGATTTGGATGTCTTGCAAGTCAAGCAGGCAGGGTTCAGGAAAGGACGTAGCACCTGAGATCAAGTCCTGGCCTTGACCACCTTTATCAAAAATGGTTTTCAACAAAATCTAATGACTGGAGCCATCTTCTTGGATTTGACCACCCCCTATGACCACAGGCACTGACTTTCCAAAATGCCAGGGCTCTGCCCTAGGCTCTGTTCCCACTCCACCCCTGCCCCGGCATCTTCCCACCCAGTTCTGCTCCCTCCCTCAAGAACACCATGTCTTGCCCACTCCTCCCAGAGCCTCCTGCCTGCACACCGTGGAACAGTTGATCGCAGTGGGCGGGAGGCGCAGGGAAAGAGTGGGGGCCTGGCAGCAGATGGGAAGTGATGCAGGGGGCAACTGATAGAGGGGCTGCCGGTGGGTGCTCAGCACTCATCATTTTTTCCCTGTGCGTGCTCCAGCCATGGAGCACCCATGGACTTGCTGCCTATGCCTATGACACAGTTTGGCACAGAGGCCTTTTGTTTAAACTCTCTCAAGTTGCTGAGTGGTCAAAATAGTAGAGCTCTTTCTCCAAAACAGGCGGTTTAGAGTACACATGGGAAACGGCGGTAGTTCTTGAAGTGTCAGCGCAATGGCCTTCCTAAAGGCTCAGTTCTTTCACTGATCCTGTTCAATGTGTACATCAACACTCTCACGCAAGTTGTGCCAGCTACACTCTCACACGAGTTGATCTATGCTGACGACATCGGCTGCAGCTACCAAGCTCAGTCCTCCTTCAAACTGACACAGTCTTGAGCGACAGGAAGTTCATGGCGGCCTATTGTAGTCAGTGGTGCCTGTAGCTGAGCTTTTCCAAGATGGTTTCCAGTGTATTTCATCTGCATAATGCAAGCACACGACATGAGTTAAATACTTTCTTCAGTGGCCAGTGCCTGCAGCATGACCCAAACCCCGTTGACCTCAGTGTGACATGGGACAGGTCATTAATATAGTGCAACCACTTGAGGAAGCTGATGGTCAAAGTCAGTAGTCAGAACAACTTGCCAGAAAATTGGCCAGTTCAACCTGGGGTGTGAGCACTCTGATACTTTGAACATTAGCTCTAGCCCTCTGCTATTCAACAGCAGAGCACTACGTTCCTGTTTCGAACAGGACAGGACAACTGTGCAGCCATTCTCTTTAATGACCTGCAATGCAGCTGTGGTCAATTTCAGACTGTCTCATATCCTTGATGAGTGCCAATTGACTTTAATCAATAGCGGGCTACCAGCTCCACATGTTGGATCATATTAAAGAAGCCAGTGGCTTGGCATGAGCAACTCTAAGGCTGGTAACTATGATAACAACCTTGCAGAACCTGTGTGTGTGTGTGTATGAATGAATGAATGAATGTGTGAATAAATATGAGATTGAATGAAATGTTATAGCTATAACTAACTGCTTACTAGGATTCTTTCTGTATTCACAATAAATGTGGTATTTTGCCTTTTTCCCTTTAATAAGATCCTGCTGGTTTTTATTTTATTGGTACAACACACATCTGGCTGAGGATGCTGTTGAATGGTGGGGCACACTGTGCACATGCTGATAAATTTACTTCTATTAAAAGTAAAAGACATCCATGTAAACTGTTTTCTACTGCTGAAGCTGTATGTTTGTAGACCTGTGCACAATGGGAGACTGACCTGATGGAGACCTACGTACTACCACAATGTAAAGGTTAAATAATGAACAACAACAAATGGCTCAATTCTGCAAGGTGCTGTAGAATAATAGCCAGCTCTTATAAAGCACCTCTCATCAGTACAATTCCAAGCACTTTCCAAAAGTATAATTATCCCCATTTTACAGCTGGGGAAACTGAGCCACAGAGCAGTGAAGTGAATTTCCCAAAGTCACTCAGCAGGCTAGCAGCAAAGATGGGAACAGAACCCAGGTATTCTGAGTCGTAGTTCAGTGCTCTGTCCACTAGGCAATACTACCCTCAGTAAATACACTCTCGACTAACTTTAATGGGAGTTAGGTATTCAGTGCTTTGCAGCATCACCTGACAAGCAGTGTGTATGTACAATCAGATCATACCATAAGTTGTGCCATCACTTTATTTATTCATTTAAGTGAAAAACTACTTGTACATTTTCTGCAGCGCTTGAGCAATTACTAAGCAAATACTATACATTCCCGAGAGTGCTTTTATATATATGTTATGAATATACTTAAATGTGGTATGTTAGTGGAGCATGGCTGTTATGTGAAAGAGCCAGTAGGTTTATATTACATTATCTATCCACTTCCAAGATCCTATTTTTGACCACTGGATTCTATGGATCAGAGAATGAATTGCTGAAGAATAGTTACATTGGTTGGATATTCTGATTCCTCCCCACTCCTATGCTGGTATATCTCATGCCTGACATGCAACCCTCCTTGCTATCCCAGGCATGGACCCCTTGAGAGCAAACAGCCAAGTTGAGTTCAACAGTATGATAGTAATGTGGGATGAATAGATGTCCTTTTTAAAGACAAGAGTCCTGCAAACCAACACATTGCACATAAGCCCAGAGCCAAAACATGAAAAACATAACCCCCAGAAATACTTGCTGTAGCATCTTTGTACGTGATACCTCAAATTAATACCTGGGTTCAGATCCAGATGATCCAAACCTATGCCCACATTTTTTTCCCTGTTGAAATAAGAGAGCCCAAATTCATTAAACCATTCAGATCAAATCTCAGCCTGCATGAATCAACTGAACAGCACTATCCTTTGGACTAACCAAGCAGTCAATTAGGGCACATTAGGATGACATGAGCCAAAGGTCCCTATCTTAATCAAAAGTTCCAAGACTGGAGCTTTGCTCCCTACAAACCAAAATCTCGTCTAGGTATTCCTCACCCCCTCTGATGCCTTTGAGCTACAGGGTTTTCTCTCAAGTGGTGGAATTTTATCAACTGAAGCGTGAGCAAGTCGGATTGACAGAATAAATATGCAGCTTTACTTGTTTAATTGTTACTATCTTGGTCTCCCTAATCAAATTACTGCACAGTGTGTGCACATATGCATGGACTCTGCAGCAGCAACAGAGACATTCAGAGAAAAGGTTCTGTATTTTATTTAAAAATGAAGGGCTAGGCTGTCACAGTCTTGTCTGTGGTACAGCTATCACCCCTGTTACTATAGTATCTGAGCACCTCCCACTCCTGAATGTATTTATCCTCACACAACACCCCTGCTAGCTAGGGATGATTGTCCCTATTTTACAGACAAGAAACTGAGTCAAAAAATTAAATGACTTGCACACATGACATCTGTGGCAAAGTAGGGAATTGAACCTGCTTCTACAGCATCCTAGCCTAGTGTGCTAACCACCAGACTAGCCTTCTCAACAGAGGCTTTGACTCAGCCAGGTAGAGGAATAGGGCTCACATGCTTAGCCCTGCTCAAACTACTATGTTAGCTGAGGAGAGGGGGAGGGGAATGAGGACTGAGTGCCCACTAATCCCCTCTATGAGTAAGTGGGTGGGAAGTGCACAGCACGCCCTACACCCAGACTAGCCAGCCAGCCAAGCTGGCAGGTGCCTGGGGTGGGCAAACAACTCCTTGAAAAAGACTCCTCTCTAGTCTAGAGAGACAGCTGCGCTATCACCTCTTTACACCCGTCTGGTAATAGACAAGGGCTGTGTAACAAGGTTTCACTTCATCCAGCATCAGACCCTGCTGCTGTCTTAGTTTCCCCATTCTTGGGGTTCTCAAAACTGCCCCAGACACCATGCAAGTCAAGTGGCCACCCCTGCCAGGATCTACTTTATTATTAACACAGCACAGTTCAACACAAACTGGACAGATGCCCAGCAGCCTCACGCTGGGTCCTGCCCTGTTTGGTCTATGTGCCCTCACGAGAAGGTGGACTACCTCCCATTCTCACTGGATGTCCCAGCCTGGATTCCTAAACAAGTGTCAACTTCCTTCACTATCCATCTGCTCTGTCCAATCCAGGCTACTTCCTTCTGGAAGGACCAGATCCTTTCTCATGGCCACCAATTCCCTACTAAGAAATTTTGCACCTGCCCCTCACTACAGGGAAGTGTAGCCAAGCTTTTCCCTGTAGTGGGTGTGGAGAACCCCTTCCTGAGCCTCTCTAGATACCCTGCCTGTCTTTCCCAGGTGATCTGGCTGCCTTTTATCAGAAGCAACGCCCCCACTGATGCCTGGTCACCTGACCCAACTACCACCCCAACCCCAAATCACGCAAAAACAAGATGACTAGGTACAGGTGGGGCTGAATCAAACTTCTCTAAAAGGGCCAGCCCTCCTGTGACAGGTCTACTCACTATAATGCCCTTTACTCTACAGCATGGTGTAAAGGGGCCTTAGTATAACTGAAAATCCTTTTGTATTCTTAATGAACATGAAGTTACAGCATGATTAAAATAATAGAATGGCAGGAAGCCCAGAGGGATTTTGCACCTTCCTCTATCGTTGATTTTCAAATACAGACAGTTTAAGAAGCAGTGACATAGCTGTACAATACACAGCTGTCTCTTTGTCTGGGTGACAAACACCTTGGCTTATTTATTTTTTAAAAATCAATTCCATGTAAATGTTCTCTGTATCCTCCCCGTCAAAATGCATATATCACATTTAGAGATCTGCTACTAGCCCCACAGATCTGATGATGGAAAACGCCTGCAAAATAAGTGTCTTACAACCATGATTAAAACAAAAGGAGTGAGGTGCAAAATGATACTTTCAGGATTACCATATATATTTACTCATCCTAGAGCTCAACTCAGATAATTTATAAGAGTCACTCTCTACTGCTTCCTAAGGGAAGAACAGTGGTTACAACAGATCATCTTAATAGGCAATAATGTCTAGTAGGAACTGGAAAATTCCTGCCTTAGGACTTCTGCCACACTATTAAGAAGTGCTAGACTCTGACCTAGTTTTTACAAATGTTTGGACCACGCTCAGTGCATTTCCTGCAACAGTTAAGTTCAAATAACTCTGCTGAATGTGCAGAACACAGAGAAATCAGTTACACATTGCATATTTCCTGTATGAAGTGCTTTCTCAGCAATAATTCTATGGAGACTCCATGTATTAATCAAGAGAAGAAGAGGCCCATCTCAGGAGGACACCCTGCCTTATTGCCATCTCAAGGACCTAGCTAGAGATCGATCGTGGTGTCACTTGATCTGCAAGGAAGCTATGCCCCTTTGAGTTTTGCCATGATGATGACTGCCATGGAGGAAAAAACAGCAGAATTCAGACACAGCTTGGATGCGTGGGGTGAGAGAAAATCGGAGAGTAAAAGGTTGTGGGCCTGGGCAGTAGGGAGACTGGTGGTGTGTTCAACTATGACAGAAAATGGAGAAAGGAGAAGGCTTTGGAGGAAAAATAGTCCATTTTGGGTCATCTTGTGTTTAAGTTGACCCTGATGCTCTCAGAGACTGTGTTGCAAGACTGAATGGAGGGAGATAAGTTAGGAGTACAGAGGTACATTTGTGAGTCATCAGTATAAAAGAGTCACTGAAGCCACATCAGCTGATAAGATCACACAGAAAAATGTGAAGGGAGAAGTAGAGGTGGCCCAGGAGACCCTCACAGAAAGTAGAAGAGGGCAGGAGGACCCACTGAAAGAGAGACTGAAGAAATGGCCACAGACATATGTGCAGAACTAGGAGAAGCCAATAGCGTGGAAGTCTGGAGAGCACAAGTTGTTGAGAAAGAGCATCACGTAGTGTCAAAAGCAGCAGGTGTCAGAGTATGGGGATCAGAGACCCTGTGATTTGTCCAGGAAGAGATTATTCAAAACCTTGCTGAAAGCAGTCTTGGTGAAGGGGATGGGGATTCAGGACTGTGGTGGGGACAAGGAACTCAAAGTGATTGTTTTACCTGGCATGTACAATGAATTTAGAAATGTGGTATTAGTTGGAGAAGCAGGTGGGGATGGAACACCAGACCATGCTTGAACTCTGACTGGGTGAATCAGAAGAGTGGGGGAGAGAGAGGATAAAGAGGAGGGAAGGGAGTTCAGAAGCCAGGACAGGGTGAAGTCTATAGTGTGGAGGAAGACAGTAAGCAAGAGATGTTAGAGTCAGAGAGAGAAAGAAGAGGGGATGAAAGAGGACAAGATGTTGAAGATGTTGACAAGATTTTTTGTTGTTGTTTTTGAAAAAAAGAGTTAAGAAAGGTTTGCAAGTGACAATGTGGTTTGTTGGTGTGGAAATTAATGCGGGTGGAAGGACAGTGTTTGTTTGACAAAGAAAATAGAGATGAAAGAGCACAAGACAAACTCATTGTGGGAGACATCCATAAAGTCACTAGGAACTTTCTCTAGAGGCGGCTTAAGAGCAGATGAATTGGATATTGGGTGTAAGATGGGTTTGGAGAAACAGACTATGCATAGGGAGAGAGGGGCAAAGGTATCAAGAGAAGAGGAGAAAATAAAGTGGAAAGGACTCAGTCACTGACTTGATAAATTTAATTGTCAAGAGAGCCAATAGGTTGGAAGACACATGTTAAGGTGAGGAGAGAGTTAAAGCTATGTTGAAATAATTAGGAATGAAAAAAACATTTCCCAACCATGCTCACATTGACAACTGATATGCCACATAGCTTTTTCATTCACTGTTTTTAAAAGCTCTGTTTTTCAGAACAAGCACAATACCTGCTATTAGGCAGCCCAGAAGAGAGCTGCTGCACTGAACTCATTGCAGGTTAGTTGTACATCTTTTTATATTAAGTATTGGACATGCTGAGGAGGGACCCACTTGTTGCCGTTTTATATTTCCCAGCAAAGTGATGTTTCTACATGGATTCCTTTCTCTTGACAGCTTCAGTAATACTCTGGCTGAGACGGGCAATGGTTTGTAAATTATTCTGGGGGCGGGAAAAGTTGCCTTTAGTTTGGTGTTGTGGAGATGCTACTTTGTTTTCCAAAAATGCAGAGACATCTTTGCATGCTGGGCAAGAATCCACCTGCTCATGCACAGGTGCACAAGTTGGAGTGGGGTGGGAAAGGAAAGAGGCCAGGATGCCCTTCCTGACTTCTACAAATAGCGGTTAGAATTCTGGAGCTTGCACCCTGAGCATAATGTGCAGGGAAGCATGAACGCAGGCACGTGGGACCAGATAGTACCACACCCCCTGCAAAGTGTGACCACAGACCTCATTCTGTATCACTAGTGAGTGGAAGCTGTTGTGAGGAAGAAAGTATGATGCCCCCTTTAAATGGATTAGCAATAGCAACCATTAACACCTGCAGGGCTGGTACTGCCTGCCTATTATTAAGGATGCCTGACACTTCCTATTATAAGACCTACCTTTTCAGTTGCTTATAAGTTTGCCAAACTTTAAAGTGTTTGGGAAAAAGTTTTCCCTGCTGGATGTCTGCCCCCGTGTAAATTGTTTGGTTCAGCCATCTGAGAACAAGGCTAGGGAAAAAACATTGTTCAAAAACTTCTGGCAACCTCTTTTTTGAGACGTTCTTAAGCACATATGCTTTGGACAAGACATTTAGCAAAGGGGTGGCCTTTGTGTCAGGGATGTGCCTTTTGTTGCAGTCATGAAAATCTGCCCAAATGTGGCCAGGTTTATACCTTTGAAAAGTCACAGTTTGCACATGCTCAGCAGGTGCTTGCTAGAATTTCACAGCTAAATTTCCGGAAGATTCCATCTGCATAGGGGCTGAGAAGTACTTTCCTTGTCCCTGCAGGTCTGGACTGAGCACCAGAACAGGGAGCCTACATTTGTATCCATGAAGCATGGAGGAGGAAAGCCATCCAAGTTGAATGAAGAGGAGACAAGCCCACAGATAACTCTCCTTCACCGCACAGCCCTGCTCCATCCCCAGAGCAGGCCCTCTCTGTGCACTGAATGAGGCAGGGGTCCTGTGGGAAAAATAGTATGCAATCATGTAATTAAGGACTGTATCATAATGCATATGCACAAGGGGGCTGTATTACAGGTTCATGGGCAAAGATTAATGCGATGATCATCTGGCTTTTCTGAGGCATTGCATCCTGCAATCATTTGGCTCTTATGATTCCATTGCCCCTTTAGCACAAGGGTAATATAAACCCGGGGAGGTGATGTAACCCAGTGTAAAACACGTAACATGATTTAAATACATATACACACATCCCTCTATTATAATAATCTGCAGGTTACTCTTGTTTAAAGTACATGTTACAGGAAAGTGTGTGCTGTAAGTTTTTGGACAGAGGTAACAAAGCTCAAATAATGAATGGATACAAAACTGAACTAGGTTTGAAAATAAATGTAGGGTGATACACAGGTCACGTAAGCAGCAGGACAGATAACAGATGGACACAGATAATCTTGGATTGGATACTGAACAGTGAAAATGCAGCAGAGTGACTGAAATGTCAGCAGGCAATGTGAAACAGCGCTCCGGGCTGGAGCCTGCAATCCTAACTCATGCAAAACTCCCCTTTTACTGTCAACATTCCCATGAAAGTCAAGAACACAAGATCAATGCTAGCAGTAAAAAAATAGCATGAAAGACTGAGAAAAAGCCTTCTATAATCAGATGTCCAGCCATATAAGTTGCAACCAGTAGGAACATATTCATTCCAAAGAAGCTGAAGTCAGCAATGATCTAAATGTGCATGAAATGGAGATCTAAATTAATGTGGTACTGCTCTCCTTTTCTTGACACTCATAACTGAGTTATTCAAATCACCTCTAATGAGAAGGAGGTGCTATTTATTGAAATAAAAGCCAATGTTAAACATTATCATTCAACTTCAAACTAGGAAACAAACAGAGGAGTGGGGGGATGGCGGGGAATTGGAGCTATAGAAGTATTTGGTTCAATTTCTTTTTTTAAATCGTGTGGTTTCCTTGTTGCTCTCTCTTTATTCTGTATAAAAACATTGCCTGATGAATGCAGGATTTACATTGCAGGCTGACGTAGCTTTGCTATTCCAAGCTACCTAATTACAGATGATATTACGTCATTTCAATGCATCTCAACCCCTATGTTTAGGGATTATAGTCCATTAGGGATTTAGATGAGACCACAAAATCTCAATTCACTTTGGACATTTCACAGATAATAACTAATAATGATTTTCGGTCACTCTATTCTGAGCTGGATATGAAATATTTAATCTAGTAATTCAGTGAATCCTCCAGTCTGTTTTATAAATACAGAATGCCTCGGTTATAACAGACCATCAAAGCTCCCCACACCTGCATCTAGCATTTCTTTAACACAAGGCTAAGTGTCAAGAGTAGACAGTCTATGATATGCCTTTCTGAAAGCTGGAGAAAGGGAATAATTTACAGGGATTAAAGAGAATTCACAGGCTGATAGGGCAAGTCTGATTCTTTGTATTTTATATAAATTCCTCTTCCAAACAAGAGGAATGAGGCATGCTGGAAGGAAGTTTACTGCTGAAGCCAGTAGCTTGGCTTCATTTATTCGTATTTGCTACAACTATGAATCTGCTGGCTTCAGTGATTTTGGTACTCAAGAACAGAGGCAAATGGTGCTGAGAATGTTCCCTAGAAAGTGCTAAATTCTTCTCTTCGTTACAGCAATGCAGTGGCATATGACCAAAACCATTCAAAACTGCACAGAATATTTGTTTCACTAACGAAGGTTTACAAGGTTTCTGGACATCTGTTCTCTGAGAGGGGATGAATCTCTGTAACTCTTCTAACTTCTGGTTTGCTAACTCATGAACTCACCTTGCCCCTTCAGCACACTAGTAACTAGAGCTGGTCCAAAAACTGGAATTTTGATCCCATGGCACATTCCTAGAGTCCAAAATTTGGTTTAATCCCAAATCAGATGAAAAGCTAAAATCAGAATTTTTCACAAAACAAAATATTCTGAAATATTTTGCTTTAATCATATTTTTTATTTTGATAAGGTTGAAATGATTTTTTTTGTTATAATATACAAGTCGAAACGAAACATTTCAACCATTATAGAAATGTTTTGATAATTTAACATTGATGTTTTCAATGAAGTTGAAATGTCCTTGCAAAACGTTTCAATTCAGTTGAATGAGCATTTTCCAATGGAAAACTGTTCCCCTGGAAAATTTTTGACCAGCTCTACAAGTAACATAATATAACCTCTGTAGTTATACTTCAAGTACTGTTCACTCTCAGTGATACTATACAGTATTGTTACTCTCAACAATACCATACAGTGTTGATTAATCAAAGCCCAGAGGCTCCAGTTAGGGTTGGATTGTGCTCAGCGCTGTACAAAACACTTCAAAAGTCAATTCCTGCTCCCTGTTTAGCAGGGTTTTTGAAGGAACAAATGGAAGCTTGGCACCTAGCTCTCGTTGCCTTTCATTAGGAGTTGGGATCTAGTTCTTGTTTTTTGCCTTTGAAAAGTCTCCCCCTGCCAGTATTCAGATGTATGTGTACACACACAAAGGGTGGGATCCTGATCCCACTGAAGTCAATAGCACAATTCCTATTGTCTTCAACGGAGCCCAAGATTTTATTCAGTCTTTTTCCTCCCTCTCTTCCCCCACTTCTCACGAACATGTCTTTGTCTTCTCCCCACTGTTATCATCTGTCTGTTCTGTACACTATCCCCTTTTGTTTCTAAAATATGAAAAACATTCTATAAAAATGTGAGTAGAATAAAAGATGGGTATTATCCATAATTGTCTTGAAGAGAATGAAATCTTTAACTCAAGTTCCTGTCCATTAAACAGATGAAAAATATCATCTTTTCTCCTGTTGCTGCTCTGAGACATAAAGCTCTGCCTATAATTTTGAAGCAATTTAGATTTTATTAATTATTGTTGAGCAAGAAAGTCATTCAGCTGATCAGTGAAGTTAGGCAAGTCCCAATGAATATGCAGAACAGCACCAGCTCTGGCACCCACGATGCCCGCTGCCACTGGACGAGGCTTTGCTAAGCAGTGACGCCCATTCCCATACTGGTACTATGGTCCTGACTTTTCATAGACTTGTCCCACATTCTGTAATCTACATCTGAAGGCTATTGAGAGAATCCTGAATTCCTGAGCCTTATGATGCTGTTGCTGTGTCTACACGATAGAGTAATGCAACATTAGAAAAAGGATTGGCTAGTGGTTAGAGTGCTAGCCAGAGATCTGGGTTCGGTGCTCTGTCATAGATATCCTGTGGAACCTTGGGCAAGTCACTTAGCCTCAGTTCCCTTCTGTAAAATGGGTTAACAGAACTGCCTTATCTTATGGGGGTGTTGTGAGAATGAATATGTTAAAGTTGGTGAAGGGCTCAGCTACTACTACAGTGATCGGGGCCAGATAAGTATCTTAGATAGAGTGATCATTATTGAGTAACTTGAAATGGAATATGCTGCTAATATGCTGCCTATACTCAAATTGCGCCAAAGCCTTTTAAGGAACAGACAATTTGATTTTAAAAATTGCATAGGATATTATTATTGTTAATCATAGAGTATCAGGGTTGGAAGGGACCTCAGGAGGTCATCTAGTCCAACCCCCTGCTCAAAGCAGGACCAATCCCCAATTTTTGCCCCAATCCCTAAATGGCCCCCTCAAGGATTGAACTCACAATCCTGGGTTTAGCAGGCCAATGCTCAAACCACTGAACTATCTCTCAGGTTTCAGAGGAACAGCCGTGTTAGTCTGTATTCGCAAAAAGAAAAGGAGTACTTGTGGCACCTTAGAGACTAACCAATTTATTTGAGCATGAGCTTTTGTGAGCTACAGCTCACTTCATCGGATGCATACCGTGGAAACTGCAGCAGACATTATATACACACAGAGATCATGAAACAATACCTCCTCCCACCCCACTGTCCTGCTGGTAATAGCTTATCTAAAGTGATCATCAAGTTGGGCCATTTCCAGCACAAATCCAGGTTTTATCACCCTCCACCCCCCACACACAAACTCACTCTCCTGCTGGTAATAGCCCATCCAAAGTGGCAACTCTCTTCACAATGTGCATGATAATCAAGGTGGGCCATTTCCTGCACAAATCCAGGTTCTCTCACCCCCTCACCCCCCTCCAAAAACCACACACACAAACTCACTATCCTGCTGGTAATAGCTCATCCAAAGTGACCACTCTCCCTACAATGTGCATGATAATCAAGGTGGGCCATTTCCAGCACAAATCCAGGCTTTCTCACCCCCCCCACCCCCATACACACACAAACTCACTCTCCTGCTGGTAATAGCTCATCCAAAGTGACCACTCTCCCTACAATGTGCATGGTAATCAAGGTGGGCCATGTCCAGCACAAATCCAGGCTTTCTCACCCCCCCCCATAACTATTTTACATTTGGGGACAATGTATACCTTCAGATCAGCAGCACTGCTATGGGTACCTGCATGGCCCCACAGTATGCCAACATTTTTATGGCTGATTTAGAACAACGCTTCCTCAGCTCTCATCCCCTAAAGCCCCTACTCTACTTGCGCTATATTGATGACATCTTCATCATCTGGACCCATGGAAAAGAAGCCCTTGAGGAATTCCACCATGATTTCAACAACTTCCATCCCACCATCAACCTCAGCCTGGTCCAGTCCACACAAGAGATCCACTTCCTGGACACTACAGTGCTAATAAACAATGGTCACATAAACACCACCCTATACCGGAAACCTACTGACCGCTATTCCTACCTACATGCCTCCAGCTTTCACCCTGACCACACCACACGATCCATCGTCTACAGCCAAGCTCTGCGATACAACAGCATTTGCTCCAACCCCTCAGACAGAGACAAACACCTACAAGATCTCTATAAAGCTTTCTTACAACTACAATACCCACCTGCGGAAGTGAAGAAACAGATTGATAGAGCCAGAAGAGTTCCCAGAAGTCACCTACTACAGGACAGGCCTAACAAAGAAAATAACAGAACGCCACTAGCCGTCACCTTCAGCCCCCAACTAAAACCCCTCCAACGCATTATTAAGGATCTACAACCTATCCTAAAGGATGACCCAACACTCTCACAAACCTTGGGAGACAGGCCAGTCCTTGCCTACAGACAGCCCTGCAACCTGAAGCAAATACTCACCAACAACCACATACCACACAACAGAACCACTAACCCAGGAACATATCCTTGCAACAAAGCCCGTTGCCAACTGTGCCCACATATCTATTCAAGGGACACCATCACAGGGCCTAATAACATCAGCCACACTATCAGAGGCTCATTCACCTGCACATCCACCAATGTGATATATGCCATCATGTGCCAGCAATGCCCCTCTGCCATTTACATTGGTCAAACTGGACAGTCTCTGCGTAAAAGAATAAATGGACACAAATCAGATGTCAAGAATTATAACATTCATAAACCAGTCGGAGAACACTTCAATCTCTCTGGTCACGCAATCACAGACATGAAGGTCACTATCTTAAAACAAAAAAACTTCAAATCCAGACTCCAGCGAGAAACTGCTGAATTGGAATCATTTGCAAATTGGATACTATTAATTCAGGCTTAAATAGAGACTGGGAGCAAGTCTTCCTTTAAATAGGCTAAGTCATTATGCAAGGTAGCCTATTTCCCCTTGTTTTTTCCTACCCCCCCCCCCCAGATGTTCTGGTTAAACTTGGATTTAAACTTGGAGAGTGGTCAGTTTGGATGAGCTATTGCCAGCAGGAGAGTGAGTTTGTGTGTGTGTGTGTGTGTCCCCCGGGGAAAGTGGGGGGGGGTGAGAAAGCCTGGATTTGTGCTGGACATGGCCCACCTTGATTACCATGCACATTGTAGGGAGAGTGGTCACTTTGGATGAGCTATTACCAGCAGGATAGTGAGTTTGTGTGTGTGGTTTTTGGAGGAGGGTGAGGGGGTGAGAGAACCTGGATTTGTGCAGGAAATGGCCCACCTTGATTATCATGCACATTGTGAAGAGAGTTGCCACTTTGGATGGGCTATTACCAGCAGGAGGGTGAGTTTGTGTGTGGGGGGGTGGAGGGTGATAAAACCTGGATTTGTGCTGGAAATGGCCCAACTTGATGATCACTTTAGATAAGCTATTACCAGCAGGACAGTGGGGTGGGAGGAGGTATTGTTTCATGATCTCTGTGTGTATATAATGTCTGCTGCAGTTTCCACGGTATGCATCCGATGAAGTGAGCTGTAGCTCATAAAAACTCATGCTCAAATAAATTGGTTAGTCTCTAAGTACTCCTTTTCTTTTTGTGAACTATCTCTCCTTCCTCTGTTGAGTGGTAGCAGATGTCTGGGGCTTTGCAGGTCTATTTCCCATTGGAAAAAAATCAGTGATGCAGTCTGGGAATACTGCCAAGTGTAACTTGTTTTATTTATACTAGCCCTGGAGCAGAGATGGTTAAACAGCATGCAGGGCAATTGCTTTTTCCATCAGTGTCCAGTTCTTAGGAAGCAGCTCTGCATCAAGAATTGATTCCTGTCAGACACCACGGCTGAGAGTCAATTCTCCTGCTTCCCACATAGGTCCCCAGAGTCTTGCATAACAAAACTACCACTGGTTTCAGAGTAGCAGCCGTGTTAGTCTGTATTTGCAAAAAGAAAAGGAGGACTTGTGGCACCTTAGAGACTAACCAATTTATTTGTTAAAACTACCACTGTCACCACATAGCGTGTCTCCTCAAGACTGAACACTTGCTCAGCATCAGAAATGTACCTGGCAGACACACAAATCTTTTTACATTTCAGATTTGTGAAAGCAGAGGCAACTTTTCTAGCTCGTCAATGATATTTTTATGATGAACAAGGTCATTCTCTTAATTGACAGGTTTTACTTGTGCACTTTTGGGCTTGATCCCGACCTCACTGAAGTCAATGACAAAGCTCCCATTGATTGTTTTGGCCAGGGCCTTGGACAGGCCAGAGCGAGCACTGCAATAGCAGAATTTTGGACACCATTCTGGGAGTCCTCAAGACTTATTGGCAGAGTGGGAGAAGACAGGCAGCTTTCAAGAAGCCACCCACAACCTTCACCAGCGGCACATCAGTTTGTTTGCAGTGTGTGTGTTGGTGGTGGGGAAGAGGACAGATCTAGGGGCTTCCCCCCTCCCATTGCTTTTCTACTCTGCCCTAAAGGAGTATTAGAAAGTTTGCTGCTGTAGCCTACCTGTCGAATGAGATCTGAGCTGCTGCAATATGCTCCTCCCAAGATGAATCCAAGAATGCATACTGTCTGGATCTCTCACAGACCTCCAAAGCACTTATGAAGCCTGTGAAAGGACAGAGACAGAGAGACTACATTATAAGGTCTGACCATTAGAGGAGCTTTTATTGAGTTTGATAGTTGTTTTGTTTTTCTCCAGTCTCTGGTTTCTTATGTATTAGTAATATCCCTACTGCTTTCCCCTCCCCCACCCACCGTTTTAATAGTGAAAGGTCTGTTTAAATGAGGGAAAGTAATTAAGTAAAGTTCTGGAAGTTATGTGAAAGACTAGAAACTTTCAAAGAGAGAAGCAAATGCAATGTCTTCCATATTGATTTAATGAAGTCTGGAGCATTGATATAGAGCTGGCAACAACTTTGTTACCATAGTTGGAACACACTATAAGAGCTGGGGCCAATATTTTAAAACTTAGCACCTAAGACCCCAATTGAGCAAGGTACTTTGCCACATGCCAAAATTTTCAGCACATGTATAGTCCCATTGGACTTCAATGGGACTACTCAGATCTTTGAAGCGGGGCATGCTCTTAAGCACATTGCTGACTCAGGGCCTAGACCAGGGGTGGCCAACCTGAGCTTGAGAAGGAGACAGAATTTACCAATGTACCTTGCCAAAGAGCCACAGTAATACGCCAGCGAGCCCCCATCAGCTCCCCGCCTCCTGCCCACCAGCAGCCCTGCTGATCAGCGCCTCCCCCTTCCTCCCCGCACCTCCTGATCAGCTGTTTCATGGAGTGCAGGGGGCTCGGAGTGGGAGGAGCGAGGGCATGGCAGGCTCGGGGAGGGGGCGGGAAGGGGTGGAGTGGGGGCAGGGCCTGTGGCAGAGCCGGGGGTTGAGCAGTGAGCCCCCCCCGGCACATTGGCAAGTTGGGGCCTGTAGCTCCAGCCCCGGAGTCGGTGCCTAGACAAGGAGCCGCACGTTAACGTCTGGAGAGCCGCGTGTGGCTCCGGAGCCCCAGGTTGGCCACCCCTGGCCTAGACCCATGGTATGGACCTTAATTGAAAATGACCTTCATTTCAGATGTGCAGAGCACCCACAACTCCCGTTAAATTAAATGAAAATGATGGGCATTGAGCCTCAAAGTCTGGCCATGCTGCATGCCAAAGCTAGATTTAGGTGCTTTATGTCAGGCATCCAGGTTTGAAAATCCTACCCATAAGTTTGACCAGCTGCTCTTTATGACCCACAGAAAAAAAAGTAACAGATTCCTAACCATTAGGTATGGGAGTGAAGGAGGATTTTCTGTACCATGCTTTGTAGGGCTGTGGAACCTGAAAATTCATTGGCCTCCTGATACTGGAGCCAATTAACCCTGACAGAACAGTATTTATGGTAACACAGAGAGCACTTGCCAAGGGAATAGAAGAAGAATAACCTTTCTGTGCTATTGCTCTGACCATTTTGAACTATGGTCTTCATAACTAGTATGATGAAAAATCAAATGCCAAAGGAGCCAAGGTGAAGAATGAAATGGACGCAGGGATTGAAAGTCTGAGTACGTTCGAAAAGCAGCAGAGCTAATCCTCATTTTCTGACAATGGTTTGCAGCGGGCAAGATGCATGGTGTTTCAAATGCTATATGAGCAGTTGTGAGATTTACTGTTTTTCACAGTGTCCATTTTAGAGTTACAAAGTTTTATTATTAAACAGGTCCAGAAAAAACATTAGTTTAAGCGCACTGTGCAGAAAGACCATTTACACTAGATAATCAGTTCGAACAACTTTTCTGTACAAAGCTTCAATAAAATACTTTTACATTTATCATCCCAGTTAATTGTAATGAGTCTAAACCCAATGAGCCTTACCTCTAAACTCCATTTAAGACAATAGTTAATTGCTTTATTTTAATAAATGTTGACAGAATGGTGAGTATAACAATGACTGAACTTTCAATTACTACATAAATGAAGATATACAGTACTAATGATATACACAATCTGAAAAGCAATTAGGATCTAGAGCGCAGAATAGGCATTTCTTTTAGAGACGGTAATAAATGAATTGGTTTGATTTGAACATGAAGTGGAAAGAGTTTTCAGAAAGAAGAAAGTCACCATTCATTATGCAATACCATATCTGGAATTTTAGTTTTATTCATTTCTAATTCCCTGTTCTTTGCATTGTGGTCCTTATCCACTTTGCGTGCAAGACCCATGAATAGCAGTGACATGGGAAAGAGAGTGGGATCTAGTGAGGGCTGGCAATCCATGCATAATACTCTGTATTTATACAGCACCTGTCCTCTGAGGATCTCTAAGCCCTCTACATACTCTGAATTAAGCTTCACAGTACCATTGGGAGGCAGGGAAATACCATCCCCACCATTCGACAGATGGAGAAATGGAGATACAGATTTCAGAGTAGCAGCCGTGTTAGTCTGTATTCGCAAAAAGAAAAGGAGTACTTGTGGCACCTTAGAGACTAACAAATTTATTTGAGCATAAGCTTTCGAAGTGAGCTGTAGCTCACGAAAGCTTATGCTCAAATAAATTTGTTAGTCTCTAAGGTGTCACAAGTACTCCTTTTCTTTTTGCAGATACAGATTGTTACTCAAGAAGCTATGGAAAAGGTGGGACTAGACCCCAGGATCAAATTACAGCCAATTCTATACCTTAGCAAAGCAATGTGGGTCTGTGGCTAGGACCCTAGACTCAGACACACCAGATTAGTAGTCAGTAAATCTGAGTTCTGTTCCTGGTTCCCCCACTGACCATGGGTAAGTCTGGCTTCTATCTTGTCCCATCAGTTTGTAAACCCTTGCTGCAGGGGCAGTCTCTTCCTAGGCCCTAACTTGTTGGGGCCTCAAGATGCTAGTGAAATAAAAGTAGTTAATAACAACAACAATCCAAACAACATCTGTCCTCCTGGGGAGCAAGTCACAACTGTAGATGACTGCTGAACACTTTTTGTCCATTTTCCCTTATGTGTACAGCTCCACTCCCAGTGTGATGCAGGACTCCCTTTAGACGCTAGCTTTCTGAGTTGAATGCATTTCCCTCTTGGTTATCATACCCGTGGGGGGAAGTGTTAGTTTGATGCAGTTTCATCAATCTCATTTGAGAATTTTAAGATCTCTGTTGCCTGGTCGCCTTTAATCACAGGTGGTGAGGAATAAGCTTAATTTTCATTCTCTTTCCTCATAACTCAAAGCTTTGAGATGTGTAACTTTTCACTCCTTCCATGCTGTGCCCCATTAAAAGGAGTTATATTCTTCCAAAGGTATACTGACAGACACTTTAGGTGACCTGTAACCAGTACCTAATATAGAAACACTGTATTACCACTTCCTTTGATTTACTGTATAATTATATTTCTCTAGCAACACAACCCACAATCCTGTTTGCCTTCTTTAGAGAAACCACAGCCTGAGCTAGGACATCCTGGATTTGATTTTCTCCCCCTCTTACAAGCACTCCCAAAGCTTTTCTCTTGGCAGTATGCAGCAGTACATTTCCATTTTGCAATTCCTCTTTTGGTTCTTTGTTCCATGACTGATTGTTCTCTGTTTATCTATATTTAATCACATTTGCCATTTAGATATTACTTCGGAGTCCAATTTCAAAGCTCATTATCATTTGTTGGTCTTTAGCATAATTTACAAACCTGAAAACCTTGATTTCAGTGTCATTATGCGCATTGTTAATATAAACAGTAACAAAGCTCATGTCCCAATGCTGCTTTCTGTGGAGTTTTTCTGACAATCTTAAAGGAAACAAAACATTACTGCTTCTAGCACTAGTCTAATTTAAAGCACTGCGCTAATATCTCCCGGCTCCATGGCTCTGCCCTTAGATGTTATTTTAATTGGAAACCAAGGATTTGTGTTTAAAAGTGTTATGAATATCCTAGCACTGTGTAGTGTTCAGTTTCATTACAGCAGCCTTTACACTGACAGTAAAACTCAAAGAATTTTAACAAGCTAGTGAAGCATAACCTGGTTTTCCTGAAGTCACCTGGGTTTTCCGAAATGGACCCCATCCTTTGCTGGGCTTTAAAAATCGGATTAATGATTTGGATAAACACCTACTATTTTCATTTGAAAAAGGTACAATGCCATATATTTCTACACTTGTACCAAGTGACATAACATGGGTGGGAATTCTGAACAAAGATGAAGAGTATGTTATGGCCCAAACTAGAGGAATTAGTGTGGGTCACTATTTCTTTTCCTTTTATTAGTCTGATCCTGCCAGTTCAGCAGAATGACTCATGCAAACAAGAGTTTTCAGGGTCAGGACCTGATTTCACTGCTCTTGTCTGTCAGGAAACCCCATTTTCTGAATTTGTCTGGTAATCTATCAGTGTGTGTGTGCAGATCCCTTCCCTGGTTTGACTAGTATGACTTTTTAATTAACCAGTCCAGCTATTTTTGTTCAACTGGGCTGGAGGCAAGTAGGCTAGGGTGACCAGATGTCCTGATTTTATAGGGACAGTCCTGATATTTGGGGCTTTGTCTTATATAGACACCTCTTACCCCCCACTCCCTGTCCCAATTTTTCACACTTAATGTCCTGTCACCCTAAAGTAGGCTGACATGGGGATTGAATGTCTTGTCTTTTGGGTGGCTTTTGATTCTGTACTGAAAGGGTCACCCTGGCTATTTTAACTGATTACCAGATGGAAAACACCTCCCCTGACACGTTATTACACAAACACCATAGGCGGGGCTGATAGCTCTGCCTATTATTAAGGCTGCCCGACCCTTCCCATTATAAGACCCCTTTTCAGTTGCTTCTAACTTTGCCAAACTTTAACCATTTGGGCTGACATGCCAGGTGTCTGCTTCCACCTGGATTTTGGGGGAAAATTTCAGCCAAAGTAGTTCAGCCATACTGAGAACAAGGCCAGGGGAAAAGGCATTGTTTTGCCCATATTGAAAAATTCTGGCAACATGATCCTCGCACATGCTGTGGAACAGGGACTTGAAATGTGGGTGGGGGTGGCCCTTATGTCAGCCATCCCCCATGAAAATCCACCAAAATTTGGCCAAGTTATAAGCCTTGGTGGGGGGAGAAGAATCACAGCTTGCTCATGCTCAGTAGAGACTAGCTAGAGCTAAGCTAAAATCTCCAAATATTCTGTCCACATTGAGCATGCTCAAGCCTCTCACAGCTCCTAGTATTGACCAGACTGTGCATGTGCCATCCCCACAGAGTGACTAAACATGTGCCCTCCGGCCCCAAGGCTACAGGGGCTAAGCCTGACTTTCCCTATAATGGCTGCTTCCAGCTCCTCTGGGCCAGGCACTGGATCTGAGCACAGGGAGCCTGTGTCTCGTGTGCTCTCAGTGATTCCCCTGCTGGCACCGAGGCATCCTGGAGGAGGAAGCCTTCTGATTCAAATGCAGAGGGGCAAGATCCAGACCGGAGGGAAGGGGGGATGAAGTCAGGGTCTGGAACTGAGAGACAGTGAGGGAAACAGGGCGTGTGGGGGTGGGGTGGGGTTGGGGGATAGATGGATGACTGGGACCAAGGTGGGAGCACTGAGTTTGCACAAGGAGCTGGGGGTAGCTGGGGACTGGGACTGGCTGGACAAGGAGCCCTGCACAGGGCAGTGGGAGACTGTGATTAGATGAGTAATGCAGGGAGGCAGAGAAGAGAGAGAGAGGATGAGTATTATGGAGGGGGAATTGGGACTGGCTGAGCAAGGAGACTGGGGACAAGGAGCCAAGGGTAGGACAAAGATAGTTTGAAGGGAACACATCAAAAGGGGTCAAATTTGGGGGTAAATGGGCAGAAGAGTCTGTGCCCACTAATTCACACTCCTCTCCAGCTCTGGAATGGAACCCAAAATTCCTGAGTCTCATCCTTCTGCTGCTGCCAGCAAATATCCATGAAACCCATTGGTAACGTGTCCCATCCCCTTGTAATACTGGTCCACATAGCAGCTGACCGCCTAGTACTGCTATCAATTACTCCTTTAGCTCAAGTGGCAGAGGTCTGTGCACTGGACCTAAAGGTTCCAGCCCTGCTGATGAACCATATGGGTGTCAATGATGCTACATGACTGACTTTCTATTAATTTAGTTTGGTTTTTATAAATCAAGGAAATTACACACACACACACACACATGCACACAAAGACGTGTGCACACACAGCCGCGCACTCACACACAATATTAAAAGAACAATAGTGCTGCAACGTGAAGTACTCAAAAGCTAGGAAAATGCCAGAATGAAAGTTGCTTGTGTAACCTTAATTTGGCCCCCTTGCGCACACACATTATGTCTTTAATTACGTGAACACCAGGGACCCTAGTTTTTCTGTGATAAAACCCCCAAAATTCTCCAATAAAAAGCATAAAACCCCATGTTTTTCTGTGATTAAAATGAAATGCTGAACTTTAGTTTCCCTGGTCACAATATGTATAAGTATCAGTTAAACACAATGGTTTATTGATATATATTTACAATTTTTATGCAAATGTGAAGTCTACGATCAATGTGAAATTTGTCCTTGCCAAACTCAGTGACATGGCCATTCTGTTGCTGGGAGGCCTGAAAGATCCACACAGTAACTGGAGCTGCATCTCCCTCCCATCTTTGCCCCACTCCTGGGCAGCTCCTGTGCACTGAGCCTGCAGAGCAAACCTCTGTGCTCAACCCTCCAATATAGCCACTCCAAATGCTGCCTCCCTTGTGCAGAGGAAGCACAGAGGTTCTGCAACCATTCGTTCTCCCACCTATACGGGGAAGACTGTGCATGCTCCTTAGTTATTGCCAGCTTTTGTTCTAAATAGAGGGCCCAATCCTCCATTCCTTGTACACCCAAAACTCCTGTGGTGATGAGTGGGAAGATTGGGTCTAAATACAATGGAAATAAGGCATTGCTATAAATACCTAGATATTAAGATAGATACAAGAGGTAACTACAGTAGGAGATGACAGATAATTAGATGCCCAGAATTTCATTTTCAATAGTTTAAACCTGTGGACCACAACCCAAAGAATGGCCAACAAACTGTTCTGTGACCAATCATATCCCACAATTCTTTGTGGCTGCAAAGGACTATGGGATTTGGCCAGTGCTTCATTTGTAATGAAAGAGGTGCTGGGGCTCACCCAATTAGATGCCGGGGCTCAAGTAATTTTTTTACTTTCATAACTGACGCAGCAAGCCCAGAGGTGCCGGGGCTCTGAACTGCCAAGCCTAGAGGTGCTGGGCCTTAGCCTTGGAAAGCCCCGGCACAAATTAAGCACTGGATTTGGGCAAAGGGATGATTTTTTTCAGCTTTTTTCTTTAGTGGAGGCGGAGCTATTGCTACATCACCAAAAGTTGACCAGCTTCATCCGAAGACCTTAACACCTTATCACCTGCTTTAATGTCTCTGAAGATGAGAATTGATTCTTAGTGCCCAAGGCTAACTATTGCAGAGGAGAATCTGGAAGTAACAGAACCGAAACTGACAACATGGAAAAATATTACAATTTACTTCTCTGCAAAGTGGAAACTACAGCAGCTTTTTTGTGAAACCCTGGTGGAGTGAAGTGGTTTCCTTGACAGGAGAGCAGTAAATCAGGAAAATGTAAGAAAAGAAGCTAGCATAGAGTCAGATTCTTCCCCCCCTCACGTGGAATAGCTCCTCACTCTGAGGAACACCACTGAAGAATTAAACCTCACAACACTCTACATTGCAGACATAGAGATGCTACAGGACTTTCCCCAGGTTCATACAGGGAGTCTAAGGCAGAGCTCCTAGCTAGAGCTGGGCAAATATCTTCAGACAAAATCATTTATTTGCTGAAAAATACAGTTTTGGTTGACTCAAAACTATATGCGAATTTGATCTGATAGTTTCAGCTGGGAAAAGTTATTCAGGGCCAGCAAATTCTGCGTATGAGCCCCTTTATAACCTTTCGCCCAGCAGTTAGGGCATTTGCCTGCGATCTCCATTCTAGAGCAGCAAATGGACTCAAATCACTCCCTTACCAGCTGAGCATCCTAACCACCAGGCTATAGGCTGTTCTGGGGTGGGGTGCTCTCACTTCCTCCTGTTGAAGCCGTAAATACTTAAATATTCATTGGGCCAAAGAGAGAGAATGGCTCTGGCAATTAAAACATTCCCCTAGGAGGTAGGCACTATGGATTCAAATCCCTCCTCTGGATCAAGCTGAGAGAAGATTTGAATCCCCACTGACTCCCTCTGGGGTGAGTGCCTTAATGGACAGGCTATCCTAAGTCATTCTCACTCACCGCTTCTTTGGCTCAGTGAATATTTTACACATGTATACAAAGTGGAACAGCCCCAACTGCAGGAGCAAGTGAGAGCAACTCACCCAGGAGCAGTCTGCAGCACGGAAATCTGACTTCAAGTCCTTGGTCCAGAGTGGGGATTCAAAGCTGGGTCTGCCATACAGTCTGCCATCCCGGGGAAAGTGCTGTAATCACTGGGCTAAAGGTTACAAAGGCAGGTGTGCGCCCAGACAAACGTTGCTGGCCTGAAGTGGCCTTCTCTGATTTGCTCACAAGTTCTAAACATTTTCAGAATTGAAGGAAATATTTTCTCATGTGCTAACCGAAACAAAGAGTCAATTATTTGTTCAGCTCTATGCCTAGCTCCTTGTCCTATTCACTTAAGAAAGTGGTAGGGCTCTGCCTGGGTGAGAGTGACAGAGTCACTCAGCCCGTGTGCATTAGCCAGACTATTAGAGCCAGAAAATGTTCTCATCCTAGGGGTTCCCAATACTTCCCTTGGAAAGCTATTCCAGTCACGACTATGAATGAGGTTTGAGAGGAACACTAATATGTACTACACTGAAAACTATTTCTAATGGGTTGAGCATTAATTCAGAATGAACCTTTTGAACGGTGATGGCATCGTATATTCCTGACAAACAATGGGGACTATAAAGTACATTATTTAAGATGGGATAATCTAGTCCATAAATAAATAGATAATTCTAATGAAACAATCATAAACCTGTCTCTAGCAGCACATCATATGAACTTTGCTTCAACCGCAGTAGACGACAGGATTATGGATGCAGCTAGGAATAAAAATGAAATTTACTTCCATGTAAATAGATCTATCTTTTTCCAGACCTTAAACCAAACAACTCAAAACAGACGGAAACAATTTTCTTTCTAAGGAAATCTCTGAAGTGTAGGAGCAGAGGTATCAATTCTCTACCCCATAAAGTGAAGGGTGATTTATCATACAAAGGGGTTGAAATACATTTCTGCGGGCTACATTCAGCCATTGATTTTCATAGGAGGGTAGAAAGAATAGTGTTGTGGCTAAGGCATAGGACTAAGAGCTAGGAGGTCTGGCAGAACTAGCTTCTACTCTCAGATCTGTCTCAAGACTTCCTGTATGACCTTGGCAAGTGACATGACTTCTCAGTGCCTCAGTTTCCTTGTGAAATACTGTAAAGGCTTAGTTCATTGACAGTTCTGAAAAAAATGAGCTCTTCTGATGGTAGGAGGTATAGAATTGCCATCCTACTGATCTGAAAGGAAGTTTGTGTATACAGCAATTACACCATACGAGTCCTGGGACTTTGATCATTGCCTCTCTAAGAATACCCAAAGCAACTAGGGTGGAGATTTTACTTTTAAACAGTAAACTTTTTTTTAAACTTTTAAATTCGGCTCCTAATATCCGTTTTAGGCACTTGAAGCTTTCTGCCTTTGTTTTCTGATCTGTGAAAATGGGGATAATATTTACTTGCCTAGCAAGGATTCAGGAGAGTTAAACATTTTTAAGTTACTTAGAATATGGAAACAATATGGGCTTGATTTTCAGAGGCATTCAGAACCTGCAGCTTCAACAGCTTCTGGTGGCGTTTTAGGTGCTCGGCACTTCTGAAAATCTTGCCACATGTAGTTAGTGTTATTTCGGCTGGATGCATCAGTACTCTTTTCCCAAACATAGGTTTGAAGTGTTTTGTTTCCTGTGCTAAATAAGTATAGCAGTTAACTTGGACTATGTTATGTTTGATCCTCCATTTATAACTGGACACTTTACCCAGACAAGGCACATAAGGAATGATTTCAGATTGGAGGTTGATTTAATAAACGCTCACTTGTAAGTTTTGTTCCTCTGTTTTACTAATAACTTAACTGCTCATTAATTTTGGCCCAGATCCTGAAAGAGGCTGAGCTTCCCTTACAAGGCGGGAAGTACCAGCAGTTCCTGATGAAAGCAAGGAGAGTGATGAGCACTCAGTACCTCTCAGGATCAGGCCATAATTGACATTCCCAAACCTTACAGGATATATTTTTGGAAGGATTAATGTTCTTTGTAGTTTATAGTGATTTTTGCATGACTGTTCCACCCCACTGGTTTCTCTTATTTTCAGAGATTAGATTTAATTGTATTTAATACATACTGTATATATTTCCCTGCCCTTTTTGGATACCTACTACTTTTTCACCATAGGATTTTTTGTAGAAAACTGTTTCCACCTCCACCTTTTCCCATCTTTATTACTGTTCTGCAGCAGTACAGTTTATTCTCTCTATACCATTAAGGGTATTTCCTCTCCCAAGATCTGAACACTAAAGTGTATATCATTCCAGCTTCTCTTTGCTCCTGCTGTTGGTTCATTTTCTGAGCACTGAGATCATTAGCCATAGCTTTCCAAGGGAAGTTATGGGAACCCCTAGAATAAGAGCATTTCTATAAAACTAGACTGTACAAATACACAGTATGAAATTAGCATGCACATGGCTTGGTGGATGGACTAAGTGATCTAAATCCTTTAATCTCTAATAGCCTGACAAACATCATGGGGCTGAGTGATTCTGACACCTCACTTGGGTCATTCCACTTTCTTCAATGCACAGGACAGGGAACAAGGCATAAAGGTAGACAAATAATTGACCAATTGTCAATGTAATGGACCAATACCAATGCCAGGATTCATTTTGTTCCTAATATATTTAAAACTCCTTTTAATTGTTAACTCTGCTGTCCAGAGATTTCTCCTTGTGTCCCTTTGCTTCCCTTATCAATTTTCTATAATTCCTAACTTCTGATTTATAATCGTTACTATCAACTTCCCCTTTCTTCCATTTTTGTTATATTATATTTTATAGCTGCCTTCACTTCCCCTCTAAACCAGATAGTTTTTTAATCAGTATGGCCATCTTCAACTATTGTGTGGTTGTGGCATCTAGGCCTGGTGATCAGGCATCCTGTATTGGCCAGGAGATCAGGCTAGACAATGGGTGTTTTCAGCCTAGGGTTTGGAACCATTCCCCCTTACTTTATAGCTAGATGGGATGTTGGGGTGGGGGAGGGCTCCCAAACTTTTTTCTGTTGAAATATGGGGTCAGACTATGAAGATATTGAGAACCACTGGAATGCATGATTCGAGTGGTTGCACTTAGCCTTTAAAAATAAATCTGTGAATCTATCAGGCTATGCATTTAAGCAAAGCTTGCAGATTCAGTCCATGGTCCATCATAGATCCTGATCAGTAGTCAAGGTGATGGGGTCAAGCAGAGGTTATGGCAATGCAAAATGGTTGCAACTCAGAAGCGAGCAAAACTGGTTAGTGGGGGGGAGGGGGGGGAAGCAGAGTTGGCAGGGGTTGTGCCAATTATCCTCTCCTCAGTCTTCATGTTGGAATCCATGGTAGATTTTAAAGCTACTCCTAGTTAATAGAAACTCCCTGCCCTCCCTGGGGTAGATCCCCACTCAAGTATAAGAGGCAAGGCTGGTTCTGGGAGGTAAAAACTGCATCCAGGCCGTATATCTGTGACTGCTATAAAAGCTATTTTAGCTTTCTTGGAGACAGTGAACTGCATTTCAGCCAGTGTGAGGAGAAACCCAGATAAGCCTTGAATCTATTATTTGTAGTATTTTATGTTTGTTTGGCTTCAGTCTTAATACTATTCTTGGAAAGATTCAGGAACAGTAATGGGGAAGTGGAGCTGAGATAGCATACAACTAACTAGGGCTCAGCTAGATCCTAAAGACAAGCAAGTTATAACAAGAAGCTGATCCTATACTTCTTACTGATTTATTTTGATGAGAGCTTTGCCTGAGCATGGAGCACAGAATCAAGGATTATGGTGATATTTTGTGACCTTGAAACTTACATGACACTGTAACTGAATATTAATATGAAACAGATTAAAAACCCAGCTAATATGACCTTCAGTAAAGGCAGAACCTAAATATCACATCAACCCGGTATGCCCTTAGGGGGAAATCCCACATACAAGTAGTTTTGTTACCTTCAATGGGATTACTCACATAAGTCAGGCGAGCAGGACTTCAGTGCATGACAGTTTACAGTAGTACACTGCATAACACTGATAATTCCAATTACCCTAATGCTCAGGCACTTACCCTTAATTAATTAAATACTGTAATCAGAGTGCTTCTCTAGTTAGATTTGGTACTGACTGTCAATAAAATGCCTGCTACTTCTGAATATTAAGAGCCAAAAATGATCAATATAAAACAATGGCCACCATAAATACCAGTTGGACACAATTCACTGACTTGAGGGGAGAACATATAACATGTATGTTAAAAGGAGTAGGTACAACATTGACAAATTCTTTAGTTCAAGCGGTAGAGACTTATGCTTTTGGCTCTGGAGGTATCAGTTCAATCTTTGCTGTGTCAGCCAAGATGGCAGTGGTCATAATTCTGCTCTCACAGAAGTCACTGGGAAAACTGCCACTGTCTTGAAGGGGAGCAGAGCTAGGTCAATGCTGAGTGCTTTTGAATAGCCCAGCCAGGATACTTGCAATGAACCACCTTCTGGTCAAGCTACTGACCAAGAACTACTTATAAAAGTGAGGATTCCACCAAAGAGCGTAAATCACTCTCTGTTCATGGAGAGTTCATGATCATGGTAGGAGGTAAAGATTTATCAAGGTATATGACCAGCTTTTATTAGCTGTAATAAAAAGTTGCAATAAACATTCTCTGAAATCAATCCGTACAAAAAGTTCCTACAAGCTACCTAAGGACAAGTTGACGGTTGGTTACCAGAATCTCTAATTTAATTAATGTTGCGTTGAATTGGTCCTGCCACCTGCTTTCCTCTGAGGATGTTTACTCCCTTCAAATAAGTCTCTCTGTTCTAACCCGCCTTAAAAATGAAGGACCAGTGCTCACTACTCCTGTTCACATTCAACAGGGTGAAAAATGACCTGCATGAATACATGAAAGAAAATCCTCCTGATGTCGTGTGTCATTTCTCGTTAATTTGGGGTAGATCTGTAGAAGGGCAGCCTCCTTCTCATGGATACAATTTGCACCTCCAAGATTCATACCAGAGCACTTGAATAGTGGCACCCTCCATAAAGAAAAACATGTACCAGTCAGCTCAAAAAACAGCAGCTGGTCTGCTAAGCAACACCAGCCATTGTGAGTACATCACCCCGGTGCTCTACTCACTATGGCCTGTCTTGCTGCCATGGAGGTCTATGGAAGCTTTGCCATTGGATTTAAGGAGGGCAGGAGCAGGCTCTTCCTAGAAACTGGGGTTAATTTTGAGAGGGTGCCCCTGAGCAGAGAATGGTCAGGGACCTCAGTGGCCTCAGGAAGAAATGAAAGACTCACTTCCTGGGCCTTCTCACATCACCAGCAGGGACTAAGAAAAAGCTAGAAGGGAGAAGAGGCAGAGCTCCCACATACACTCATCCATAAGACACAGGGAAGGGAATCCCTGCTGGATAGGTCTCTTGTAGTATCATGCAGGCTGGCCTTTTCTAAGCTCATCACTGGCAGCAACTATGTATCCAAGGGCGAGGGTATGACCAGTTTCTGAGTGGGCCGCATGCCATGTGAACAGATGGTTGTGGGAGCAGTCAAGAGACTATGTAGATGAGTCAGATGTGAATGCCGACGGCACAAGTTACACAAGAACATTTAAAGGTCTGTCCACCCTGAATTCACCCATCTGTGTTAAAGGAGAAGAGAGCCGCTCTATTGAAGTAACATTATTGATAGTCATGTTATTATGTATTATGGTAGCAGCTAGAGGCCCCAATTAAGGACCAAGGCCCCACTGTGCCAGATTCTGTACAACGCAGAGAAAAGACAATCCTTCTTCCAAAGAGCAGGTTATAATGGAATAACTCTTTTTTTTTTTTTTGCTTTAAAAAAATGAGTTAAAATAAAACCACGAGATTTGATTCCCCACCGGAAGCCACTGTGGAGTTATTTAATTGCTGATAGTGTGCTTGGCACTGTACAAGATACAGAGCCATTCCCTTAAGAGTTTACAATGTACACAAGAAGATTCACTGAGGCCTGGTCTATACGTAAAACTTGGGTCGACCCCAAGCTACATTACTCAGTGCTGTAAAAAAATACCGTGACCTCTGGAACATAATTGGGTTGGTCTCATCCTCACTGTAGAATTCTTCCACTGACCTGGCTACCACCTCTTGGAGAGGTGGACTACCTACGTTGACGGGAAAAACCCTTCCATCATGGTAGGCAGTGTCTACCCAACAACGCTGCAGTGGCGCCACTGTAGTGTAGACATACGCGCAGAAGCCCAGAGGACTGAATGACTTGGATCCCACTCCTTCCAATGAATATGGCTGTTAATTCACTTCTCGTATAGACGAGAAGCAGCGAGTCTTTGGGAAGTAATGAACTAAAGCAATTTCCACTGCTCAGAAGCCCAGAGGACTGAATGACTTGGATCCCACTCCTTCCAGTGAATATGGCTGTTAATTCACTTCTCGTATAGACGAGAAGCAGAGAGTCTTTGGGAAGTAATGAACTAAAGCAATTTCCACTGCTCAGCTGTGTTTCATGGCTACTGGATCAGCAGGGTGCAGAAACCTACTACAAAGGGTGCTTAATCCATAGACATTAACGGAATCCCCATAGCACTGATAGGAGAAATTACTCCTCTGCGGTTAATAATTCTTGCACTGACATCACTTCAGCTTTTGGCCTCATCTTCTCAACAATGAATTAAGAAGATCTCACAATTTCTTTACATTTACTCTGAGCAAACAGAGCTACTTCCCATTTAACACAGGTTCTTCTGTTACTCTAATCCCACCTTAGAACTAGTCATGCCTGATTGCTCCAACAAAAACAAAAGCATTTTTATTACTTTTCCTAAATCTGCTGTTTCCTTAGCTTTATTTTTTTCCCCAAAGTGCGTATTTCAAACTGTATTTACAAGGAGCATATATATATATACCTATTTTTGGTTTAATTTGAAGAGACACGGGTAACAAATGATATAATTAATGTTTCAAAACAGTTTCCATAATAAAAAAACTGATTCACAAATACATTATTATTATTGTTTGGATCATATTATGAATAATATGGAACTCATGGCAATAGTTTAGTAGGATTAAAAAAGGATTAGACATTACATTGATGATACATTTATAAGCAATAGGAACTTTCATGCAAGAAGATGTGATGTATATTCCCCATATTGGCCCTGAGACGGTAAATTAGGCCAGGCAGGCCTAATTAACCAATGAAGCAGCACACAGGAGAGAGACATAGGCTACAAAGAGGCCACTAATTAGAAGCAGGCTTGGCTGGGCAGGAACAGGAGGGCCCAGGAGCTGCAAGTGGCAAAGGGGACTTGCAGGGAAGGTGTCTGCTACTTCTCCCTGAGAGGAAGGAGAGTGGGTTGGTAAACCCAAAACGGGGGGCCAGTTATGTAGGAAGAAGCCCAGGGAAACAGCAGCAAGGGCTAGGACAGTACAGGCCTTGGCTGTATGTTACAGGAACCCAGTGTAGAGTGCAGGCCTGGGTTCCCCTACCAGCTGCTGGGTTGTGGCACAGGGTGTTGGAGATGTCAGCTGGATAGCTGATCTGGAGGGACTGTGATTTCCCTGGAGGGGAGGACCTTAGTGACCTGGCAGGAGGGCCAAGATGCGAACCAGAAGCTGCTGCTCTGAGAGCAAGATGGGTAGAGAGACTGCTGAGGAGAGTGTAGCACTTGGCAGAGCTAATCCCCAGGACAGCCAGGAGGAGGCTCCATGAGTGGTATGGGAAGCCCATCACAGAAGGCAAATGCCAACCCCTATGTGCCTAGGGATAGGGATACACTTTCTCTACCCAGAAGCTGGTATGTATTTATCCACAGAGTGAAAGGATAATCTAGCAGTTAAGGTGCTAGTCAGGGATTTGGGACACCTAATTCCCTGCTCTGTTTCCGTGTAACTTTGGCCAACTCACTTAAAGCCAGATTTTCAGACACAGATAGGTGCCTAATCTCTTCAAAAAATCTAGCAGCTTGTCTCTCTATGCCTCCATTCCCCTTGCATAAAACTAGGGATCAAAGCATTTCCTTACTCACAGGATGTTGTGAGATATTCAGCCACTATAGTAATAGATAGGTATGGGCATTTTCCTTTGAAGCTAATGTAGGTGATGAGATATTGAACTAGGTAGACCAGTGGGGTCTGATATAGTATGGACCAAATTTTTATATTACTTTGCTTGGCTGAAATACAATAAAAAGTCAGCAATGCTGGAAAAACAGTGGCAGCAGGCCAGCTTCCACTCTCTCTCCAAGACTACGCCCACTACACGTTTGTGAACAGCTAAGGGGTAAAATCACTGCTATGTCAGTGCTCTTTCCATTTCAATTTGTGTTTGGATTTGTTTTAGCAAGAGGTTTGCATGCTGGGTGTTTCAGCTGCCAAAAACCATAATATTAATATTCCCTAATGGGCAATGGGGGGAATCAAACTGCCAGACTCCAGCATCTGGCTCACCTGCTCATTTTTTCATGGAAGTAATGGCACACAAGGCATGTGCTCATCAGCCCCACCCCATTACCAGGCAGCAGAGCCTTGCATAGGGAGTGG
The DNA here is from genome assembly GCF_965152235.1 of Eretmochelys imbricata. Classification (NCBI taxonomy): domain Eukaryota; kingdom Metazoa; phylum Chordata; order Testudines; family Cheloniidae; genus Eretmochelys; species Eretmochelys imbricata. The sequence goes on from NC_135573.1 coordinate 252,721,840, forward strand.
AGTCACTGTGCATAGCCCTTCTAGTGATCCCAGAGGCTCTGCACAACTGAGAGCAAGAATCGTCTCTCATGCCAACACAGCCTTCTAGCCCCCTAACAGAAAGATGTATGGAAAAGCTCCAGGAGTTTACTTTTTCCCTTTCTAAGGGTTTTGCTATGTGAGTGATGCAGCCCCTGGTTTTCGAAACCAGTAACAGCAACAATACCTATCCTGAATGAGTGATAGGTCAGAGTGATCAGATCAATGTATCTGAAGCCACAACCAATGCTCTTCAAGTTCTCTTTGCTCAGGTCAGCATCACTGGAGCTACGTGCCCCAGCAAGCCATTTCAGTGGAGGCGAATGTCAGATTAAGGCCAAGCATGGCCTGGAGCAGCTGAAAATACAGGGCCTATCACTAATGTAGGTTCTCCAAACCCACCACAAATTCTGAATGGATGCTCTCAGTGCAAACTTCAGGAGCTCTTTTAGAAACACAAGGCACCAAACCCCTTTGATATTTGGCTTCTTAATTTATTGTTTAAATAGGAAACTTATGCAAGAGGCTCCAGCAGAGAATGCTGCAGCTAAATAGGAGATACTTCAAATATATCTGTCTAGAGATGTAGCATGAGACAGAACAGTTAGCATAACTGTGATATCATAATGCTGAACACTGGTACTTTAATGGCAACTCTGCATAGTCAGCACTGGTGAGGGGTGGAGGGAAGTCAGGCCACATACTTAAATTTATGCTACTGGATTTGAAAATGCTGGCTTACATGATTTGCCTCAGGCCACAAAGCAAGTTATATCCAAGAGCCAAGATTATAACCCAGGAGTTCTTTGTTTCCTTGGTGATGGTCAAGCCACTAGACCATGCCAAGTTTCTTCTCAGCCTGCCTCTACCTAGGCAGTGGGTGATTTGCAGTTGCTGTGACTAACACTGCAATGGTGTCTGGAAATGCAGTTCTTTTTCTAGGAAGTGCAATGTCTTCAGAACTTGGAGCTGCGCAACATAATTGTCTTTTAATGGAACAGTCTCTTGTGAACACATTGGCATCTCCTCTAGGCTGCAGCAACTTCACAGAGCTAGCCCACTGATGAGTCAGCTAACCTGTGGCTATAACAGACAGATCCTTTGAAGACGCTACAGCATCAAGCTACCAACATAGCTAAAGCTCATAGTGTATTTATACTCCTCTGAAACAAGACACCACCACACAACAAAAGGGAATGGAGTTAAAGATTTTCCTCCAGTTCTTTTTTTCCTTCCCTTTTTATTAGCAATTAAGTATGCAGGCTAATGAATTATGATCTGTTGAGTTTGTGATTTACATACAGGGCTTGAAGCTAGTATTGACCAATCAAATGGGTCCCCCAAATCCTTCCTACATTGTAAGAGTTAATAATATCCTCACTGCAACTCAAGTACAAAATCATTTTTTTTATTTACAGCAGCACTAAAATGATCAATATTTCATACTGATCAATTAACAGTATTTCACACTAGAGAGTTGTTTAATAGAGAGTAGTAAAGTGGCAGGCATCAAGTAACTGTTATTTTTGGGCTCCATACAGAATGCTGAGAGCTTATTGAATTTGTGACTGATGGAGACATTTGTTAATTATATAGCCTGTGTGAACTAAAATAATAAATTGTTCTCCAAAGTTTGTTTTACCCACGTGTGCTAGGCTCCATCCTAGCATTCTGTGTAGTTGACTTGTGTCTAGATAATGCATTGATAAAATTTCACTATCATTTTGATCTTACTACATATAGGGCCAAGTTCTGGAATTTGTACCCCCATTCAAGTTTATTGACGTTTGCTGCAGGTGTATGTCAGCATAGACAATATTTGCACAATATTTTATCCTGTGGCAGAGCTAAGCCTGTAAAAGAACATTGACTTAAGGTTATTTGTACCGCTTCAGAAGTTATTTTCAGTACCAAGATTTTAAAAAAAACTGCTTTATTTCTTTAGCAGGTTTATTGAAATGAACTCTGGTATATGTAGCAAAATATAATGAAGATGATAGATGTACACAGGTGCTGTCAAGGTTCCTCCCCCACTCTGAACTCTAGGGTACAGATGTGGGGACCTGCATGAAAAACCTCCTAAGCTTATCTTTACCAGCTTAGGTCAAAACTTCCCCAAGGTACAAAATATTCCACCCGTTGTCCTTGGACTGGCCGCTACCACCACCAAACTAATACTGGTTACTGGGGAAGAGCTGTTTGGACGCGTCCTTCCCCCCAAAATACTTCCCAAAACCTTGCACCCCACTTCCTGGACAAGGTTTGGTAAACAGCCTCACCAATTTGCCTAGGTGACTACAGACCCAGACCCTTGGATCTTAAGAACAATGAATAATCCTCCCAACACTTGCACCCCCCCTTTCCTGGGAAATGTTGGATAAAAAGCCTCACCAATTGCATAGGTGATCACAGACCCAAACCCTTGGATCTGAGAACAATGAAAAAGCATTCAGTTTTTTACAAGAAGACTTTTAATAAAAAATAGAAGTAAATAGAAATAAAGAAATCCCCCCTGTAAAATCAGGATGGTAGATATCTTACAGGGTAATTAGATTAAAAACATAGAGAACCCCTCTAGGCAAAACCTTAAGTTACAAAAAAGATACACAGACAGAAATAGTTATTCTATTCAGCACAATTCTTTTCTCAGCCATTTAAAGAAATCATAATCTAACACATACGTAGCTAGATTACTTACTAAAAGTTCTAAGACTCCATTCCTGGTCTATCCCTGGCCAAGACCCATACAGACAGACACAGACCCTTTGTTTCTCTCCCTCCTCCCAGCTTTTGAAAGTATCTTGTCTCCTCATTGGTCATTTTGGTCAGGTGCCAGCGAGGTTACCTTTAGCTTCTTAACCCTTTACAGGTGAGAGGAGCTTTCCCCTGGCCAGGAGGGATTTCAAAGGGGTTTACCCTTCCCTTTATATTTATGACAGGTGCATATACTGCCTTCCTTAGTGTGGTATCTGAGCACTTTAAAGATAAATTCTCTCTAAAGTATGTGTTTGCGCATGTGGGGTGTGATGTGTACGGAGTGCTTATTGAAGTGTAGAAGGGGAGAAAGTTAATGACGTGATGAATGATGCAGAATCGTTTAATAGAAAAACCTGGGCACAACTGACTCAACACTTGTGTAGAAGCTTATGTTTTCTGTTGACTGCAGTGTATTTAAAATAAATGCCTCCAGACCTTGTTGGGAGAATTTTTTAGACCATTGCAGGGGTGATTTCTAGGCCATGTGCTTCTCCCACCATGCTACTGTGTTGATAAATAGTTTTTAAAGGCTTCAACACTTCACACATGGGATGGGCAGACTAAAAAAAATTCAATGTGCTGAGAGCTTTTGAAGAGCAGGCCACTTACAAAGCTGGTTCAATAGGGGCTGAGGTCTCGACAGTCTTGCTCTGGGTGTGTGCATACGAACCCCTTCTGAAAATTCCAGCGGTGCTCGGTGACGTCTCTCTGGGCTTGGAGCCCTAGTTCTCCACCGTTTCAGCCTATGGAATCCATCTTTCAACTGAACAGAGTCACTTCCACAATGGAAATGTAGCCCACAGAGCTAAAGCTCCAGTCCTTATATTTTTGCGGAATATTTCTTTTAAATTCTGAGTTATGTAGATACAATAGTGACCATTCAAACAAAGACATACTGATGTCTCAGGTGCTGCATTTACTTCCTATTCCAAGCATTAGGCAATACAGGAATCTGACACCACTGGTCAAAACATGAACATATATATTATTTGTACTGTGGGATCCTTAGGGGATCCCCAGTTATGAGCCAGGGCAGGACCCCATTGGGTTAAGGACTATACAAGCATAAAACAAGAAGAGAGAGTCCCTGGCCTACAGAGCTTACAGCCTAACATGTCTTCACCAATTTCACCAATACAGTTTTCAACAATTGACAGAAGAAAACCAACCAGAGCTTAGAGGGCTGGATATCTGGCAAATAAAGAGCTGGATGAATCAAGAAAAAGAGTGAGCTCCTGAATCCATTCTTTGTCCTCTTTTAACACAGGACTGCAGATGGCTAGAATTCCCTGAAAGGAAGCAAAAGCACTCGTGAACCCATGGTGCGAAGCATGGAAAGGAAAGAGAGTACACGCCAAGCTCTCTAACCATGCTGCCAGTCTCTGAATGGCGAAAGGTAATAAGCTTGCAAACACATGCCTGATGACAGCTCACCCGTGAAGGGGGAATGTAAAAATTTCTTTTATGAGTTTTAAAACACCTATAACTCTATTAAGCTCCCTTTTCCACCAGTAAAAGAAGTTTAATCACCCTTCAAGGACAAGGAAATATGTTTATTCTAATGCAATTCATTTTTGTTTCTATTAAATGTTACTTTTGGGGGGGGGGGAGCTATGCTTGCTCATCTAACTGCCTTTAGCCGGGCAGTGAAACAGCATCACCAAAACACAGGCAGACTATTGGGCACTGATTTCCCATTTCCATTATGCAATTTGTAGATCCTAGGGAATATTTCCAGAGGCACAGAGGGGAGGGAGGTGTCCAGCACCCGTTGAGTTGAAGCGAGAATTGGGAGCCTAACTACCATTTGTGCGTTGATAATTTCCCCAATTCTCTCCAAGGAACATGGCTAAGATTTTAAAAAATGACTAGTGATTTTGGGTGCCCAACTCCAGACACCCTAAAGGGATTTGATACTCAGAAACTGCACTCTCAAAATCAAGTCCCCTAGTGGTTCCTCATGTTGGGCACCCAAAATCACTAATTACTTTTGACAGTTCTGGTCCATAGCTTCATATATATATATAATGTGCAATAAAGCAGTGGTTCTCAACCAGGGATCCCTGGCCCCTTGGGCTGTGAGAAGGTTTCATGAGGTCCACCAAGCAGGGCCAGTGTTAGACTTGCTGGAGCCTAGGGCAGAAAGCCAAAGCCCAACCTTAGGGGACTGAACCCTGGGGCCCTGAGCCCCGTCACCTGGGGCTGAAGGTGAAGCCCGAGCAACTTAGTTTCACGGGGCTCCCTGTGACGTGTGGCCCCATGCAATTGCCCTGTGTGACCGGGATCCCAGGGAGCCACACTGGAGTTACTCAATTAGGGTGAACTGCAACAAATGCTCATATCACAGACACAAAGCAGCCATAGTCACTACCCTCCTGCTTAAGATGGCTTCACTGTATTTCGCCAAAGATTTTACATGCTTCTCTGCTGTCCAGACGTTAGAAGACGACTTCACTCAGCTTGGGCTAAATTGTTACAATTGTCTAAGCTAGCAGCATGAAGATTGTGTGTTGTAGTAGCACTTAGGAGCCCCAGTCATGGCCGAGGACCCCACAGTGCTAGGCTTTGTACAAAAACAGAACAAAAAGTAGTCTGCCCAAAGAGCTTACAATCTAATTAAGATCTACTCTTAGATTTCCAAACTAGTTTCTCAGAACCTATATGAACTGCAATTTCAACACTGAATGTAGTGCATTGAAGAATGGCTTTGAGAAAGCTGATTTACAGAAAAGATGTGAAGGGGGGATGGCACAAATGAAGTTGGAGTCTGTTCGCTCTACCTGGAACAAACAGAAGGTGCGAAGTGGAAAGATGAAGCAAAGAGACTATCCAGAAGAGATCTACATAGAACCTCAAAGGCCAAGATGAGGATGTTGTATTGTTCTAAAGCCCCTGCCTCATGGTTGCTTCGCTCCTATTCTAGTTATATTACTTGCTTTGTACCACTAGTTGGATTTGCGATACAAACTTTTGTTTGATCATTTTCACCTTTTTACCAATAGTGACAAACATTTAGCTTGTTTTTCCTTTTGCATTTTGGGAAGGATAAAGCGAGATTAAATGCTATTTCAAGTGAATTAATATGCTAGTTGTTGGCTGACCCATTGATTTTTAATCAAGTCCGACTGTCATAGCAAGACTGATTTTAAGTCAAAGATTTCAAGTCTAGTGCAAGTTTAGCCTTGTTTTGGAAGCAGCAGAAATACTGGAGAGACAGGAAAGTTCTGATTTAAGAGTTGTAAGAACCAGCTGTGTTTGTAAAATTGTGACTGAGTTACTTGCTATTCAGGAATTACAGCAGAGCCAAGGGGAATTGCTGGATGAAATGAGAGATCAGAGAATGCTACCGTTAATCAATTCTTGTAAGCAGCCATTTCTAGATGGTCAAGTTAGTCTCAAATTCTCATCAGTCAACATAGGTTCAGATATTTTCTAGACTCATTTATGAATTTTTTACAACTAAATACTTTTAAAATGCTCTGAAATGGGCATATGAGTGCCACCACTCAGATTCCTGCTACATCTAGCAGGACTTTGATTTTACAAGCATCCATTTGAGCCTGGGCTTGGATCCATGTGGAGGAGCCCTGCACCCATAAGGAGTCTCACTGAAGCCAGATGGGTGACTGGGGGGTGATGACTGCAGGATCAAGGCCACTAGAAGGAATAGCCTATTCTATATCATTGTATCTAGCCAAGATTTCTACCTTTTTTTTAATGCTTCTCAGTTTATAAACTGGTAATTTTCAGCCACCAACAAACAACTAAACTACTGACAAGTACATAGTGCCTTAAAATTAAATCTGGGAGCTGCCCTTTTCTGTATAATAAGTGGTAAAAATATTTTCCTTTATTTTACTATTGCAGTATAGGAGTTGTGATGCACACATGCTCCAACCTATCATTGTTGTTGTAGGGTATTAACAACAACATTTAAACAAGATGTTTAAACAAAGTTCTAACTTGCCTATTAAGTTATATTTCCTCGGTGTTTATTGAGAGAGAGTTTTCTCTCTACGTAGTAAGGGTAACTGCATTAAGAATAGAAAATGGGGCCTGGAGTTTGCAGGATATATCTGAATACCATCTCACCCCAGTGTTACAGTCTGAAGGGATTTGAATAATGTGCTGGTATCTAACCTCTATAAACAGATTGAATGGAGGATTCAAGGACATCAGTCTTGTCCTTGCTGCTATTCCCTCCAGACCAGTTGGCCTTCCACTGGCTGAGAAAGGGTTCCTACTTCTGAGACCAGTGCAGTCTGTCCTTCCTGGAAGGGCAGAGTAGATTGTAAGTAGACTACAGAGCAGGCGGGAGAGAAATTCACACGTCTGATACAAGTCATGTTCTCATTACTTACAAAAGCCCTGTGTGTTAGTATATCTTGCTTTCATGCTAAAAATTTGCTGTGTTGAAAAAGCAATTTTGTGGACTAAATAACTCACTCCCCGAGCCAACAGAGAAGCTATAGGAGGCCTCCAGAACCGGATTGAAAGAAACTGTTTTTATGAACTGCCCCACAGCAAGGCATTCTACCGGCTCCTGGGTAGTCTTGGATGGCTCCCGTTCCCTAACTGGGCAGTTGCCTGTCTGAGACAGAGGGGAACAAAAACACCAAAACCACTGTATTACTCAAATCTTGATATAGAGATTGATGAGTGTGCAGGCAGAAATGGTGGCCGCATATATTTCACCACCATCTTGAGCTTGAATGGTGATACAGAAAATTCCACTAGCTCAGAGAGCTGGGAGTCTCCAAATGGGAGATATGATCATCTCTTGCACATTGAAGAGCAGAGAAAACCAGCAGTCCATCTGTGCAGAGACTATATGGTCCTTACTCCCTCCAGAGAGCAAAGCAACCTGAAAGAGGCAAGGAGAAATTGGGGCCATGCCCCACCTCGACCCCTACCCTTAGCCCACAGAAGAGCACCAGAGGCAACAAGCTCCATGATCCCTAGGGATGGCACAGACCTCACACTCCCCATGTGCCCCACGCAGTTCTTCATGGTCTTCCTGGGGTGAGGTGACTCTGGAAAGCCCACTACACATGGCTTTGTCAGCTGCACGCTCAAGCCCTTATGTTGGCTGTGGACCAAAAAAGCCTAGACCACACAGGTTTTGTAACATGCCCATGGTGTGTACCCATGATCAGCTAAACCCTTAGGGCAGTCTAGAGAGGACATTAGCAGTTGATGCTGTTATATTATTTATATAGCATCATTTGTGTGCTCAGTACTTTACAGAGGAATAGAGACATACAGTTCCTGTCCCATTCAGAGATTGACTGTAGCCAGAGATACCCAAATGGAGAGAGAGATGGGAGGATATTAGCTTAAAACTCATTAAGATTCTGCCCCTTTTGCAGCTGCAAGGGAGGCAGAAAGATCTTTGTCTCTCCCCAGTTCCATTTGGTAGATAACATTTTTCTGCACATCTCTCTAGTACTTTAGCCTATTTATATTCATAGATTATTGGCATGATTGGTATTAAAGGCTCCCTCAGACCATGAAATTTGAATCAAGCTAAATATCCTCATTCTTATGGAAAAGCAGATGCGGATAAAATGAATTTATCAAAAATGGCTGATAATACATTGCCATTGGTAAACAGATTAAATAATCATTCATCCAGACCCTGATGTTTAACTTGCCTCTTTTGCTCATGCATTGCACGGACAATCTATCAGTCTTTCACCACTGCTCTTGGAAGTACAATGATATCTTAACAACCCAGCTTTTAGATAAGAACTGTTCAAGTAATATGTATAAAGCATATAATCAAAACAAACAATCCCTTCCTGAAAAATGTTCTTCAAACCATTTACATTTAACCAAGTCAGGAGTCCATGAGATTAAGATTTTTTAGGCTGGGAACATTAGTTACTTACAGAGGCTTAGATGACAGCATTACTCGAGCTAACATCACAGTTTCATTTCTAGTGGGTGTATCCAATTAGAAAGGAAGAGGTGCTGTAGAGCAGATCACTGTTTTATCAATGCAAAGACCACCACCAAGCTCACATATATGGTTCCACGTTCACTTAGGCTGGGATTCCTTCATAATAGCACAAACTGCAATGTCATTTCCCTCCCCCCGGTCCTTAAGCAAGCCAGTATCACTAGCATTTCAGTTATCACTGCTGCTTTGTTTTGTGATAGAGCCTGGAGGCCCAGTAAGGCCTTCTGCATCCAGGTCGGAGGGCCCAATTCTGGCTTCACACTGGTGAAAGTCAAGAGCAACTCCACCAAAGTCAACAGACTGAGGAAGGATGGCAGAAGCAATATCAGAATCAGGACCTGGGTCTTTAGGTAAAGTGCACACTGGAAGCTGCAGGTGGCCCTACTACCAAGAGGAGCAGCATGTTAAGTGCCATATTTCTGTTTGCTACAGAAATATTATACTCAACCCTGCCCAAATATTCACCTTGCACATCAGCCTACTGTGCAGAGGAAGGGAGGTCTGCTCAAATGAGCATTTAATTTGCTGTGTACGTTGTTTTTCAGCGGGTGCACACATGCACAGAGGGCCATATGTCATAGTCACCAATTACTCAGTTGGATAGCTATAGCACCTGACATGGGGAAACATCAGTGCTATAAAAATACAATTCAGATGTGAACACCCGCTTCATGGAGAATGATTTAAGCAAAGATATCCTGCTTGGAAGAAAGAGCAGGGAGTCTGGCAGTGGGTAGGTGGGGCTCTGCACTCGGAGTAAGAGACGTTGATTGGACTCCTTGCTGCAGAATGTTCTGTTTCCTTTCCAGCTACTCTTGCTTTCTTGTAATAAACGTTAATTCTCCTGGGAAAGGCCTTGCTGACTGCTACTGGATCATCTTTTCTGGCTGAATTATTCCTCCAATTTGCAGACCTAATCCTGCATGGTACTGAGCGCCCTCCACTCTAACGGAGTGCAGTGGGAGCTCAGGGAGTTTGGCACTTTGCAGGAGATACTCAGCACCTTACAGAATCAGGCTCATTGTGACTATGTAAGAAGGAGGTCCCTCCTCCTCCTTCTACACACCCCTTCGAAACCAAACCCTGAGCTGCAAACAAACCAAACTAGTGTCAACACTGGTAAAGAAATAGAGCTGGACAGCAAATTGGGTGAGATGTAACCAATCTACAAAAATAATAGTGAACTGATGACAATATTCAGACATGTATTAAAAAGAGAATCCATAATTTTACAGGTTCCATTTGCTCTTCAGGTAACATTACAAGGGCTTGGTTAGAAAGCATCTTCCTACTACATCCAGGAGTAAAGAGAAGGTATGTCTACAGTGCAGTAAAAGGCGTACCTATGCTCCAGCCCGAGGCTTGCTGTTTACACTGCAATTTTATAGCGCCACCGCCGGAGCCCTGCGTGCCCAAGTCAGCTGACATGGGCCAGCCACAGGTGTTTTACTGCAGTGTAGACATACCAGTGGAGCTTGTCACAACTGCACCAGCTGCTATCTGGCTGCCTCAATGCACTTATACACAATAGAGGCAAGGTCTCAAGTCAGTGAGAGAATAAATAGACTAAAACTGGTATAACAGTCCAGTACTTGCCTAATAAAAATGTAAAGGGACTATCAGTGCCAGTTTGGTAGAAGGTGGAAGGATGGTGCAGTGGCTAGCCCACTAGCCTAGGGCTCCGTATTCCTAGGTTTGAGTCCTCATTTTGCTACAGCCTTCCTGTATGACCCTGGGCAGCAAGTCACTTAGGGCCAGATTTTCAAAGGTATTTCAGCACCTAAAGCTGCAGACAGATGCCCTGTGGATTTTGAAAAGTACCTATCTGCAGCTTTTGATGCCTAATTACCTTTGAAAATCTGCAAGCCTCAGTTTCTCATCCCTAAAGTGGGGATAACAGAACTTCCTCTTTCTCAGGGGGTGTTGTGAGGAAATCTACACTAAAGATTGAGGTGCGCAAACGCTATGGTTCTGGGGGCCATTTTAGTACAATAGCAAGATTTGTTGTATAAATACGTTGATCTCCTGGTGCTAGACTGTCAGCCTCGTCGTCTAGTGACTACATTAGAGTGTCATTCAGTGGGCCTAGGTTTGATTCTCACACCAGAGGGCTGAGGAGATGACATGGTCGGCAGCAGGACTATGAGCAGCCTTTACTGTACATAACTTGCCAGTTGCACCAAAAGGCCCCATGTTGGGAAGTCATAGACGTAGCCACAGAGCAAAAAGCTTAGGGTCCTGATGAGACAATGAGCGTCATGTTTTCCAAAGTGGCATCCAGTATTGGTTGCCTCCATGTTTTGGGTGCCAATTCAACAACATGCAAGTTTGTTATGTCAAGAGACCCAAGAAGGGACGCACCAAAAAGTAGATGGAGTTTGGGGAAAAGAATAGCCATTAATCCCTGTAAAACTGAGCCAGTGATATTCATCTACCTTACAGGGGTGCTACTTCATATGTGTAAAATACTGTGAAGAGCAGTTTGCAGGAGTGAGACTAGAACTCAAGACAGCTCTGTTTCTGCATTCATTCCTCTTTAGGCCATGCTGCTAGTGGCAGTGAGCAAACGCCACAGCGGTGTTTGCTGCTGCAGCTGCAGGAAGCCGACAACCACTAATAGTGGAGTTATTGATGTTCACATGCTGTAGCATAGAGCTGTGCTCTAGGAGGTCTCCCGTCAGGGGCTGCAAGCTTCTTAAATCTTGCATCAACACTGTGTGCTACCGGAAATACTGCCCTTGTGTCTAATAGCCACACAACTCCCTCAGCCTAGCCCCATACCTAGCTAAAGGCACTAGTCCACATCATAACAGACACATTTGGTGTTTCTAGATCACGCTGGGTTTTGCGCGGTGGGGATATAACAAGCCAGAAGGACATTAGGAAAATTTCCAAATGTCAAAATGAGCTCCATTTTTGAACCCTTCTCTGTCCCCGGTGCCTTTTATTCTCTGTCTTAAGCTTTGCAGAAGAGTTCAGATCTGTCACCGGGTCACTCAGGTGAAATCGCAGGTGGGTAATTTTCATTTTGGCAAAGTCAGGAGTGGGCATGTATTTATCAAAGTCAGGTTTGCAATGACCAGGTAGCTTCCACTCTAACTATATGGAGTCTAAAGTGTCCATAATCCCCAATCAACCAATGTTATGTTAGTTAGCTAATGTGGTAAGCACTGCTATACTATCTGCCTCTGCCTCCAAGGCAGACACCTGTATTTCAGGACCTGCCTGGATTTTCTATTTGCTCACCAAGAGTTTCTGTACTAGATTCCCAAACAGACAGATTATATGCTATTATTAGAGGTACTATAGGTACAGAAAGAAAAGGAGTACTTGTGGCACCTTAGAGACTAACCAATTTATTATTTAACCAGAAGTTCTGATGAAGTGAGCTGTAGCTCACGAAAGCTCATGCTCAAATAAATTGGTTAGTCTCTAAGGTGCCACAAGTACTCCTTTTCTTTTTGCGAATACAGACTAACACGGCTGTTACTCTGAAACCTATAGGTACAGAAGTGATTTATAGGCTGATGAGCTTTTACCAGTTGAAAAGAAACAAATCTTTCCAAAACGAGATAAATATACATTTTGTTGCATTATAACAGTAATTTAGACAGTCGCTTGGTTGTTTTAAAGTTTTAGTGGTCGCATAAATGAGGCTCCTGGCTTTGAAAGTTCCCATCCATCAGAAGCTTTACTATCAAACTATTTCACCTGTTTTAATAGCAGCCCATGTGCCTTCTGTGATTCATATCACACGCCGCTCTTACCAGGAGAGAGAAGGAAAAAGGTTTTAGCCACCCAACACAAATGATTGAATTGAGACCATTGCTCCTCTGATCCACGTCTTCTCATCTGGGAAAGACCCATTGATTCTGCTTCCTTTCCCCATACTGAGCAGTGAATCTCTCCATGAGTAGATCCATTGATTTTAAGGGAAAAGGTCCTCCTCAACAAGAGTAACGATGGCAGAACTGGGTTCTGTATGGGAAGATTATTGCTCATTATTTGTATTGCGGTGGTGCCTAGGAGCCCTAATTATGGGCCAGGACCTCATTGTGTTAGGTGCTGGACATACACAGAATAGCTAAGAAGGGGTATATTTTTTTAACGTGCTGACACTTTGCATTGGGGGTAGACTGATTTACACTGCCTTTAACTTAGTAATGTACTTTTCTGAACTGGAATGAAGAGGAAAATTGCTGTAGTGACTTATGAACAGTCCAGGTTTATATATCTTTTTGAATTGAGCAACCTAATGCGATTAATTCTTAACAATGCAGCTAGATTAGGCTCACACTGGAGGCCCCGCCCAACCAAAATAATCCTAGGACAATAATCTAAAGGTGAAAGATGGAATTGTGTGATCTAGCTGTACGTCATTTCCCAGGCGAAGGTCTCTGAATGCTATATGCGTAAAGAGATGGATTTGGGATACACTATCATTCTAGCTTCAGTGCCAGTCTGACTTATTTTTTAAAGGGAAGGTGAGACTTGCTGGGGGCATCAATTTCTTCATTCTCATTCCCCCACTAGGTGTCTCCTGTTGCTGTCACCTCTTTCCACAGCATAATTTTAAACTGGATTGAAACCAACAAACCCTTCACAAAAAGCACAGAACATCCATCAGAGGGGAATGTCTTTCAGACACTACTGATCTGGGCTAGACTGAACTAAGTAGTAAGAGCTCAGTTTACTTCACTTCCCTGTTCATTCACCATAGCTTGTGTTTTTTCTGCCGCTCACCCCAACCCTTCCAATCCATAGGCGTCTCCAATGTCCTGCAATGACTACATTTTAGATGTATAACCTGTTAAAAACCAGTAACAATAGTTTAATCTAAAAAATACCACACATTACTGTACACAAGCCAAGGACACTTATTAAATATATAAAGAGGAACATAGGCTTGGATTTTTGACAGCCGTATAATGAATTGCTGATTAACTATGCAGTCATCACTCACAAAAGAATTATAGACTGGGGAAGGAAAAGATAATGGAACATTTTGACAGCAAAATAATGATTTAGATCCCAAATACTGAAAATGCTTAGGCAGGCCTGTAAAAGCTTAATGCAATGAAAATGATGTGTTTCTGCTGTGTGTGGAGGGGTGTGGGGTGTGGAGGGGGGTGGACCAAGGCATGGAAGCTCCAAGTACACGTTATTTCCCTGCAGAAGTCAAGGGGTGAACTGCAAACTGAGATGTGTGGGAATTGTTGGTCACACAGTAGATTTCCACACCCCCAGTACCCTGCTGGCGAGGGAGCAGCTGAGACATCTGCCACTTCTTAGCTACAGCGGCAGTGGGTCAGTCGCACCAGTGCCCTAAAGCACATGTGGGGGAATGAGAATGTCACTTCTCGGACCTCCTTGGGCAGATCCTCAGCTAGTGTCAGCTTCATTGACTTCACCATGTGAGGATCAGCCCTGCTTCCTTTTTACTACTTTGCTTGCAGGCAAAGAAAGTCCTTTTGTATCTGGACTTTGCATAGTGGTGAGGGACCCTGTGTAGTTACCATCACAGCTCTGTGACAGTCAGGCTGAAACAAGTAAATGGGCACAACATTAAGAACCCAGTCCTGCTCCTGTTGATAGCAATGGCAAGTCTCCCATTGACTTTGGTGAGTACAGGATCAGCTCCCTAGTGCTGTGGAGGAGTGTGGTCTACATGGCTGTGAATACACAATACAAAATCAATGTCACAATCACTGTGCAGACAAATTGGATAGGAAGCAAAAGGGAAAACAAACAAGCCCCCAACTTCAGAAAGGAGCAGGAGACGTGAGTCATATTATCATACACAGAGAAGAAATGCAGATAGGCTCAGGGTGGGTGGGTGAGAGAATATACAGACAAGTCAGAAATATGCTGCTGAAAAGGGAATGGAAGCTTAAATTCAGAAGTGTAGTATAACATAAAATGACAGGAAAAAATGAAATAAAATCAGAGGGAAAGAATTAATTTTAATAAGAAAAGTGGCAATCCCCAGGAAATAAGAACAGATGGAATAGAATGAAGAGAAGATAGCGAGCGACAAGTGCAATGCTGAAACTCTCCACAAGGGGAAAAAACCCCACCCCAAATATTGTAAAAAATACAAATTAAAGAGAAGGGAAAACGTGAAATAAAGACTGAATCACACAGATAACAGCAAAGCTGGAGCTGCAAACATTACAGGGAAGGACAATACACTTTATAGTAAGCTTAAGGGAGTAAGTGGGGAGGGAGGGGAAAAAAATCACAGGCAAAGAGTGTTGTCCCAGGAATTAAAGAAAAAAGTAAAGTAGATGGGAAGACAATATGGAGACAAAACAATGAACACACAAACACACACACAGCTTATGTGGAGAAAAGGTGTGCAGAACCAAAGCCAAAACAACAACAACAACTGAAGATAAAATATTCTGGACAGAACAGAGGTAGGAATGATACAGCGGTAAATAAGAAGTCATGGACGGGGCTTTTTCAGTAAATCTGCTTACAGCATAAAAGAAGTGATGAACAGCGGACTTCCTTCCCTCCTCCACTGGAAAGACAGTAACTTAAAAGAATGAAACCCTCATTGTCATTTGTAGTGTGGAGTGCACAGGGCCCCCAGTCATGGATCAGGGCTCCATTGTGCTAGGTGCTGTACATACATGTAACAAGAAAATGGTCCTTACCTGGAACAGGTTAGAATCTGAGGACATGGCATGAACAGACATAGGGGAGCACAAAGTAACAAGGAGATGGAACCGGTCAGCCTGATCAGCAATAATTATGACACTCCAGGGCCTAACCACTGGGTAGTGTTTTGGCAGGCTACATTGGGGGCAGCAGTGTGATCTAGTGGAGAAGACAATGGATTGGGACTCAGAAAGAAATGGTTACTCACCCTGTGCAGTAACTGTGGTTCTTCAAGATGTGTCTCCCTATGGGTACTCCACTCTCGGGGCACTAGCGGCACTGCGTCTTTGATTGGAGACTTCCCACAGTAGTGTCTGTTCAGCCCACGTGTGCATGTTAGTCAGTCTCCACCTGGGGAGATCTGAGGTGACACCACCGGTACCAGGCAAGCTTCAGGAGATCTTGATGTTCTAGGTACTGACAGCATGTCGGAGCCAAGCAACGGAGACTCGGGAGTCTCAGATACAGCCAGGTCCTGGGGAAAACAGAACTCCTGCAGTACCGAGTGGTATCAGTACGGAGCCTGTAGTCTGTACCTAGGTGATTGTGGCCGAGGACACTGACAGCATTGTAGGTGTGGAGGGAAGCATGGTTAGAGCCCAAGTGGGCTTTTTGGTACAGAGGAAGCAGAGGAAGAGCTCTTGCCACCTCTGTCTGCTAACAGTACCAATGACCTCTCTGGGCCCAAGGCTTTGCCATCTTTCGGTCAGGCCAAGCCCTGGTTACCTGAGGAACCAGCAGCCTCGTGAGTAACTTATTGGAGACCTGATGGTACTGGACTGGCTGAAGACACTGACGACCTTGGCTTTCTAGAGGTAGATTCTCTGCCTGGTGAGTGAGAGGCACATTCCTTTGAGGGTTTATGAGAGGAATCCTGTGTCTTGCTTTCAGATGCCCTGCAGGTGTGCGGCTCTGATATCATGGAGGCAGCAGATTTGTTCAGAGACCACCATATGGGGGTCCCTTGGCTTGGCTCAGAAGCCAGGCATAGAGAGCTGTCCATCATGAGGAGACAAGGCTTTATCTCTGTTTTTTCTGGCTCCTGATTTCAGCACCAGAAAAAAATTGCACTTCTGGGCAACGTGCGATTCCCTGAGGCAAAGGAAGCAGCGGGAGTGCCTGTCGCTTACTAGGATCACCTCCTGGCACAACCCACAGCATTTGAAGCTGGAAGAACTGGGCATAATCTCTCAGTAAGAACTACTAATTAACTAGTATCTAAATAAAATAAGGGAGAAAATAATTTTTTTAAACTAAGCAACTATACTATTACTACTGTAACCCTTCTGCCAGGTGGAGCCGGCAGCAAGCGGGGCTGGGTTCAATACCTCGGGGTTCCTTTTCAACAATACAACACAGAACTGGCTTGAACCCCCACCCAGTAACCTGGGAAAATTACACACTACCCCGGGCGCCTCTGAGAGGCAGTACTTCCCCACTTGCAAGCACAGAGTCTGAGTGTAGAAAAGAAACTTTTAATGAAAGGAGAGAAATCCCCCAACATTAATTAGGGATAATGCTGCAAGCAGGATTCATAATCATAAACCTTTAGGAGGACACCCACCCCAGAGTGCATGGGGCAGTGCCTTCTATTTTTGAGTTGTACAACCAAAAGTTCCTTTATTGTGCCCCCCTCTGCTCCCTCACCACACCCCACTCACAGTGGTTGTTCTGGGTCAGTGAAGATCCTGGGTTCAGAAGTGCAACTGTGTGAATTCACCTTCCACCCGTGGAAGAAGGCACCTGGCTTGCTTCAACATCTGAGCACTTGTTCCGGCTTACCGTGCTGCCAGCCGCTGTTCCTGGCTGCCCTGCCAGCTGACTGCTCGCCACTTTTGCCAACTGCTCCCACCGGCCGCTCGTCAGTCACCTTCTGCTGCCACCTGCCTCTCTGCTGTGACCTCTGTAGGTCAGTCTCTTAGGGCACGTCTACACTGGCAAAGTTACAGCACCACTCAGAGAGCACTGAAGGGGAACCACTGTTGTGTGTTCACACTGTCAGCTGCCTGCGCAATAGCGTGTTCACACTTGCGGCACTTGCAGTAGTATTTGGAGCGGTGCACTCTGGGCAGCTATACCACCGAGCACCTCTTCCTCTTCTGCCGCTAAGACTTGTGGGAAGGCGGAGCGGGTCGCGGGACATCCTAGGTCCTGTCCCAATGCCACGTGATGCATTGCTTCGCATCCCAGCAATCCCTGTGCTTCCATCTGCATTTGGTGCCATCTTTCAATGGTTTGTGTATTCCGCGCCCTGCCTCTTCAGGCTGCAGGAATGGATCCCGAACTGTTGACCAGGGGAGTTATTCCTTATACTACAAAGGCAACAGGAGTGCGACATTGATCTTGCCACTCATAGTAGCTACAACACAAGATTGCTCGTGGCATTCATGGAGGTGCTGACCATAGTGGAACACTGCTTTTGGGCTCAGGAATCAAGCACTGAGTGGTGGGGTCACATCGTCATGCACATCTCAGATGATGAGGAGGGGCTGCAGAACTTTCGGATGAGGAAAGCCACATTCATGGGACTGTGTGAGGGGCTCGCCCCAGCCCTGCGGTGCAAGGACACAAGAATGAGAGCTGCCCTGCCACTGGAGAAGTGCATGGTGATTGTACTGTGGAAGCTGGCTACTCCAGACTGCTACCGATCGGTTGCTAATCAGTTCGGAGCGGGAAAGTCTACCATTGGACTCGTGTTGATGGAAGTGTGCAGGGCCATTAATCGCATCCTGCTCTGAAAGACCATGACTCTGGGCAACATGTGTGACATTATAGATGGCTTTGCACAAATGAGCTTCCCTAACTGCAGAGGGGTGATAGATGGCGAGCATATTCCAATTCTGGCACCAGACCACCTAGCTACTGAGTACATTAATCGCAAGGGGTATTTCTCAATTATTCACCAGTTGCTTGTGTATCACTGCGGGCATTTCACAGACATTAACACAGGCTGGTCTGGAAAGATGCAAGATGCACGCATCTTTCGGAACACTGGCCTGTTCAGGAAGCTGTAAGCAGGGACTTTCTTCCCGGACCAGAAGATCACTGTGGGGAAGTCAAAATGCCCATTGTGATCCTGGAAGTCCCTGCCTACCCCTAAATTCCATGGCTTATGAAGCAAGACTGAGCAAGTGCAGAATGACAGTTGAGTGTGCTTTTGGCCATTTAAAGGCCCGCTGGCGCTGCCTCTATGGGATGCTGGTCCTGGCTGATGACAATATTCCTATGTTTATAGCCATGTGCTGTACGCTCCATAATATTTGTGAAGGAAAGAGTGAAAGCTTCACTGCAGAGCCTCAATGCCTGGTGCACATGATGCAATAAGGGGGTTTAACATAATTGTATGTTGCTTTGCAGGGCTCTTTTTACTTTCAATTAATAGAATAAAGATTGCTTTCAAACCAACACAATTCTTTTATGAAAAGACAACAACCAGAGGAGAGAGTCAAACAAACAAAAAAACCATCAGCAGGGAGCGGGATGGGAGTAGGGAAGGTCCCAGGAGGAGAAGGGGTCCCAGGACGGCTAAAGATTTGTGTATGTCCAGAGATCATATCCAACTTTCTCCTTTGGAGTACATTGCAGTGGGTACTGTACTTCAGCAGGGCCAAACTGCAGAGGGATGAGTGTTGAGTGCATTGGGTAGTGGGAGTCCACAGTGCTTGACTGTGAGGGGGGTGGAGTGGAATGCCGCAGGTATAGACTGGAATCAGAAGGTTGATAAGAGCATGTTGGTGGTGTCTGGGGGGCATATGGGAAAGAGTTTTGCAAAAGCGTCTGCTGGGGAGGGCAGGCGTGGAGCTGCTCAGTTTGAAGAGCTAGTATCGCCTATGGAGCGTGTCTGCTGGGTGCTCCATAACCTTTAAAAGCCTCTCTGCAGCTTCATTTATAGAATGGAATAGAATAGAATAGAATATCAGGGTTGGAAGGGACCTCAGGAGGTCATCTAGTCCAACCCCCTGCTCAAAGCATTCTAGCATGCCGCATTCTCCTTTCTGTCCCTCTTCTCGCTGTCCTGCCACTCCTTCAATTCCTATTTCTCGGCGGCAGAGTGCATCATAACATCTCCTTAGTTCTTCTTGGCTGTTTTCTAATTCTGCACAGCCATTCAGCTGCCGAAAACAGAGAGGGAGGCTGGGATCCCAAGGTCATCTCTGTGAAGTTTAAATGCAACATTTTATAAAAGCAGTATTGTTTGCAACATAGACAACGCTGATTCAGTGATTTAAAACACAGCCAGTATTCACACACCTGTCACTAACTTGCTGACCCCAGGCAAGCACACATGAGCCATAGGACCCCCAAAATGGTGAGTAGCTGCAGGGGCAGGGTAAATCACTCTTCCCGGATCCTGCTGTACACTGGGCACCTTGCTCTTGGGGAGAGCCAGCACTGTAGGGGGGGCCTGATTATCATTCCTGTCCCCACACTTTCCACAGGATCTGATCATTATGGAAGATGTCTCGCTGCTGAGGGTGAGCAGGGAATCAATGGAAGGTCTTCTCCAAGCCTGCGGCTTCTGCCCTGGCCCCTATGCGGCTTGCCTGTGTGCAGCAATGGTCCCTCTCCCCGCGCCCCCCCCCATGATGGCACAGTGGTGCAGGAAAGTTGCTGTTAATGGGGCAAGAAACAAAACAGCTCTGCCAAAGAATCTGTGGCAGTGTGGATTGCCCAGTATCTCCACGACAGTTTCCTGGAGATCTCTGAGGGAGATTCCTGTGAAGTGAGGGAGTCAATCAACAGCCTGTTCTGCTGCTCAGACTTGGCATGCGGTGGGAGACAAGTCTGCTTTCTGCAACCCTTCTGCCCCGTCAAGGTTCCTTCCCCACTCTGAACTCTAGGGTACAGATATGGGGACCTGCATGAAAACCTCTTAAGCTTACTTTTACCAGCTTAGGTTAAAACTTCCCCAAGGTACAAATGATTTTACTTTTTACCCTTGGACTTTTGCTGCCACCACAAAACATCTAACTGGTATATTATTAGGAAATAGTCCGTTTGGAAATGTCTTTCCCCCAAGAATCCTCCCAAATGTTACACCCCCTTTCCTGGGGAAGGCTTGATAGAAATCCTCACCAATTTGCATAGGTGACCACACATCCCAACCCTTGGATCTTAAGAACAATGAAAAAGCATTCAGTTTCTTAAAAGAAGAATTTTAATAGAAGAAAAAGTAAAAAGAATCACCTCTGTAAAATCAGGATGGTAAATACCTTACAGGGTAATTAGATTCAAAACATAGAGAATCCCTCTAGGCAAAACCTTAAGTTACAAAAAGACACAAAAACAGGAATATCCATTTCATTCAGCACAGCTTATTTTCTCAGCCATTTAAAGGAATCAGAATCTAACGCATATCTAGCTAGATTACTTACTAAGTTCTAAGACTCCATTCCTGTTCTGATCCTTGGCAAAAGCATCACACAGACAGAGAGAGAGAGAGAGAGACTTTGTTTCTCCCTCCCCCCAGCTTTTGAAAGTATCTTGTCTCCTCATTGGTCATTTTGGTCAGGTGCCAGTGAGGTTATCCTAGCTTCTTAACCCTTTACAGGTGAAAGGGTTTTTCCTCTGGCCAGGAGGGATTTTAAAGGTGTTTACCCTTCCCTTTATTTTTATGACATGCCCCCCAAATCACAGATAGGGTGAAACGCTGGCTGGGATTTCTTCCTGGAGCTCTAAGAAAAACAGAGTTAATAAGACCTCTAAATGCACCTCTAAATATACTACCAAGTATATAAAGACTAACAATATTTTCCACATCTCAAGGGCGATTTTAACCAGTTGATTCTGGGAAACTTTCACGGGACAGTGCATCAGCCACTTTGTTAGAAGCTCCTGAGATGTGTTGGATGTTGAAATCAAAATCTTGGAGAGCTAAACTCCACCAAATAAGTTTTTGTTATTTCCCGTGGTGGTATGAAGCCACTGTAGCGCAGCATGGTCAGTTTGCAGGTGGAAACGCCATCCCCAAACATATGGGCGTAGCTTTTCCAGAGCGTAGACAATGGAGTAACATTCTTTTTCAGTGACTGACCAGTTGCTTTTCCTCTCAGACAGCTTCTTTCTGAGAACACTAGAGGGTGGAATTCTTGATCTGGTCCTTCCTGCATTAAAAATGGTCCCACATCTGTGGTTACTAGGAATGGTTTGTCAAATTTTGGGGCCCTTAGCATAGGGTCAGACATGAGTGTCGCTTTAAGCTGGTTACAGGCCTTCTGACACTCTTTGGTCCACTGAACGGCATTTGGCTGTTTCTTTTTGGTTAGGTCTGTCAGTGGGGTGGCGATTTGGCTGTATAGCAGTACAAATCGTCTGTAATAACCGGCCAAGCCTAGGATGGATTGAACCTGTTTCTTTGACTTTGGCACAGGCCACTTTTGGATAGCATCCACTTTGGCCTGTAGGAGGTTCATAGTTCCTTGACCCACCTGGTGTCCAAGGAAAGTCACTCTGTTTAGGCCTATTTGACACTTCTTAGCCTTAACAGTCAGTCCTGCCTCCCTTATGCGCTCGAAGACTTTTTGTAGATGTTCCAGGTGTTCTGCTCAGGAATCCGAAAATATGGCCACATCGTCAAGGTAGGCGACTGCATATTCTCCTAATCCCGCTAGGAGACCATCTACAAGTCTTTGGAAGGTGGCGGGTGCATTCCGCAGCCCGAAAGGGAGTACATTAAATTCATACAGCCCGACATGGGTGGTGAAGGCTGACCTTTCCTTGGCGAATTCATCTAGCGGTACCTGCCAGTACCCCTTGGTTAAGTCCAAGGTAGAGATGAACTGGGCCCGTCCCAGTTTCTCTAATAGTTCATCTGTGCGTGGCATTGAATAGTTGTCGGGACGAGTTACAGCATTTAGCTTATGGTAGTCCATGCAAAAATGTATCTCCCCATCTGGTTTGGGAACAAGAACCACTGGAGATGCCCATGCACTGCCAGAGGGGCAGATTACACCCATCTGTAACATATCCTGGATCTCCCGTTCTATAGCAGTTTTAGCTTGAGGAGACACCAGATAAGGTTGGACTTTAATTGGGTGAGCATTACCTGTGTCAATGGAGTGGTATGCCCCTTCAGTCAGTCCTGGGGTGGCTGAGAATGTCGGCGCATAGCTAGTGCATAGTTCCTGGATCTGCTGTCGCTGCATATGCCCAAGGGTCATGGAGAGGTTCACCTCTTCCACGCCACCAGCACTTTTCCCTTCATAGTAGACACCTTCAGGCCACTCAGTGTCATCTCCTCCCTGGGCTGTAAACTGACAAACCTCTAATTCCCTGGAGTAAAAGGCCGTTAGAGAATTAATATGGTATACCTTAGGCTTTCAGTTGGAGGTGGGGAATGCTATGAGATAATTAACAGCTCCCAGGCACTCCTGGACCGTGAATGGCCCTTCCCACGACGCTTCCATTTTATGGGTCTGGAGCGCCTTTAAGACCATGACCTGGTCTCCTACTTTGAAGGAATGCTCTCTGGCATGTTTATCATACCAGGCTTTTTGCTCTTTTTGAGCATTCTGTAGGTTTTCTTTAGCAAGAGCTAGAGAGGTTCGGAGGGTGTTTTGTAGGTCGGTTACAAAGTCCAGAATGTCAGTTCCTGGAGAAGGTGTAAATCCCTCCCATTGCTGCTTCACTAACTGTAATGGCCCCTTAACCTCGCGGCCATATACAAGTTCAAATGGTGAAAACCCTAAACTGGGATGTGGTACAGCTCTGTAGGCAAAGAACAACTGCTGCAACACTAGGCCCCAATCATTGGAGTGCTCATTTACGTATTTACGTATCATGGCCCCCAAAGTTCCATTACATTTCTCCACTATGCCATTTGTTTGATGGTGGTAAGGAGTCGCAACCAAGTGATTTACCCCATCAGCTTCCCAAAGGCCTTCCATAGTTCCTGCCGGGAAATTAGTTTTTGCATCTGTGAGGATGTCGGAGGGCCAACCTACCCTGGCAAAAATGTCTGCTAGTGCCTGGCACACACTTTTAGCCCTGGTGTTCCTTAGAGCTACTGCTTCTGGCCATCGGGTGGCAAAATCCATGAAAGTCAGTATGTACTGCTTTCCTCTGGGTGTCTTTTTCAGAAAAGGACCCAGAATATCCACAGCTACTCGCTGAAATGGAAGCTCAATGATGGGGAGTGGCTGGAGAGGGGCTTTGACCTGGTCTTGGGGTTTTCCCACTCTTTGGCATACCTCACAAGACCAGACATAGGTAGAAACATCCTTGCCCATTCCCTCCCAGTGGAATGACCTCCTCAAACGGTCTTTGGTCCTGTTCACCCCAGCAAGGCCACTAGGATGATCGTGGGCTAAGCTCAAGAGCTTGGCCCGGTACTTAGTTGGAACTACTAACTGTCTCTGAGGATGCCAGACTTCCAGGTGTCCACTAGAAAGAGTTTCCTTGTATAAAAGTCCTCTTTCTACAACAAACCTGGATCGATTAGAAGAGCTGAGAGGCGGTGGGTTGCTCCATGCCACCATCCAAGCTTTCTGGAAGCTTTCATCTGCTTCCTGTTCGGTCTGGGACTGTTCCCCTGATGCTGGAGACATCAGTTCCTCGTTGGATTGTGGACCTACACTTGGTCCCTCTGGAAGTGATGTAGGGGATGGGGCTGTTTCTGTTGACTGTGAACCGCTCTCTGCTGATGCACTATGTTGGGGTTCAGGCTCCGGCTGAGCCTCTTGTGTAGGGTTATCAGTTGCTGCCAGTTTAGGTTCAGTGGGGCCCTCTGGTGTTGGGGTTGCAAGTACTGGGTTCAGTGCTGGCAATGGGTCTGGTGCTAGTTGTTCCGCTGGTTCCAGTTCTGGGATTGGCTCTGTCTGGGTCTCTGGGCGGGATCCACTACTGCTGTTGCAGACATTGGCCTGGGGTCTGGGTCCACCACCTCTGACTGGGTCCTGGTAGAAGTTTCCAGAACAGAGCTAGGCGTGACGGCTTGTTTAGCCTGGCTGTGGGTGACCATTCCCACCCTCTTGGCTGGCTTCACACAATTAGCCAAGTCTTCCCCCAACAGCATAGGGATGGGATAATCATCATAGACTGCAAAAGTCCACGTTCCTGACCAGCCCTTGTACTGGACAGGCAACTTGGCTGTAGGCAAATTGAAAGAGTTGGACTTGAAGGGTTGAATCGTCACTTGGATCTCTGAGTTGATTAAATTGGTGGTGGTGGTGGCGGGAGGAAGCGATTGCCATCCTGTTCATGCCCCGAACCTGCAGGCTCCACAGCATTCCCCGGGGCAGGGGCTTAGCAACCCTCTTCAACCCCCTCTCCTCCGCCCTGGGTCCTGCCCTAGGTACCCTCACCTGCTGAGCCACCTCTATATGGCCAGGTTATCTGAAACCCTTGCACGCAGGTTCCCTGGGCCCTGGTGCACAACGAATTCTTAGGGCTTAACCCCTTCCTCCCTGTGCTGTAGCGGGAGGCAGCTTGCTTAGGTCAGCGACCAGCAGCAGCCTGGAGGTGTTAGCTGGCTTTCTACACCGTGTGGACAGAAAGGAACAAGCTGCTTCCAGCCCCACTGTGCGGGAGAAGAGAGAAACTCTGCAAAGACAAGGGCCAGGTCATCCCTTCCCTCCCCCTTCTCTCCTGCAGTTGGAAGCATCTCCCATCCATTCCCTCCCACACAGTGCGGAAAGGTTGCTGTTGGCCACATTCTGGTGTGAAACCCTGGCAGAAATCTGGGGGGTGGGGGCATGTGACCCTGCATGCTCCCCCAACATGTTGCCTCAGGAAGACACAGCGCCAAGTACCAGGAGAGGAGGGTCCATCCCGGGGGCCCAGCCAGGCTTGGAGGGCAGAAAGCGCTGGGTAGGGAGGGTTGGGTCAGTCAATTACCCCGCCTGTGTGAGAGAGGTGTATGGAAGTGTGTGTGTGTGTGTGACCTCTCCTTGTATGTGTGTGGGGAGGTAGGGGTGTGTGTGTCACCCCTTCCCGTGTGAACCCTAAAGCCTTAAAGATAAGAAGGTAAGTAAAAAGAGTCCAACTATGCAGTATTTCTTTTTAACGGCACCTCAGTCAACTTGATGTTAATTTGAATGTTTGTACTGCATAAATCTGATTGATTGCTGTTGAACTCACTTGAACATGAGTAGTTTTGCCAGATGTCCCATATTCAGCACAGTGAAATGTGGTCACCCTACAGTTAGAGCCCTAATCATTCAGTATTCCCAAAAACCTCACAATCTATCTGTAATAAGTTAGATGTCAAGAGCATTATACAATAGCATTGTCTGGGCAGAAAACAAAAACAAAACAAAAACTGATTTTGTAAAGTTCCAAAGTTATTTGTGGCATTTGGGGGACAACTCCAGAGAAGAAGCAACCTTTACCAAGAGATCATCTGAATGCACCAGGCTATGTCAACTGTGCTGTTCTCTAGCAGGGATGACAGTATCACAGCCTAAGGTCACATTACACTAGGTTTAAGAAAACTTCTGTGGTATACTTGAGAAATGTTTGACACCTGTAACTCAGTGCATTCCTTTACTTAGTAACATTCTCAATTCAGGAGACTAGTCCAATGCTCATTTTGGAAGGGCTTTCAGCCCTGTGCAATTAAAAAGTCCATCTCTTCACTCATCTACCACAGCTCCCGTATCCAAAAGAAGTGTGAATCTGCACAAGTTATTCCTAATGGGGGAGTTATTCACTTGTAACTGGAGTTCTCACTCACTTTCCTCCTTTGAGTCTCCTCTGTTTTGCCAGTGGAGCAGTTGTGGCTGAAGTCCGTCAGAAAGCTTCACAATGAAGACTCAATTCCATGACAGGGTGTAGGCATGGCCAAAGAGGTCTATTCTTCTCAGATACAGAGGCAATATAGCAGAATTCCAGCTTGAGGCAAGTAACCTTCCTTTCCTGACTATGAACACCAGGCCACTTTCCCTACTATTCAAGATATAATCATGTCTTTTCACTAGAGGAAAAAGGTCTCTCCACACTGGTTCTAAGCACCCAGTTGTTCTCCCTAGTGGGGCTTGTGCTAAGTGTGACCATCTATACCCATCCAAAGCTCTCTCTTCAGACTTGTCTGTGATGACCCCAGCTGCTTCTACCATCTTTAATAGCACTCTAAATTCACTCCAAGATCCAGCTTCTTTCTTTTCTTGCAGCACTTTAATTCCAGGTCTGTTTCTCAGTCATCTAACTTAGGTCTTGCTGAGTGCAGAGGCTTAATTTGCCTGATGATTAACTCCTAACTTTCGTTGTAATACTAGGCTATTCTGTTTGTCTTTTTCTGCAGCGGTTTCTCAGCAGGCCTCTGATAATTCAAGTTATTTTTACTTGCTTGACTCTGATACCTTGGGGTGGCGGGGGAGGGGAAGAGTGGCTCTATTTGTCTCTGTCATACAGTGTTTGGCACTGGCTTCCGGTAGAAGTTGTACAGCTCCCATTTGACTCTATCGAGGACCACATCACAGGGCCAGATTCCGAGGAAGAAGTTCAACTCCCCTGTTATGGCCATAAAAGAAGCAGCAGCAGAGCCTGGGTTGTGTAACGTACTATATAATACATGGTAAGCGGGAGACCTGGACCATTGCTGTTGCCCTTTAATGTCCTTTTAGTATTCATGCCATGCTAAATATGATGGTTTTTGTTTTGTCTCCAAACTGCACATTGTTGGCTTCTCTTTACATAAATACACTGTACAAATCTTATGTTTCCACAGGCAAGTTTCCTGCATGCCAGGCATGGCGCTTTAGTCAAACTGCACAAGGTTAGAAATACATTACATTTTAAAGTGATACATGCAGGGTTAATTTAAATATGGCTGCTCCACTCCTAAGGCGCTCCCCCTGCTGGATACCCACCACGTTGCTGTACTGGACCCAAACCATGTACACTTGGCTTGCTGAGGCCGGGCAGAGCTCCAGGCCTCCTAGATGCACACTCCAAGTACAGACTTCATGTCTGATACCCCTCTTGGCAGTGGGGACCCCACAGTCCAATTGCCTAGGCCCTGCAACTACTGTCACTTTTCACAAGGCTGCATGCTCTTAGGGATCCACAGAAACTGTGGACCCTCTGTTTTTCTGTTTCCTGCTTCAGGGACTGTGCAGCACTATAAGCCAGACAGGCATGGAGGGCATGCTGATTCTGCAAAGGAATTTCCAAACACACTCATTTTACTCACAGAAGGCAGAAGGGACTTAAAGATCCTTGCAAAAATAACACATAAGTGGATGTAAAAAACCTCCCTCCAGCGTCCTCACTACTTAGAGCCCTTTGGGTTTTGGCCAGTACTTTCCGGGTCCCAAGATCATCTCTCCACCTACCTTCCTTCGTCCTGCCCAGTCTTGTTTTCTTGATCTGTTTTGTGAAAAAGAGTGCTACCCAGAGCATACCTTGTCCTTTTATAACTTTGCAGTTCCCTCTCATCTGACCCAGTTGGTCAGCCTCAAAGCCCCCCTCAGGTGATGAAGTCCTCCCCCAATAAGTGATTTGCTGATTGGTTACCACCCGCCTAAAGTCCAGACTGGGGAAACAAAAAATCAACCAACCAAAAACTGTAGCCAACTCTTTGTATGGCCAAGGTAGACCTATTCAAATGTTAATAGATTCATATATTACAAGCCCAGAAAGGACCATTGTGATGATCTAGTCTGATCTCCTGTATAATAAACCCCACAGAACTAACTCAAAATAATTTCTAGAGCAGATCTTTTAGAAAAAACATCCAATCTTGATTTTAAAATTGTCAGTGATGGAGAATCCACCACAACCCTTGGTAAATTGTTCCAATGGTTAACTACTCTCACTGTTAAAAATGTACACGTTATTTCGAGTCTGAATTTATTTACCTCAACTTTGAGCCATTGAATCATGTTATACCTTTCTCTGCTAGACTGAGGAGCCCATTATTAAATATTTGTTCCCCAAGTGGGTATTTACAGACTGTAATCAAGTCACTACTTAACCTTCTCTTTGTTAAGCTAAATAGACTGAGCTCTCTGAGTCTATGACTACAAGACAGGTTTTCTAATCCTTTAGTCATTCTTGTGGCTTTTCTCTGAACTCTCTCCAATTTATCAACATCCTTCTTGAATTGTGTGCACCAGAACTGGACACAATATCCCAATAGGGTGGTAAAATAACCTCTCTGCTCCTTTGAGATTCCCCTGTTTATGCATCCCGGGATCACTTTGGCTCTTTTGGCCACAGTCTGACAGTGGGAGCTCACATTCAGCTAATTATCCACCACAACCCCCAAATTTTTTCAGAGTCACTGCTTCCCAGGAGAGAGTCCCCCATCATGTAAGTACGGCTTACATTCTTTGTTCCTAGATGGATACATTTAGCCATATTAAAATGCACATTGTTTACTTGCACCCAGTTTACTAAGCAATGCCGATCTGCTTGAATCAGCGTCCTGTCTTCTTCAGTTACTTTACCATTCCCCCAGCCTTTGTGTCATCTGAAAACTTAATCAGTGATGATTTTATGTTTCTTCCGGGTCACTGATAAAAACATCAAATAGTGTAGGGCCAAGAACCAATCTCCATGGGATCCCACTAGAAATTCATGTGCTCAACGATGATTCCCCATTTACAATTACATTCTGAAACCTACTTGTCAGTTTTTTTATCCATTTGTGTGCCATGTTAATTTTACGTCATTCTAGTTTTTCATCAAAATGTTGTGTCATACCAAGTTAAACACCTTATACAAGTCTAAGTAACATTATTACTTCTTCATAGGACTCACGATAAGTGATGTCAACTCATCTGTCAAACTCGACGGGAGATTCCATCATTATTTTTAATCAACCAAATCTGTAATCTCACCAAAGAGGTATCAAGTTAGTTTGACATGATGTGTTTTCCATAAACCCATGTTGATTTGCATTAATTACATTACCCTCCTTCAATACTTGATTAATCAAGTCTCATATCAGCCACTCCATTATCTTGCCTAGGATTGATGTCAAGCTGACTGCCTATAAAAATCTGGGTCATCTATTTACTCTTTTTAAAAACTGGTACAACATAGTCTTTCTTTCAGTCTTCTGGAACTTTCCCAGTGCTCCAAGACTTATTAAAAAGCAACATTAAAAGTACAGAAAGCTCCTCAGCTAGCTCTTTTAAAACTCTTGAATACAAGTTATTTTTAAATCAGTAGGTCCAGAAGTCTAATTTTAGTAGCTTCCGTTTAACATCCCCTAGAGATACTAGTGGAATGGAAAGAGTGTTATCACCATATGATGAAAGTATATCTGTCCCTCCACCCCAATACAGAACAAATATTTATTGAATACGTTGGCCTTTTCTGCATTATTACTGATAATTTTACCATTTCTAGCTTGAAATGGACCTTGTCAGAATTCTTTTTGTTCCTAATATTTTTTTTTTAAAAAACCTTGTTATTGTCCTTAACTCTGCTGGTGATAGATTTCTCGTCGTGTCTCTTTGCTTCCATTATCAATTTTCTAAAATTTCCTACTTTGGATTTATATTCATTACTGTCAATTGTCCCTTTCTTGCATTTGTTATATGCTATTTTTATAGTTGCCTTCACTTCCTTTCCAAACCAGATCTTTTAAAAAACTAACAGTCTTTTCCCTCAATTGTGGGATACCGGCTATTTGGGCATCTAGTAAGGTATCCTTAAATGATTCGCAATTACAATTCACATATTTTGATTAAATTCTTCCTCCCAGCTGATTTGGCTCAATTGTTTTCAGCTTTGCAAAACCGGTCCTATTAAAGCACCAAGTAAATATATTACTGGTTTGTACTTCATTGTAAATTGATTATAAATGTGATCAAGTCATGATCACTTGTAGCTAGCTACCATTAACTTTTAGTTCTGTAAGCAATTCCTTTCTCTCTGTTAAGATAAAGTATAATAAAGAATTCCCCTGTGCTGGCTGTAACACTTTTCGAGATAGGAAATCATCATCTATAATGTTTAAAAATTCCAGCGATGTTTTAGTACTGGCAGCATGAGACTTCCAGCACAGGTCACTCAAATTGAAGTCACCCGTGAACATGCAGTCTGTTTTCTTACACATTATAGATAGATACATAAGGGTGTGGTCATCCTGTTCCCTAGTGTGATGTGGTGGTCTGTATCAGACGCCAACTAACACCTCATCTTGTGCTTTATCTGTTAGGACTTTGAGCCATAAGCATTCAAGATGAGTGACTCAGAAACAGGCAATACTAGTTTTACAGTGCCACTCTCCTTTGATCTTTCCTATATAGGTGATAACCATTGATTTTAACATTCCAATTGTGCGAATCATCTTGCCAGGTTTCAGTAATACCAACTAGATCAAATTTATGCTCATAATAAGTCTTGATGTTCCTGTAACAGCTCTCTAGGTAGGGTCTGTGCATATGCGCCACAGTCCCTGTTAGCAAATGGCTGAATCCGTATACATTGAGGCACAATGATACAGTTTGTAAAATCACCCAGAATTCACACAGACAGATTTCCCAAACTGTCACAATCACAGAAAATTTAGAAACATAGCGGTCCAAAAGCAGATTAAGTTTCCTTCAGTAAGACTCATGGTACCTGAAAGATCACAAGTGAAACTTAACATTTGCGTCCTAGCTTGAGGAGGGGACAGTAAAAGGAAGCTAGTTTCTCATCAACATGTTTATTTGCAGTACATTATCCAGCCACTAGATAGCTCTCTATATTGCAGCGTGCTAGGCAGACCACAGTCCCACATAAACAAGAGAGACTCATAGACTCATAGACTTTAAGGCCAGAAGGGACCATCATGGTCATCTAGTCTGACCTCCTGCACTGGAACTCAAGCTGTGTGGAAGCTTGTTAGTGTCTGTAGTTTGCAGCTACCTTAACATACACCAGGTTTCAGAGTAACAGCCGTGTTAGTCTGTACTCGCAAAAAGAAAAGGAGTACTTGTGGCACCTTAGAGACTAACCAATTTATTTGAGCATGAGCTTTCGCTGTAGCTCACGAAAGCTCATGCTCAAATAAATTGGTCAGTCTCTAAGGTGCCACAAGTACTCCTTTTCTTAACATACACCTACACTTTAAGAGACTGATTCTATGTAGCATGACACAGACAGTGAGTTGGAGAAAGCAGTTCTCAGCCTTTTTCATACTGAGTTTCTATGCAAAGCTCCTCACAACTGTTCTTCCTCAGATGTATCATCAAGAACCCACTGCTAGTTTCCACTGTGCTTCAGAGTTAACAATAGTAACACATCATTTCCCAAACACTTCCTCACACCAATACAATCTTAGTCTAATCAGTCTATTGCTTCACAGGGAGATAATGAAGATCTATCAAATAAATGTGGTATTTTACACATGTGGTATTATAAGGGCAGGTCCTGGTCCCTTTATGCTCTTTAGATATTCTATTTGTTCTTAATATATCCTGTTGACTGCTGAACTTGCCTTTGATTTTCCACTCAGTGATCTCTTGCATCTTTCTTATTTATAAAAATTAAATGAATGGTGATGTTTTGGGAACTACAGCAGGACGGAGTGTCCCTGCTATACTATGTTATTGTAATACTTGTATTTGTACTTGAAATACTTGTATTGGGTGGGAGAGAGGGATAGCTCAGTGGTTTGAGCATTGCCCTGCTAAACCCATGGTTGCGAGTTCAATCCTTAAGGGGTCTGTTCAGGGATCTGGGGCAAAAATTGGGGATTGGTCCAGCTTTGATCAGGAGTTGGACTTGATGGCCTCGAGGTCCCTTCCAACCCTGATATTCTATTTTATGTAACTTTTTTTATAATGCCATTTCATTTCCTTAAAGGTTAGAGGGGATTGCAGCCCAACCCATCCTCCCAAGAAGCAACAGTGATTGCATGTTATTCCCTGCGGGCTAGATGAGCATGTGCACGGGCAAACAGGGTGGCAGAAACCCTCCATACACCTGTGCCTAGGCTACTCAGACCTGTGGTCCAGTTTGTAAGCTCCTTAGGGTAAGGATGATCTTTTTGTTCTGTGTTTGTATGGTGCCTAACACAATGGGGGACTGGAGCACCTAGGAGCTTATGGTAATACAAACAATAATGCACAAGTAAACAGACTTCAACAAGACTACTCGCTAGGGTGACCAGACAGCAAATGTGAAAAATCGGGACAGGGCGTAAGAAGCCTATATAAGAAAAAGACCCCAAAATCAGGACTGTCCCTATAAAATCAGGACATCTGATCACCCTACTATTCACACGCTAACAATGAAGCACAGGCTTAAGTACTTTGGTGCCAGAGTACTCAGCGCCTTGCAGGGTTGAGCCCTTAGACAGTAACACTGGTGTAAATCCATCAAACAAAAAGTGGGCCAAATCTTCATCTGGCATAAACTGGCATGGTTCCATTGACTTCATCTGGCACAACAATATGTTTAACCACACTGTGATTTATCACAAACTGTACTCAGCTCTATCCACCCATTCCAAGTCATCTGAACATATACTCCGTGCTCCTAGGTCAAATCTACACAAATCTAGCCTCAAAATTTCAGAGTGGTAATCACAAAGTGCAGCAAAGAGCCTTCCCTGGATTAATGGGAACTGTGCAGCAAGATTCCCCACACAGTTCATTAAAAATGCAGGGAGTTAGTGTCCCAATACCTTATTAATGTAGACTGCACTTTAAGGACTGTATTCTACCTGCATCTTCTCCCGTGGCGCCTATTTATACCAAGGAGTGTTCTGCACTGGGACGTAGGATAGAATTTGGCCAGTTGAATCTAATACTGATTTTTCCAGATACTGAGGGTATGTCTACACTACAGTAAAACACCGCTGCTTGCCCAGGGGAGCTGATTCAGGCTCACAGGGCTCAGGCTGAAGGGCTATAAAATTGCCATGTAGAATAGACATTTGACTAGGACTGGAGCCAAGGCTCTGGGACCCTCCCACCCCACCTTCTGGGGGTCCCAGAGCCTGGGCTCCCACTTGAGCCCAAATGTCTACACTGCAATTTTACAGCACTGCAGTCCAAGCCCCATGAGCTTGAGTCAGGTGATACTGCCCAGCTGTGCGTGTTGCCGGTTATGTGTAACTGCAGGATTCAAACTCAGGCTCAAGTCTAACCCCCTCTTCCCTTTACACACAAACAGCCCTAACCTAAGGCTTGGACCCAGGGTCCCAGGCACCCTTGGCAGTGGAGGTTCTGAGACTGAGTCAAGCCGGGACCCAGGGTTTAAGCTCTATTGCTTTGCAGTGTAGATGCAATCCCACTGGACTTCTGCTCTGGGAGTTGGCCAAAAGTATCCTGCAATCCCACAGGCCAACTGTCTTTGTCCTCTGGACAGTCAAGTTTTGTGAACAGTCAAGTTTTCCCACACTGCATCACCACCAAAGGGTGAGAGTGGCCACATACTAGGATGGTGCTGGGAAGTCTGGGTTAGGGGTGGTTGGACTCGGGCCCACATAATGAGGTATAAGAGTAACAGCCGTCTACAGCCAAGCTCTGCGATACAACCGCATTTGCTCCAACCCCTCAGACAGAGACAAACACCTACAAGATCTCTGTCAAGCTTTCTTACAACTACAATACCCACCTGCGGAAGTAAAGAAACAGATTGATAGAGCCAGAAGAGTTCCCAGAAGTTACCTACTACAGGACAGGCCTAACAAAGAAAATAACAGAACGCCACTAGCCGTCACCTTCAGCCCCCAACTAAAACCCCTTCAACGCATTATTAAGGATCTACAACCTATCCTAAAGGATGACCCAACACTCTCACAAATCTTGGGAGACAGGCCAGTCCTTGCCTACAGACAGCCCCGCAACCTGAAGCAAATACTCACCAACAACCACATACAACACAACAGAACCACTAACCCAGGAACCTATCCTTGCAACAAAGCCCGTTGCCAACTGTGCCCACATATCTATTCAAGGGACACCATCACAGGGCCTAATAACATCAGCCACACTATCAGAGGCTCTGTCATAAATATAAAGGGAAGGGTAAACCCCTTTGAAATCCCTCCTGGCCAGGGGAAAGCTCCTCTCACCTGTAAAGGGTTAAGAAGCTAAAGGTAACCTCGCTGGCACCTGACCAAAATGACCAATGAGGAGACAAGATACTTTCAAAAGCTGGGAGGAGGGAGAGAAACAAAGGGTCTGTGTCTGTCTGTATGTTGTTTTTGCCGGGGATAGACCAGGAATGGAGTCTTAGAACTTTTAGTAAGTAATCTAGCTAGGTACGTGTTAGATTATGATTTCTTTAAATGGCTGAGAAAAGAATTGTGCTGAATAGAATAACTATTTCTGTCTGTGTATCTTTTTTGTAACTTAAGGTTTTGCCTAGAGGGGTTCTCTATGTTTTTTAATCTAATTACCCTGTAAGATATCTACCATCCTGATTTTACAGGGGGGATTTCTTTATTTCTATTTACTTCTATTTTCTATTAAAA
Source organism: Eretmochelys imbricata (assembly GCF_965152235.1). Lineage (NCBI taxonomy): Eukaryota > Metazoa > Chordata > Testudines > Cheloniidae > Eretmochelys > Eretmochelys imbricata. The sequence continues at coordinate 252,756,606 of NC_135573.1, forward strand.
GTTTTCTTGTAAAAAACTGAATGCTTTTTCATTGTTCTCAGATCCAAGGGTTTGGGTCTGTGGTCACCTATGCAAATTGGTGAGGCTTTTTATCCAACATTTCCCAGGAAAGGGGGGGTGCAAGTGTTGGGAGGATTGTTCATTGTTCTTAAGATCCAAGGGTCTGGGTCTGTAGTCACCTAGGCAAATTGGTGAGGCTTTTTACCAAACCTTGTCCAGGAAGTGGGGTGCAGGGTTTTGGGAAGTATTTTGGGGGGAAAGACGCGTCCAAACAGCTCTTCCCCAGTAACCAGTATTAGTTTGGTGGTGGTGGTAGCGGCCATTCCAAGGACCACGGGTGGAATACTTTGTACCTTGGGGAAGTTTTGACCTAAGCTGGTAAAGATAAGCTTAGGAGGTTTTTCATGCAGGTCCCCACATCTGTACCCTAGAGTTCAGAGTGGGGGAGGAACCGTGACAGGCTCGTTCACCTGCACATCCACCAATGTGATATATGCCATCATGTGCCAGCAATGCCCCTCTGCCATTTACATTGGTCAAACTGGACAGTCTCTACATAAAAGAATAAATGGACACAAATCAGATGTCAAGAATTATAACATTCATAAACCAGTCGGAGAATACTTCAATCTCTCTGGTCACGCAATCACAGACATGAAGGTCACTATCTTAAAACAAAAAAACTTCAAATCCAGACTCCAGCGAGAAACTGCTGAATTGGAATTCATTTGCAAATTGGATACTATTAATTTAGGCTTAAATAGAGACTGGGAGTGGCTAAGTCATTATGCAAGGTAGCCTATTTCCCCTTGTTTTTTCCTACCCCCCCCCCCCAGATGTTCTGGTTTAACTTGGATTTAAACTTGGAGAGTGGTCAGTTTGGATGAGCTATTACCAGCAGGAGAGTGAGTTTGTGTGTGTATGGGGGTGGAGGGGTGAGAAAACCTGGATTTGTGCTGGAAATGGCCCACCTTGATTATCATGCACATTGTAGGGAGAGTGGTCACTTTGGATGAGCTATTACCAGCAGGATAGTGAGTTTGTGTGTGTGGTTTTTGGGAGGGGGGTGAGGGGGTGAGAGAACCTGGATTTGTGCAGGAAATGGCCCAACTTGATTATCATGCACGTTGTGTAGAGAGTTGTCACTTTGGATGGGCTATCACCAGCAGGAGAGTGAATTTGTGGGGGGGGTGGAGGGTGAGAAAACCTGGATTTGTGCTGGAAATGGCCCAACTTGATGATCACTTTAGATAAGCTATTACCAGCAGGACAGTGGGGTGGGAGGAGGTATTGTTTAATATTCTCTGTGTGTATATAAAGTCTGCTGCAGTTTCCACGGTATGCATCCGATGAAGTGAGCTGTAGCTCACGAAAGCTCATGCTCAAATAAATTGGTTAGTCTCTAAGGTGCCACAAGTACTCCTTTTCTTTTTATAATGAGGTATAGACACTAGATCCCCAAGTTGGGAGCTAGTATTCAACAATTCCTAACGTTACAAATGAGTAGATGCTCAAGCCCTAGATTAACAAACCCAGGGTCTGCTAACTTCAGTTCTGCTAACCCTGGGCTTAATTGCTACATAGACCTGAGGGCCTGATCCTGATCTCCCTTTCACTAATGTAAATCAGGAGAAACTCCATGGGAAGTAATGGAGTTAGATGGTAACAGTGGTGTAAAAGCAATGTGAATGGAGACTCAGTCCCAGAAAAATCTATAAAAACCTCACTAAAAGGATTTACATCCTGTACATTCATTTCTCAGGCAGTCTTTCTATGACCCCAAGCCTAGGCAGGGCAATCTGACAGCTTTTCATCTCAAATGATTACTAGAAGCAACAGTTTAAATTAGAAAATTATCTTTTTTCTGCCTTGATCTTTTCCTCCCAGTCTCTGTCACGGTGCATTTCATAATCTTTTGTGATGGGAAAGCTACCAAAAAACCCCAAACCTCAGTAGAGCAAAGTTTTGATGAAATCTCTTCAATTTGAGCAAATCTTCCCTCTTCTTCTATCAAGTTTCATCCAAAAAACAAACAACCCCGCACTTCCCATCTAAAGTTACTCACAAGAAAGAAGTGAACTATTATTCTCAGTCTTCTTTTTAAATGACTCCCCATTCTCCCTCCGTTCTTCAGCTGCTCCTCAACCCTGGGTCCCTGAATGGAACTGTCTCAGCCAGAGTGCCCCAGAAATTTCTCACACGGTATACACAACTGAAACTGTCTTCCTTCAACTTAGCGTGTCCCCCTTCCATTTGGCTTGGCTGGCCCTCCGTCATGACAGAGGAGCCACTGTGCCAAATTTCAATGAGTGGCATTGCAACCCGGAGCAAATTCCACTCAGTTTGGGGGCCCTCTCAATTGGGGGGCTATTGCATACTGTCCCCCTTCTGGGTGGCCCTGCCTCTGCCAATGGTATGCACCATGTGTAATGTGTGTATGGCTGCAGGTCTCACTGGCCTAAGCCAGCTGCTCCTCCACCACACCCTGGTACTTGAGAGGAATGGCCAGGACTTTTTAATGCTGTCTCTTCTCAACCCCAAACTTATAAGAAAGTCAAAAACAGATTGTTGAGATTTATATTTCTTCACTGAATAGGTGCTGCAAAGCACACTGCATGTAGGAGGTGAAGGGGAGTAATGGGATGAAATTAAATAAAGGAGAAAGTAACCTGAATATCAGGAAAAGTTTCCAACAGTGAAATCAGTTAGGCACTACAGTAACAAAAACACAACCACCACTACCTAAAAGCCCCAGTCATGGTACAGGATCCCCTTGTACTATGCACTGTACAAACACAGCACAAAGAGACAGTCCACATCCCATGGAGCTTACAATCTAATGGGATAGTCCAAGGGAAAAGGTGGAATCTTCATTGCTTTTGTTATTTAAAATTGGCCAGGACAAACCAACGGTGAACATATATCAGGAACAAACCTCCTGCAGATGTTGATAATGAGCAGCTTCTTCCTGTTCTGAGGGCTCCATTTCTGGAGTGCTGCAGGACTCAATCATCTCTCAAGTGGTCTCAAGGGACAATATGGACTCCATAAAGAGACACTGTCCTTTCCTCTTTGAAGAGCTCCTAGTCACTGTGCTACATGCAACTGTCACCATCAGCCTGGGTGTCTGCAAATGCACTCTCTCTGGGACTGATAGTGTAGCCCCCATGGGTTGCAGCAGCCCACCTCCTAAGCGAGAGACTGAAGAAAGGGCGTAGCTGAAATATGATGAGTGGAAATGGAGAAACAAGGTCAGACGTCTGGAGGGACAAAGTTTGGCATGGCACCAGGAGGCTCAGGAATGTAAGCTAGTCCCACGTTGTTGGCACACAGAACTCTAGCACCTCAGCATGTAATGTGGCTATTGGCCATAGTTAATAAAGATTTCTTTCCTGCAATTGTGCCTGATCACTTATTGCTAGGGAATGCTCCCCACTGGCTCTGTATCCATTGCAAGAACAGACCCTTTAGAGACCCCACTGGACTAGGCCCAAGATGTTTCAGGAATTGCCTCTTCCTCTGTTTACCACTGCATGAGCTATAATCAAACAGGACACCAGCTGACAGCCCCCCAAGGGGAAACTCACAGGAGGCATAGAAGGCACCTACTTATTGGGAGGTCCTAGACTGTGAAACTCCCCTCCAGAAGAGATCAGGATGCGCCCCAGACTCCTCTTCCATGATGTAGTAGCAGAAAGGCTAAAAGCATTATTAGCTTTTTGACGGAGAGTGCTAATAGCAGTGCCAGTTAGTATCACAGGTAACGTAGAGACCTACTGCTGAGTGGGCTGTTGACTTGGGGTACAATGCAAGGTCTGTTTTTGTTTTTTCCAGGCTTTGGAGGGTCTGGGGGTTAGTGGCTATTAAGAGTGCTAGGCCAAACTTTTCAAACTTGTGTGTAAAGTTACACACCTAAATACATAGCGTGATTTGAGACAGTGAGCACCCACAGCTGCCACTTCTGTCAATGGGAGACGCCTATGCTCACCCTTGACAAATTAGGCCACTTTTCTAGGTGTCTAAATAGGGGCTTAGGGGCCCAAGTTTGAAATGATCCCTTTGGTTCCATACACTGATGCCTTTCTTAAGTGAACACCCATGAGACATGAAGAGTATCAGATGCCTGTCAGAGACGGTATTTAACTAACCGTTGAATACTATTGTCCTGGGAACACTGGGAATGCTTACAGGTGACCACTTCAACAGTCTCCTGTCCACTGCAGGTGAGTCATGGGCACGAGGATTCACACACACACACAAGTAATGGACTAGTAAAAAGCCAAACAAGCTTTTCACCCTCCGTGACAGATCACTCCCTCTTAGCAACGTTGCTCTCCCAAGTGCAATTTTCCAATTTGCCATACTCAGAATTTTGTTTTCCTTTCAGAGACCTAACTGGATTCTCCACCCATCACTGTTCCCAGCCCAGATTCATGTTGGATCAGATGGAGATAGAAATCCCTCTTGTACTGGGGGCAAAACCTTCCAAACTCTTCCTCCCTCACTCCCACCAGGAGCTGTTGCAATCATATTTTATCCATTGGTTGAAATTTTGAACCAACGGCCTCATCTGCTGGAAGCCTGATGCAATTACCGTCCCACTCATTGGCCAGCCAGGAACACAAGGTATCAAGCAAACCCTGCACCAGTCCAGGAAGGGAGTTCTGTAATACATCAGCATGCCATCAGCTGCAGAATGAGAAACTGAACCAGTGAAGAGTTTTGCCTGTTAAACTGGCCCTAATCCATATAAGGGGACAGGAACAGTCAGCACCTTTCCTAGGACTTTTGCTGTTTTATGGAAACTGGAAAATATACAGATAGTAAAGATTGTGCTGACCTAAGCTTGAGTGGCACAATATTTTCCAATAAAAAATAAAGCACTTCCATGAGGATTGAGTACCAGATGACTGAATTGTTTATATTCTGGCCCTACAAGATACTAAAGTCAATGCCATACCTGAGTCAAAATTTTAGTTCTGATTTTTCAAAAAAGTTCTCTGGAAGTTCCAAAGACACATTTAATATGGGGTGCTTAGAGCCAGATTGTGCTCTGGCTTACCTCTATACTGCCCCACTAACTTGAGAAATCTGAGTAGTCTGGCTATCAGACAGCCATGACTTTGTAATTCAAATGGTACAGACAAAAGACACTGTGACTTTGCACTGGACATGCACCGGCTCCACATCCTGTTGCAGAGAGGCAAGAGCTGCTATCTCTATGGCACTGATGAGACTGCACAAAGATACCAACAAAGTGAAAGGAACTTAAAGACTCAATTGACTTGACTATAGATCTGGAGGAGTAGAATTGTGAGGAAAGATTAAAGAGATCTAAATATATAGCCAAATGACAGCTAAAGGGATGTCTGGAGGGGGAATAGAGCAGGACATGAACACTAAGGGTACGCCTACACTACAAGAAAGAACCATGGCAGCAAGTCTCAGAGCCGACTGACTCAGACTTGTGCTACAGAGCTAAGAATAGCAGTGTAGATAGTTGGGCTCCAACCCAGCAAGGGGGCCTGGTCTTGGTGCTTGGGCTCTGAGACGCTCCCCCCATTTCAGAGCCTGGGATCCAGCCCAAGCCAGAATGTCTACATTCCTAATTTTAGCCACCTAGCATGTACCCAAGTCAGCTGACCCATGCTCAGACTCACTGCTGTGAGGTTTTTTGCAGTGTAGACATACTCTGACTTGTAGTCATCACATACAAAGAACAAACCCAGATGCTTTCAATTAGATCATCTTATCCCAAGAGAACAAAAACAAAAGGAAAGTCTTTAGGAGAGAGCACCCAGGGCTAGATTCACAAAGAAATTTAGGCATGGAGGTGTTCAGCATCATCAAACCTGACTTTTAGGAACCTATAAAAAACACTGGGATTCACAGAGACTGAGACTCCCTATACAATCAATGCGGAGACAGGTGGCTCAGAATGGGATACACAAAAGCCAGCTTGTTAGGCCGCTGTCCACCTAAGCTACCTAATGGGAGATGTTGAAGAGAGGAGTGTGTCCTAAGTCCTACCTCCGAAGGGAGTTTGCGGCCTAAGTCCAGGCTGCAGGGAGGCACCTCACTCTCCATGTGATTCTCAGCTGCAAACAAACCCTCTCTTGGAGTTAAGCACCTATGCCATTTTTGGCAAGAAGTGGAGGACGACGGAGCCCTCCCTTGTAACTTTTAGCCTAGTGGTTAAAGTACCCACCTGGGGTGTGGGAGACCCCCCAGTTCAAGTTCGTCCCACCCCGGCCATTTTTTGTAAGTTCACCTATAGAGGCCTGATCCAATAGGCAAGCTGTGAGCCCACCTACCAAACTGGGCCCCGCAGGTCAGTTAGGTGGAGGAAAAGCTGTCTTCACCTGGCTCGTGCAGCACACTGGGTTGCAGTGCTCATGTCCAGAAGCAGAAATATAGGTACCTAGGGAAATTCGACTGCAAAAATGTAGGGGCTGATTGGGTTTAGGTGCCTACAAGGTTCAGTGGCAGCTGAGTGGTTTTTTAATCTGAATGGGGCCTGATTCTGGTATTTTGGTACCTAAAGTGGCTGTAGCCATGGCTGCGGCCCCAGCTCCCGGTCCCATACCTGGCCCTGGCCTCCACTTCCACACCCCATTCTCAGCTCCTGGATGGGGCTCCACTCCCGGCCCTGCTCCTGCCCCCAGCTAGGGTTCCACTCCCAGCCCCACCCCCAGCTGGGGCTCCACTCCTGGCTCCGGCCCCAGACCCGCCCCCCCGATGCAATCCCAGCCTTGGCCCCCTTACCCCTGTCTGCGTCCCCCCTCTTGGAGCCATGGCCCCCTTCCTGGCCCTGACTTTGGGGCAGGGGAGGTGCGGACAGGGGTAAGTGGGGGCGTGACCCTGAAAAGTTTGCGGACAACTGCCTTAGGGAGAGTTCTTAAAGACTTAAAGGTGCAGCGCACAGAGAGCAAAATCACAGTTACTTGTCTGTGTGGTACTGTTAGGAGTTAATTTGAAAAGGTATAAGTGCTGATAATAGCTTACAGTGGTACAAACGGTACAGCTAGACATAATAATAATTAAGTAAAGAAATTCTGAACATTTTTTCCTATTATTCAGGTCAACATGAGAGTGTGGAATTATTATTTTAAGAGAACTGTTTGAAACTGCATCATTCCAGTCATTTTAAACTGGACAAAACACTGTACGTGCACTAGATGACAGTCCAGTAATGGCAAGAGGATGAACTAAGTGACCCAATAAATCTTTTCTGTCTCTAATCTCTATGATTACGTGAGTTAGAATGAATGAAGAGGACTTTTAGCACCAATAATATTCCCAGCCTAGGTCTCTTTCATTTAAGAAAAAAATCAAAATATGTGTTAAAAATGAATAGCTGTGCTCATACATTGGGAAAGGTAGCTCATGAAGAGAGGTTTTAAGAAATGCCTCGGGCAATGAAGTGACATAAAAAGCACTTTGCTGCCTCAGTGAGATATTTTGCATAAAAGAAATCTAAATGTGATAATTTTCAGTCCAACAATTGTTGACTTTGTCATCAACAAGAGTGAAAAAAAGAAACATTACATAAAAACGCACTAATCACTAAAAGCCTTGTGCTTTGAGTCACTAGCCACGAGCACTGGTGACTAACTGCAACTGCTGCCTATGGCAAGATTTCCCATTTGGCATCTGGCTTTCTTAGCAAAATTCAGATAGTTCTCACCAGAAAAAGAGCAGCACAATATAGGTCAAAAAGCTGTACCTCTTAACTGTCTCCCATTCCAAGAAAAATCCTTCATTTTAAACACATATTTACCTTTGACCACACTGGGTTTGGTAATGTAACTTATTTATTGAGGATCCAGTGCTGAACCATGAAACTGAGATACCGAGTGTTACAAACTGGAAAGAAGTTAATCCCCATTTTGTTTAAGTCTTCCAGAATCATTCAGTTTCTTGAACTACTCATATTGGGGTCAGAAACAAGAAGTTACAGTTTCAAGGCAGGCTTCTGTATTCATTACATATCCGATCCAGTGGAACAGAACGGACTGCAGACAACTGCAGGAAGATACAAGCAGCACTTCAAACAGGGAGCTGGTATCTGGGGTGTGTGACTGGACTGCTCATATAGTTGCATGAATATTGCAGTGAGTCCCTAAGCATCTCTCCATGTGCTGTGATTTGGTGCTCTAGTGCATCATGACAGGGCCTTTGTATATTTCCATGCGCTAATGCATACATGAAGAAATGCACAATATGAAGGTGTGCTGCAGAGATCCTTGATTTTGACTACCCACGTGGTTGCTGTTAAGGTGATGGGATCGTAGTAATTACTAACTGTTTATAGATTAATTGTAACATTTTATTAACAGCATAAGAAGGTCTAAAAGTAGACAGTATAACAATGGAGCATCTGTCATGCCTAGTCATGGTTTCACTTGTACTCTTTAACAATCCCAAACAGTATTTTGTTACAATGAGGTAATCTGTTGAACCTATCATATATTTGACTCCTAAGGTTATTGTCATCTGATGATGCACGAAAGGTAAACTACAGTGATTCATTCTAAAATGTTAAATAGCTAATAGAATATTGACACTCTTTCAACCTCTTTTATGTATATACCCACACACACAATCCGACCTGATTTTTCAGCACCTTTCTGAAATAGCTGAAGCTAATTTAGTATCCTCACAACAGAAAGCTTTTGTCTTCCTCAGTGACAGCTGCGATTTTACTCCTACGCCCCAGGAGGAAATGGGGGGGATTTCATAGTTTTCCCACAAACAAAGAACAACCCTGTACTTTCAGTCAGGATGCCATTTGTGACATCGACAAGGAGGTGCCACCTCATGCCAGAGCCCCAGGACAATTTGAAAGGCTGACAGACCCTGGTCGTCGGCGGGCAGGATCAACCTGGGCTCTGAACCTTGCTGTATAAGCCTCTACTACATGAGCTAAAAACCACATGGCTCTTAGCAAAGGCTGTAGCAGAATCATCAATCTCTAGACCAGTGGCTCTCAACCTTTCCAGACTATTGTTCCCCTTTCAGGAGTCTGATTTGTCTTGTGTACCCCCAAGTTTTACCTCACTTAAAAACTACTTGTTTACCAAATCAGACATAAAAGTACAAAAGTGTCACAGCACATTATTACTGAAAAATTGCTGACTTTCTCATTGTTACTATACAATTATAAAATAAATCTACTGGAATATACATATGGTACTTACATTTCAGTGTATAGTATATAGAGCAGTATAAACAATTGAATGAAATTTGAGTTTGTACTGACTTCAGTAGTGCTTTTTATGTAGCCCGGTGTAAAACTAGGCAAATATCTACCCTCTGAAAGACCTCTGGGTACCCCCAGGGGTGCATGTACCCCTGTTTGAGAATCAGTGTTCTAGATGGTCTAGGTGCCACTAAAGGGGGACAAAGCAGCACGTGAAGCAGGCATGGGTTACAAAATCACCTGTGTGTTAGTATAGATCAAAGTGATTGTTAAATGTATAAGAGTGTATTTGGTGTTTGAACTTCATGAAAACTAGTGGGATGTTACTTGCATTATTCTTACTTATCTGTATCATGTTACAATATAGTAGCAAATGTTTACATTGTGTATACTCCTGTAACTAAATAACCCATCAAATGAACAAGAAGCCTTGTGGAATGCAAATGAAGAACTTTAACAGAAAAGTGCTCATTTCAAAGCAAGTGGTCATTGTATGTGATGATCGGAGGTCAAAGGCTCAAAATGCATTCCTCACACTCCGTCATCAGAGGAAAAGCCCACATGGGTAGTGATACTGACCGCTTGTTTTCTGTGAGAATAAGCTATAAATATGGATTCACGGAAAGATCCTGGATCTCTTGACTGTTTGCCCTCTTACAGAGAACCATACCAGATGCAAAGCAGAGATCCTTAGAGAAAATCTGGATACCCTGAAAAGAGTTTTGAGAAACTGGCAGTTTATTACATCACTGCTGCCATTTGGAATTATAAACTGTAATTTACCTGTGGCACCTTAGAGACTAACCAATTTATCTGAACATAAGCTTTCGTGAGCTACAGCTCACTTCATCGGATGCATACTGTGGAAAGTACAGAAGACGTTTTTATACACACAAACCATGAAAAAATGGGTGATTATCAATACAAAAGGTTTTCTCTCCCCCCACTCCACTCTCTTGTTGGTAACAGCTTATCTGAAGTGATGACTCTCCTTACAATGTGTATGATAATCAAGGTGGGCCATTTCCAGCACAAATCCAGGGTTTAACAAAAACGTCTGAGGAAGGGGGGTGGGGTAGGAAAAAACAAGGGAAAATAGGTTACCTTGCATAATGACTTAGCCACTCCCAGTCTCTATTCAAGCCTAAGTTAATTGTATCCAATTTGCAAATGAATTCCAATTCAGCAGTCTCTCGCTGGAGTCTGGATTTGAAGTTTTTCTGTTGTAATATCGCAACTTTCATGTCTGTAATCGCGTGACCAGAGAGATTGAAGTGTTCTCCGACTGGTTTATGAATGTTATAATTCTTGACATCTGATTTGTGTCCATTTATTCTTTTACGTAGAGGCTGTCCAGTTTGACCAACGTACATGGCAGAGGGGCATTGCTGGCACATGATGGCATATATCACATTGGTGGATGTGCGGTGAACGAGCCTCTGATAGTGTGGCTGATGTTATTAGGCCCTGTGATGGTGTCCCCTGAATAGATATATGGGCACAGTTGGCAACGGGCTTTGTTGCAAGGATAGGTTCCTGGGTTAGTGGTTCTGTTGTGCGGTATGTGGTTGCTGGTGAGTATTTGCTTCAGGTTGAGGGGCTGTCTGTAGGCAAGGACTGGCCTGTCTCCCAAGATTTGTGAGAGTGTTGGGTCATCCTTCAGGATAGGTTGTAGATCCTTGATAATGCATTGGAGGGGTTTTAGTTGGGGGCTGAAGGTGACGGCTAGTGGCGTTCTGTTATTTTCTTTGTTAGGCCTGTCCTGTAGTAGGTGACTTCTGGGAACTCTTCTGGCTCTATCAATCTGTTTCTTCACTTCCGCAGGTGGGTATTGTAGTTGTAAGAATGCTTGACAGAGATCTTGTAGGTGTTTGTCTGTCTGAGGGGTTGGAGCAAATGCGGTTGTATCGCAGAGCTTGGTTGTAGACAATGGATCGTGTGGTGTGGTCAGGGTGAAAGCTGGAGGCATGTAGGTAGGAATAACGGTCAGTAGGTTTCCGGTATAGGGTGGTGTTATGTGACCATTGTTTATTAGCACTGTAGTGTCCAGGAAGTGGATCTCTTGTGTGGACTGGACCAGGCTGAGGTTGATGGTGGGATGGAAGTTGTTGAAATCATGGTGGAATTCCTCAAGGGCTTCTTTTCCATGGGTCCAGATGATGAAGATGTCATCAATATAGCGCAAGTAGAGTAGGGGCGTTAGGGGACGAGAGCTGAGGAAGCGTTGTTTTAAGTCAGCCATAAAAATGTTGGCATACTGTGGGGCCATGCGGGTACCCATAGCAGTGCCATTGATTTGAAGGTATACATTGTCCCCCAATGTAAAATAGTTATGGGTAAGGACAAAGTCACAAAGTTCAGCCACCAGGTTAGCCGTGACATTAATCGGGGATAGTGTTCTTGACGGCTTGTAGTCCATCTTTGTGTGGAATGTTGGTGTCGAGGGCTTCTACATACACAGTGGCCAGGATGGTGTTATCAGGAAGATCACCGATGGATTGTAGTTTCCTCAGGAAGTCAGTGGTGTCTCGAAGATAGCTGGGAGTGCTGGTAGCATAGGGCCTGAGGAGGGAGTCTACATAGCCAGACAATCCTGCTGTCAGGGTGCCAATGCCTGAGATGATGGGGCACCCAAGATTTCCAGGTTTATGGATCTTGGGTAGTAGATAGAATATCCCAGGTCGAGGTTCCAGGGGTGTGTCTGTGCGGATTTGATCTTGTGCTTTTTCAGGAAGTTTCTTGAGCAAATGCTGTAGTTGCTTTTGGTAACTCTCAGTGGGATCAGAGGGTAATGGCTCATAGAAAGTGGTGTTGGAGAGCTGCCGAGCAGCCTCTTGTTCATATTCCGACCTATTCATGTTGACAACAGCACCTCCTTTGTCAGCCTTTTTGATAATGATGTCAGAGTTGTTTCTGAGGCTGTGGATGGCATTGTGTTCTGCATGGCTGAGGTTGTGGGGCAAGTGATGCTGCTTTTCCACAATTTCAGCCCGTGCACGTCGGCGGAGGCATTCTATGTAGAAGTCCAGTCTGCTGTTTCGACCTTCAGGAGGAGTCCACCTAGAATCCCTCTTTCTGTAGTGTTGGTAGGGAGACCTCTGTGGATTAGTATGTTGTTCAGAGGTGTGTTGGCAATATTCCTTGAGTCGGAGATGTCGAAAATAGGATTCTAGGTCATCACAGAACTATATCATGTTCATGGGGGTGGAGGGGCAGAAGGAGAGGCCCCGAGATAGGACAGCTGCTTCTGCTGGGCTAAGAGTATAGTTGGATAGGTTAACAATATTGCTAGGTGGGTTGAGGGAACCATTGCTGTGGCCCCTTGTGGCATGTAGTAGTTTAGAAAGTTTAGTGTCCTTTTTCTTTGGTAGAGAAGCAAAGTGTGTGTTGTAAATGGCTTTAGTTTTAGTAAAGTCCAGCCACGAGGAAGTTTGTGTGGAAGGTTGGTTTTTTATGAGTGTATCTATTTTTGAGAGCTCATTCTTTATCTTTCCCTGTTTGCTGTAGAGGATGTTGATCAGGTGGTTCTGCAGTTTCTTTGAGAGCGTGTGGCACAAGCTGTCAGCATCGTTTGTGTGGTATGTAGATTGAAATGGATTTTTTACCTTCAGTCCTTTTGGTACGATGTCTATCTGTTTGCATTTGGAAAGGAAGATGATGTCTGTCTATATCTGAACAAGTTTTTTCATGCAGTTGATAGATTTCCACTCCATACGGCTAAATGCAGTGTCTTGCATAATGACAGGTTTCAGAGTAACAGCCGTGTTAGTCTGTATTTGCAAAAAGAAAAGGAGTACTTGTGGCACCTTAGAGACTAACCAATTTATTTGAGCATAAGCTTTCGTGAGCAACAGCTCACTTCATCGGACGCATACTGTGGAAAGTACAGAAGACGTTTTTATACACACAAACCATGAAAAAATGGGTGATTACCACTACAAATGTTTTCTCTCCCCCCACTCCACTCTCCTGTTGGTAATAGCTTATCTAAAGTGATGACTCTCCTTACAATGTGTATGATAATCAAGGTGGGCCATTTCCAGCACAAATCCAGGGTTTAACAAAAACGTCTGAGGAAGGGGGGTGGGGTAGGAAAAAAGAAGGGGAAATAGGTTACCTTGCATAATGACTTAGCCACTCTCAGTCTCTATTCAAGTTAATTGTATCCAATTTGCAAATAAAAAAGTCTTCTGTACTTTCCACAGTATGCATCCAATGAAGTGAGCTGTAGCTCATGAAAGCTTATGCTCAAATAAATTGGTTAGTCTCTAAGGTGCCAGAAGTACTCCTTTTCTTTTTGCAAATACAGACTGACACGGCTGTTACTCTGAAACCTGTAATTTACCTGTATATATATTTTACCTGCTTTAACCTCTCAATAACTCTCATTTCTGTTTCTTAGCTAATAAACCTTTAATTAGTTTATTACAGAATTAGCTATCAGCATTGTCTTTGTTGTAAGATCTAGATTACCAACTGATCTGGGGTAAGTAACTGGTCTCTTGGGACTGGAAGCAAATTAAATATGATGTGATTTTTGGTGTAAGTAACCGTTTTATCACAAATTCCTGTTTGTCTGGATGGCAAGACAGATTGCACAAGGCATAAACAAAAACAGCTTGTCTTATTGGAGAATAAAGGGAAATACAAGTGCATACTAAAGCTGCACTGTCATCCCAACAGCAGCTCTATCTCATGGATATCAATAATTTAAACAATTACATTACATATCAGAGCCAAAATACTCATTTTCTCCCTTTTCCTAAAATAAAGATGCATTACAGGGAAAAAATGTGAAATGCTCACACCTAAGCATCCTGCACACCCAGAAATAACTACATTTTGGTAAAAAAAACCCCAAAAACCCAGCACCACAAAAATTAAAGTTCAGGGCAAACTTTACAGGAATTTTATGCCTCTTCAGAAGCCATTGCCAGGTTTATGTTCTTCTGGGTTCACAAAACAGGTGCACGGGCTGAGGAAATGGGAATGGGTGTAGGGAGGAATCTGAAGACAAGTAGAAGATGCCAGTGTGGGAATTCTAGCAGTGTCAGCCACAATTCTTCTTAGATCCCTACAGCACGGCAGAAGCAGGTGCTTTAAGAGACTGTCTGGGGCTTTGTTTGTTTTTCATTTACAGGTCTGGATGGTCATGGCAGACTGTATGCACCCGGGAATGAGGTGTTGGTTACCAGTGGCTATTGGGGTTTGAGTTCTCATCTGCAGCAAGTTAACAAGACAGCATATTGAAAGGAGACGAGACCTCAGTTCAGGGTAGCCAATCAGCGCTGTCCAGGGGCTGGTGATAGAGATTGTTGATAATCTGAGAGGGGTGTTTTGTTGCTTGCTTATTTTTGTTCTGTTCCTTTCCCCCCAGTTTGATGAGGGGCAGGACAAATCAATGGGCCTGAGCCTTTCCCCGATGGACTGCAGCACCTGTGTTATTAGTGACAAACTGAGCCAGATGCTCAGGATCTTTGACAAGTTCTTGAGGAGCACAGGCCCAATGACAGGCTGCCTCATCATCTCCTTCCTTTGCCGGGCTTGCTCACACCTCCCCAAGGGGGTGAGTCCAGAGCAGTGCAGGGGCTATGCATCCTTCAAGTCTGAGACTCTAAGTGGGACCTGATCAGTGCATTCACCTACTGCTGCCCCCCACTCTGCACAGCAGGTGAACTGGATCAGAGAGCACAAAGACTGGGACCTTGGCTGACCTCTGGAAAGGGCAGGAAGGGGAAGGCTCCCAAACCCCCTGGGCTACCTATTCTGCACAACCATCTGCACTGTGTTTCTGTGCTATGTAAAATAAATGGGTTTAGAGCGATTGATGGAGGAGTAATTTAAATACATTTAAGTAAGTAACAGCCTAATTCAATGTTCTAGCTAAAGCACAAATCAAATATCCTCCACCTCTGCCAGGATGCTAAAATGCTTCGAACAGTGAGGGACAGATGATTACTCTTTCTATTTCAGTATACCTGGAGGGACCCAGTCGGGATCAAGGTCCCTTCGTGCCAGGTGCTGCACATGAACACACTGAGTAAGGGCAGTAAGCTGGAGTGTAAATCTACTCCTCAGTAACCTGCTTGGACGTATATTGAAGTGCACTAGGGAACTTCTAGTGTGGAGCAGCAGGGCCCACGTGGACACTTGGCATGCGGCAGGCTAGTGCAGAGTAGAGTTACACCCGAGGTTGCGGTGAATGAAGTGTTTGTTTAGACGAGGTTAAGAGAGAGTCCCTGTCCTGAAGATTCTACCAGCAAAACAGCAGTTGCACAACAGGGAAGGGGCAGGAGGCTGTCTGGCGGGGAAAAGGACCTGCTTACTGTTTATGACCCTGGGGTGCAGTCTACCTCCAAGGAGTTGTGGGGTAGAGCTGTACCTCCCCTCCTTGCACTGGCCTCTGCTGCAGGGGCAATGCCCAGTGGGGTTCATGCTGCACCTGCTGAAGGGGCTAGCAGCACTGGGTTTCTTTCCCTGCACACAAGGGAGCATGGGGAGGCTCCTGGGGTGGAAGGAGAGAGATCTGCTTTGTTCCATTCCTTACTCTGAGCTGTGTGTAGTTTCCTTTTACTCTGTATAGTGTGAATATGGTTTTGGAGAAAAATGCAGCTCGTGCCATATCTCATGTGCTCAAAGGGTTAACAGTCATGAGCAAAAACAAGGCAGGGAGGCGCATAGCAAGTAGAACTGAGGCAGTCTGACTGGCAGATAAAAAACACCCTGACAGTTCGGGAGCAAGAAGTCTGTATGTGACCCACATAGCAGTGATGGAGAAAACAAACAGCGCTGCAAAGGCTCATGGGAAATGTCATCCTCATGGAAAACATTTCCATCTGCCTTCTGAGGGCAGATCCAATCATTAACAAGCCCACAGTTGTGTTTATTCACTTACTGTAGATGATGCAGGTATCTTGCTCTTCCCTATGGGTCAGATCCTGCAGCCTTCACTCATCATGAGTCATGCTAACTCAGACAGGTAGTCCCGCTGAAGGAAATGGGAAGCGGGAATAAATAAGCATTACAGACTCTGTCCCCTAGCAAGGGGATAATCACAAAGCTCTGACAGGAGCCAAATAACGTTTTCTCCCTCAGTACATGCTGCTCAGAGGCAGTAAAGATGGCATAAGGCAGTCTACTCTTTTGTTGCCCTAATTGCTTCCCAGTTGTCAATGGTTCTGCAACAGAGCAGCCCCGAACCCTGCTCACAGACACTGCTGAAAGGAGCACAAAGAAAACTTCCATCCCAACATGCAGCCTCTTTGCTCCAAAACCCACCACCCCCAGCAACACAGAGCCCCAACAGCGCTCTTCCAAAAACATCCACAGTGCTGCTCCTCCTTGACAGCTCTCTGATCACTGAGGTTCCCCATCCCCTGAGCCTCCTTGAATACTAGGAGGCTCTCTCACCTTATCCAACCTCTTCAAGCCTTGAGGGAGGGCCTCCCTTTCTCCTATTGTACTGCAGATTTCCCTCCTCCTCTGCCTACCTTGTGATCCCTGAGGTACCCCTTGATTACCCTCAAGGTAATCCTTGAGCCTAGCAGCCTCCTTCTCAACCTTCTCTAGCCCTGAGGAGGATCCCTTCCACCTAATGTACCCCCTCTGCTTTGAGTCCCAGAGGTTCCTCCTCCTCTACCCGAGCCTATGTTCCCCTCTTTATCCTCCTCCTTTGGTCCCCCCAATCCTAACATCACAATCAGGATCAGGCCTCATTACACTGGACATTGTGCAAACAAAATTAAAATCCCACCCCAGAGAGTTTACATCTATGACCCCAATCCAAAGACTTTTGAAGCAAATAGGAGTCTTTCTACTGATCATCAGTGGCTTTGGATCAGATCCTAAGCAGGGATGAGACATCACCATTGAGTACAGAACCCAATGGAGGAAAAGAGGAGGCCCCCAAAGCTGACAGCAATAGGAACATGACATTACATAAGAACAAGACAAATCAATCTAATGGCCAATATCTATATCTACAAATTATTATCTGTATTATAGTAGCACCTCAAGGCCCCAATAACTGTAAGCTCCCTAGGGGCCAAGGACTGTCTTTTTGTTCTGGGTTTGTTCGGACCTAGTACAATGGGGTCCTGGTCAATGACAAGAGCTCTTAAATGCTACCACAACACACATAATAGAATTGGGACATTTATGCAAGGCACCGTACATACACACAGTATGAGACAATCCTTCAGCCCCTCTCTGAGGCAGAGGATGGAAGGGGAAACACCAAAGAGAAATTACTTGCACTGCATAACACAGCAGGTCAGCAATGTAGCCTGGACCAGAACCTAGGTTTCTTGAGCTGTAGTCCAGGGCTCTAGCCACTTGATCACACTATTTCTGAGAGTAGAAGGCAGAAAGCTGTCTGGTGCCCTTGCAGGAAATCCAAACATACCAGACTCCATAAGGAAACATTAACAGCATCCTTCATGGGTTAAAGCAATTCTTGAAATAACTTTTAACATGTCTGTGCAGTGAACTTCCCACTGACAGAAAACACATTTGTTATTGTTCTTACGACAAGCTTAATTCCCTGGACAGTCAGGTGTAACTGATGGAGATTGCATTTCTCACCCTCTCAGTCCTGAGATTTTTCCCGGGAAGATCTCCAGGAGAATTTGCTAATGATAATTTTTCTCCCATGTCAATTGCTTTCTATGAGCAAGGACAGTCACTGGACCGCCTTTTTAAGGAAGAGCACAAACCTTTGTTTTCAGGGAGAAAGCTCATTTGCTTAGATAAAACACAGTATCATTTTCTAGTTGTCTAAGGTCTCACTGTTACCCATGCTGAAAGAGAAGAACACTATTGTTACAGCACAGAGTTGTTAGAATAAACCTCCTGTATGCTCAGCACTTTGCAGGACTCGCCCTTCTGTAATTATGTTCCCCAAGAACATATGACAACATACAAACAGGCATTTGTTTCAAAGGGCACATGCAGAATTGAACATGTGCCTGACTCATACACACATTAAACGTGATTTGAGGGACCACATATGAGTTTTGTATATATGGGGTGGAAAGGAGAGATAATTTCTTTCTAGAGCGATATCAACATCCTATTGACGTCCATAATTTTTCTCATCCATGTTGTACAATACATTTTTACTTTCTGCTTATATAACCCATGCTGGCTGACTGTCTCTCTCTCTCTGCTGTGGCTACTCTGTGTGAGAAGTTAAGAGTCTACTACAGCTATCGGCTAGTGCTATAGCTCCTTTAGCTCAACCAGTAGATGATTAAGTTCCTGGGTTCAAACCCTGCAGACGGTCCAAAGCAGAACTGCCTTTGAATGAAGTCTTGATATGTCCCATAATGCATTACAAATGCAAGTGCTCACCTCTTCATTGGTGGAAGCAGTTTGAAGCTGAGATCACAGCAGAGCCACTCAGGGACTGTGAGCCTGCTCTGGCCCCTGCCTATTGCATACCTCCAGCTATTTCAAGTGACTAACGCAGGCTGCAGCACCACTCAGATTTGGCCCATTTTCCCCTTCACAGATGGACGGGAAGCCAGGTCATACCCGAGTGGCACTGTGACTCTGGTTTGGGGCCCCTCTCCAGTGGAGGGTGTGAGGTTCCCCCGGTGTTATCTGGACTGGTGATCTGCTAGGTCACTCCAATCCTTGACTCTGGGAGCCAGCCTTACCCTGCTCTGCTGTGAGAACCCCCACTCCTGGGCCGTTCACGCACAGCCTCTAGCATGTAAGCTGCTCCTTGGGCTGTGTAACCAAATGACACTAGCCAATATCTCCGACCCCAGACACAACCCTAGGAACCTCCATCTTGCAGTGTCCAGTTATGCCCGCTGGACACTGCAAGCTTATCTGAGTTTGTCAATTTAACAAAGAAATTGATATGTACCAGGCTTGTTATCCCAAGGGGAGTCTCTCACACGCTTCAAATGCACTGCTTCAGGTAGAATAAACAAACAGATTTATTAACTACAAACATAGATTTTAAGTGATTATAAGTCAAAGAACAACAAGTCAGATTTGGTCAAATGAAATAAAAGCAAAATGCATTCTAAGCTGATCTTAACACTTTCAGTGCCCTTACAGACTTAGATGCTTCTCATCACAGGCTAGCTGGTTGCCCTTCAGCCAGGCTCTCCCCTTTGATCAGCGCTTCAGTCGCTTGGTGGTGGGTCTGTAGATGTAGGCGGAAAAGAGAGAGAGCATGGCAAACGTCTCTCCCTTTTATTATGTTCTTTCTTCCCTCTTGGCTTTGCCCCCCTCTTCGGAGTCATGTGAGCATTACCTCATCGTAGTCTCAAACTGACCAAAGGAAGGGGGGTGACTCACTCGAGAGTCCAACATTTCCTTTATTGCTGCCTAGGGCAGTGTCCTTTGTTCCTGTGAGGCTGGGCTGGGTTCATCCCATACAAGCCCTGATGAGGTGTGAACTGCCCCTCTGCTCTTGGAGAGTTTTTGCCTGGGCTTGTTTTAAGCCATGAGGACACATTTTCAGCCTCACAACTATATATATGAAATTACAACCTATAACATTACTATAACAACAATGCTCAGTGCATCATGAGCTTTCCGAAAACACCCAACATGATAACCTTTGCATTGGATACCACATAATCATATTATAAGAATGACCATGGGGGTGCAGGGTGTTCCCTTGAGGTACAGAACGTCACAGAGGGCCTAGGGCAAACTACCCCTTTTTGCCCCCTGTGAAGCTCC
The DNA here is from genome assembly GCF_965152235.1 of Eretmochelys imbricata. Taxonomy (NCBI): domain Eukaryota; kingdom Metazoa; phylum Chordata; order Testudines; family Cheloniidae; genus Eretmochelys; species Eretmochelys imbricata. Next base: position 252,776,512 of record NC_135573.1, read on the forward strand.
TGAAGACCCAGGCTGATCAGCCCTCCAGGTGAATTATACAGCACACCCAATCTACTGAGGGACCTTCACCAAATATGTTTATTAGTAAGCTCCAGATACAACACAGTATAGCAGCAGGTGGATGGAGGGCCCGTTCTGCCCCTGGATCAGACTTTTACACTTATGCTTTCTTCCCCACATTCTCCAGCTCGCTGGCAGAACATTAAAATTAAATAACTCTATAATAAAGCGAACATTGGGATAGGATAGAGTAGTCTGACAGGTCGGTGGGGACCATAAAATCCCTAAAACCAGGCCTGCTGACTGATGAAGACTGTTGATATCTGCTACTGACTGCAGGGAAAGAAATATACATCAGGCAGTGTAGCAGATGACAGAACAATGATTATAAAAACAGGGCCAAGAGTGACAAGGTTCTAGTGGGAGTGAATGTGCCATAGAACAAGAGTGGAAAAAGGCAGGGGAATCCTTATCATTTTAAACCAATAGTCACAATCCTAGCTATTTCCAAACCCTGAGAAAGGATTATTTTTAAGACAACAGCATCCAGATGGATACCTTTGTGGGGGAAAAAAAATCTCAAGGCAGAAGTTTTATAATCTCACATTAAACTTCTGAGGTTTAATTACTAAACTCCACTTGGTTTGTCGGTAAAGAGGATAATACCTCCAGAAAATGGCACACATCTGAAATGTTAAACCACTGAGTTTGCTAGTCTCTGTAAATTGAATTTCATTGCCACTTATAAAAAGTGTGGGATTAAAGGAGATATCAGATCCAAGGTAAAGAAAGTGAAAGCTTTTAAAATACTTTCTGTTTGTCATGCTCTACTTTCTGATCACTTACTGGGAACTGAGAAACGTCTGTTTGAAAAGGTCTGAATTCGAAGATTATTTCCACTTCACATAATCCTGTATTACAGGAATATTTAAACATAGCATTTACACAGACCTTTGCACATTCAAAGCACTTCACAAACAGTAACTAGTCACAGCACTCTCTTTGGCGGACATTATTATCCTCAGATTACAGATGGGAGAACAGGCAGAGTGGTTACAGATTTGCCCAAGGCCACAGCAAGAGAATGACAATGCTGGGATCAGAACCCAGGTACCTTGCCACCCACGGCTGTACTCAGGCAATAAAGCACCATTCCCTGCCTCTCAGAAGCATTTGTCTCAGCATCTCTTTTGATGGGTTGTCATCCTCTTCTTTGTGGGGGTTTTCCAAGGCCCTGACCTCAGCCCACTCCTCTTCTCTCTCTACACAGGAAATAGTGGCGTTAGTAGAAAGTAAAATACCTCTTCTGTTAGAGTCTGGCCTCTAGGAGGACCAAAAATGTACTCTGAACACTACCGTAGATTCCCTCCTAAGGACAGATGCAAAGTCCTGTAAGCAGCACACTAATAGCCACTCTAATGACTGTGGAGAAAGACAAAAAGATGTTTTATGGGAACACAGAAAGACAACCAGTAGCAAGTTTCTGCTATTTCCTAAGATGAGCCATGCTACAAAGCCATGGAGAAAAGCATCAGCAAAATGACATCTATGTCATCTATGACAAAAGCGATCAGGGAGCACTCAAGTCATGTTTCCAAGCATTTCTCCAGGAAAGCTAGAAACTTACTTTTTAAAAATAGAAAGTTGAGGTTCTCAGGTGATCACACGACTTCAGGAGCTGGGGTTCGAAAAAAACAGAGTTTACCAGGCTTGTGATACAAATCACAACAGTGGGCAACACTGTAAGTCTCTAAGATTGTCTGTAAACAAGTGGCCTCCTCCCAGGCATCCCCTGATGCCAGTAGGGCAGCTCTGCAAGTGGCTCTTCACTGTAGTTTATCTCTTGATTCTTCAGAAAAACTGAGTACAGCCTTCAGAGCATATAAATAGCCCTTTTGTGGAGTTAATTTATCACCCACTGTCTCACTTCCATCAACCAGAATCCCCCCAGCACAGTCCAAACAATACATTCACCCCAACAGTCCAACACAAACTACCGCTCTAGCATCTCTCACCATGTCTCTCAGCTCTGTTTCCTTCTCAGGTAGGGTCCCGATCTGGCCTGGAGACATCAGTGGACTCAACCTCCATCATTCCTCAGCCATCAGCCTTCTCTGGTCCCCTGGCTTCAGTTCTCTGGCTCAGAAAGCCAGCAAGCATCCCCCTCTGCTGTTCTCAGGCTTCACAGCTCTCTCTGACCATGGCTCTGTGGCCTGGGGAAGTTTGTAGGTGACCCCCAATTGCTTTCTGCTTTCACCAGCCTGATCTGGTGCCACTGCTCAACCAGGGAACTTTCACTGCTCCCTCCTTCAGGGGCATCTTCTCACCCCAGCTTTGTCTGTCTTCTGAGCAATCAGAACTCTGGACTCCATCCCTTTCTAAACTCTGGGTTCTGAACTATCCCTCTACACACACACACACACACACTCTCTCTCTCTCAGGATTCAGGACTCTCATTTATAACTCCCAGGGGCAGCCCACCCTCCTCCTTACACTGTACTAGGGCAACTGGAGGGGAACAGGAGAGCTGAGCCCAGTTTAATTTAAGGGGCCAGCTACCCTGTCACACTATCTTGTGGCTAGTTAAGTTAGATCAACAACTTGTTAGTTGCTGGAAAAAACTACATGTAATAAAGTACTGTACAGATGGCTTTCTGACAGTGTGCTCCTTTTGCCAACAATCCATCCTTAAGCCTGTTTTTCTGGTATGGAAGACCACTAGATCTAACTTGAGTCTATTATATGTTTCTAAGAACAAATAGGTCACCTTTTTATTTTTGACGTTAAGTGTCAGTACAACTCAGGTAGGAGCACTCTTACCCACCTAATGCATCTCAAGTTGCCCACGCCAAATTTAAGACATCCAAAATCATAAGACACTTGGAAATTTAAGGCAATCAATTTATTTGAAGAGGTCACTGTTCCCTTTGCAAGGTTGGTAGGTTAATTTAGAGTCAACCCCAAATTAAAACAAATAGATACCATTTAACTCACTTATGATGGAGTTCACTTATTGGAAATTGTCATTACTGCCTATATTTCTGTGCTTTAATAGAGAAAGGTAGGTGTGCCACGCATAGCTTATGCAGACAGCACACAAAGCATGCGCACACAAGGACTAACTATTGCATTGTGGCTAGCTAACAATGCAAACACATTGATTTTGGGTGCTATTACTTAAAAAAACCCAAACTATATTAAACTTTAGTTCAATATTAAATAGATATGGATTTTACCAAATTAGATAATACCAAACATGCCACAGCAGTACCCCTGTGGTAAAGCAATTAAACATCAGCTTCTGGAGATGGTAACTAATTGATAGTAATATTATTTGGGAAAATTTGCTCTTTTGCCATATTGGCCAGTCATCTCTTGAGTAGAGCACACTGTCCAGAGCACATCACACCTGTGCTCTATGCTGGTGACCCATCTATACTGGATACCATCTATAAAGCCCTAAATGGCCTGGGTCTTAATCATCCCACCTCTTTTCCTAAGCCCCATCATTACAACTGGTAGGCTTTACCTGTGTTCACTTTGACAGCAGCAGGAGGGATGCTTTCAGCTGTCTGTCCCAAGTACAGAGTTTCGAAAACAAGTTATTCTCATTTGTGGCCTCTTGGTGTCCCACTCAATGTACATGTGATCCCAAACTTCCCCACTTTTAGAACATGATATAAGGTACATCTCCTTGTCCAGGGTTCACACAATCTGCATATTAGAACCCCTGCCACCATCCCATTGATGCCTGACTGGGGCTCGAGGCATTATTGTAAACCATAATAATAATAAATGAATGCAAACAGAAGCTAAGCCAGCTCATTGCTGTGGAAGCCTGTCATAAATATAAAGGGAAGGGTAAACCCCTTTAAAATCCCTCCTGGCCAGAGAAAAAAAATCCTCTCACCTGTAAAGGGTTAAGAAGCTAAAGGTAACCTCACTGGCACCTGACCAAAATGACCAATGAGGAGAAAAGATACTTTCAAAAGCTGGGAGGAGGGAGAGAAACAAAGGGTCTGCGTATCTGTCTATATTCTGTCTTGGCTGGGGATAGACCAGGAATGGAGTCTTAGAACATTTAGTAAGTAATCTAGCTAGGTACGTGTTAGATTATGATTTCTTTAAATGGCTGAGAAAAGAACTGTGCTGAATAGAATAACTATTTCTGTCTGTGTATCTTTTTTGTAACTTAAGATTTTGCCTAGAGGGGTTCTCTATGTTTTGAATCTAATTACCCTGTAAGGTATCTACCATCCTGATTTTACAGGGGGGATTTCTTTATTTCTATTTACTTCTATTTTTATTAAAAGTCTTCTTGTAAGACAACTGAATGCTTTTTCATTGTTCTCAGATCCAAGGGTTTGGGTCTGTGGTCACCTATGCAAATTGGTGAGGCTTTTTATCCAACATTTCCCAGGAAAGGGGGGGTGCAAGTGTTGGGAGGATTGTTCATTGTTCTTAAGATCCAAGGGTCTGGGTCTGTAGTCACCTAGGCAAATTGGTGAGGCTTTTTACCAAACCTTGTCCAGGAAGTGGGGTGCAAGGTTTTGGGAAGTATTTTGGGGGGAAAGACGCGTCCAAACAGCTCTTCCCCAGTAACCAGTATTAGTTTGGTGGTGGTAGCGGCCAATCCAAGGACAAAGGGTGGAATATTTTGTACCTTGGGGAAGTTTTGACCTAAGCTGGTAAAGATAAGCTTAGGAGGTTTTTCATGCAGGTCCCCACATCTGCACCCTAGAGTTCAGAGTGGGGGAGGAACCTTGACAAAGCCCCTTGAGGTGTTTTCCAGAGGCAGAGGCGGGCAAAGGAGTCTGTGCCAATGTGATTCCAATGGAGCTGGAAGGAGATAAGGGGACGATAGGAAAACCTAGAGACAGTGGGGAGGCATGCAGTATAGAGAGCTCTGCATGGATGCTTCCAGCCTATAACGTACCCACACTGATCTGCACTAATCTTGAGGTACCCTTGTATTCTAAAGATCAAGCCTCTAGGTGTGACTGCAATACAAAATAAATAATAATACTCATCAGTGAGGTTCCTCCTTCTTACATTGGTTTAACTGAGGACAGAATTTGGGCCTTTGCCATTACAGTCTGTGGAAGAGGGCCAGTAAGTGTCCGGTTTTTGCAAGTGACATTGCATAGCTTAGCTTTGGTGCTTTGGCAGTGACTGAAATATGTTTATGCAACGTATTTAGGGGGGGAAATACCAGCTAATAAAACAAAATAATAATTTACATTTTAATAAAAAAAGAGGTGGAATTGGACATGGAATTTATTGACAGTAACTAGCTGTCCTAGTATATCTGATAAATCCTTATCTCGTGAAGTCAGATGTAATGGGATTTTCTAAGGGAAATAAAGCATCAATAATTATGTAAGGGTTTATTGTATAATACTTTATCGTAGTACTTAGATAAGATTCCTGGTATACTGAGATCTATTGCCCAAGGACATCCAGTCACAGCCATGTGAGAAAATACAAGAAGGGGACTGATTTTCCTTTGCACAAAGAGAAATGAGATACCCAACCCCCCTTGCTATTCAGTAGGAGTTGGGTGCCTCACTGCCCCATGTGCCTTAAAATAACTTCCCCCTTGGAATTGTCAAGTATATTGACAGTGTGTACAACAAAGAGGCAAACAGGAACACCTATTTAAGAAGAGGGAATGTTTAGAATGACACACAATGAAACTAACCACTGGCAACGTTACTGCTGGGAAAAGTCAACACCTTCTCATAACCAAGTTCATATTTTTAATGAATCGCATAGAGTGATTAATTTACAGATGGGATAGACCAATTACATCATATAGTTTATTCACTGCCCAGTAATGGATTGTTCCCTAGAGTAAGGGAATGGCTAGGCAGGTGGTACTGCCTCTGATTTGCTAATTGTTTGTGTTGTTTTGTCTTGTCTCCCCGACCTCCCACCCAACACATTTGTTTGTCTCATCCACCTGTTATGTCATTTTTAAGAGTATAAGCTCTTTAGAGCAGGGACTTTATTTTTAATTTGTTCATACGGCAGCTAGCACAGTGGAGCCATGGCCTGGGTGCCTCTTAGAGTTACTTTAATATAAATGTTTATTATTAATAATATAATACAATAATGATCAATAATAAACAATAATAATGATAATAAAGTATATTCTCTAGTGCTTAGTCCAGTGCAATTTGAATAACTCAGGCAATGGAGCATCCACTATGTTCCTTGGGGGACTTTTTCATCATCTACTATGTCTAAACCTTTTGCTATGGAGGGAATGGTAGCAACTTCATAGTTAATTCTACACTTCCACTCTACACCCTATCTTCTACAACTCTAACCCTTGGCTGAAGTAACCAACTTGTTTGACATTAGGATGCAGAGAGACAAAGAGAAATAAACAGGGTATTTAATTTATGATGTGGACTAAATCAGTGTTTGGACAGGAGCAAGGTGCTCAAATGTAGCTCAAAAACACTTCTGCCACCTTCCTATGCCAAGTGGTCCTTGGTCACATCTGAGTATCTGGGCAATAGTTTTCTTTCAAAAACCTAACTCATCACTGTATGGAAGGGTAACAGACTCAGAACCTAGTAATCTGAATTCTAATAGCTATAATATTTCTTTTCACCAAGCACCTTAACCCTATCACATACCAGCACTTCAACTCCATCACAGACACCATATGTATGTTTTAAGAAAGTATCCATTAGTGCCAGTAACTTTTGACTTGATGATGAGAACCCGAGAATGGAAGGTGGGACAGAGAAGAAGTCCTCTGAAAGACTTATTAGGAGTTGATGGCATTCATTTCCATTAACAAAACTTGGAGTCATGTGTAGAAGTTATACTGATGTGTGGTGCTTGGCGCATCCTCAAGAGGAAGCTTCAGTGAGATTCTTGCAAAAGGTTTTTGAATAGATTTTTTTCCACACAAGTACACTAAAGAGACTATAAAAACTCATGCTGAAGGGCTCAAAGATCAAACACAAAGCTCATGAGCTGGAAGTGTGAAAAATATCATGTAGAAGTAAAACACCAGCACTTATTAACTTGTATAGTACTGTGGCATTTAGGCTGCTGCATTATTGCTTCTGATAACAGCAGACTGCCAGAAGGGAATTCAAAAGGAAAGCAAAGTCTTCACTCTTTGTCAGACTGCGTGTACTATGTCCCCAGCCTCCATTCCCCCTCCATTGGTTGTACCAGCGAGACCATCAAACAGGAAAAAGCACGATCCCATAGCACAGAAAGTTCTTCCTCAAAAGCCACAACATGTTAACATTAACACAGTCCCTGAAAACAATATCCAGGCACACCCACTGGCACTAACTACTGACTCATGTCGTTCAGAGGACAGAAAAGTTAAGGAGATAAAATTGGACAGGTTTCTCTGTTTAAGGGCATATTTTCTCATGAATGGAGATTCACACTTAAAACTTCATGAGCTGAGCAGAGAATATTTCCCGATGCCTGTTACCAGAGTACATGGTAATAAAAGGCAATGTCATCAAAACCTGGAGAATTCAGGGGAGATTTTCAAAGGCACAAACAGTAGTTAGGTGCCCAACTCCCAATGACTTACCAAGTGAGTTAGGAGCGCAGCTGCCATTTGTGCCTTTGAGAAACTTCCACTTCTTGTACAATCTAACAAATGAAAGGGAAACCTATAAGTTAGAGACAGGAGAGGCCTACTCTTCATGCTTTCATTGTGCTACTAGTGCAGGGGTTTTCATCACAATGTGGTTGAAATTTTCAAAGCCTCCTGGAAGATTTGAACGCCTGGCAACTGGATGTCAAAATCACCTTGGCAGCTTTGAAAATAGTCTATATATTCAGTACTTTTTTGAGTCCAGTTTTAAGTGACTCCAGGGATGAAGCTTCCATTATCTGAGGGACTGTAATCAAGACCATTGCTAGTCCAGTGTTATGAAATACTTACTAATATTCAGACTATACTGATCTTCCCTCCACCCAGTTTCATTCCATTACTTCAAGTTATATCTATTCTATTAAACTAAAAAAAGTCTTGTCTTTATGGTGGTAGTGTGAACAGCGGTGTGGAGAAAACCCAAACAAATCAATGTGGTTTTTTACCCTTTGTGTAGTGATCCAATTTGTAGTCACCTTGTCTGCTCTTAATCCGATCATGCAGGAGCAGATTTTTAAATGTATTTAGCTACCTGAAGATCCACATAGGAACTTTGAAAACCCCACTAGGCGCCTGTCTGCATCTTTAGGCATCTAAATACCTTTAAAAAATCTGGCCCACAATTTCTTGTATAAAAATAAGTAGAACTTTTTCTAACATTGCAAAGACACAGCTCTGCTAAATAGCAGTTGATTTCCTTTTAAGAATGTAAGAATGGCCATACTGCATCAGACCAAGGATCCATCTAGCCCACTATGCTGTCTTCTGACAATGACCAATGCCAGATGCTTCAGAGGGAATGAACAGAACAGGGGGAATTATCAAGTGATACATCCCCTGTCATCCAGTCCCAACATCCAGCAGTCAGAGGCACCATACATCAGTATAACCTACACATCTCTCTAAGCTCTGTTAATGGAAATGAATGCCACCAACTCCTAATAGGTCCTTCAGAGGTCTCCTTCTCTGGCTCACCTGCCATTCTGGAATTCTTGTCACCAAGTCTAAAGTAACTGGCACTAACTGATACTTTTATAACATACATATGGTGTCTGTGATGGAGTTGAAGAGCTGGTATGTGACAGAGTTAAGGTACTTGGTGACAAGAAATGTTGTAGATATAAGAATTCAGATTCCTAGATTCTGAGTCCATTTCCCTTCCATACAGTGTTGGGTTAAGTTTTTGAAAGGAGGCTATTGCCCAGATGCTCAGATGAGACCAAGGACCACTTGGCATAGCAGGGTGGCAGAAGTGTTTTAAATCACCTTTGAGCACCCCTGCTCCTGTCCAAACACTGGTTTAGTCCTCCCTTTGTGTAGTAGTTTAATGGGCAGAAGGGATCAGTAGATCATCTAGTCTGACCTATATATATCACAGGCTATTAAACTTCATCCAGTTACCCCATATTGAACCCAATAACTACAACATTTCAGTCCCCAGGATACTAATCTCTTGTGTGCCATGGGCAGAGAACAGGAGAGACCAAGGTTTCACTGTATATATGGCCCCTGTAGTGGAAGGGAATTGATTAGGTGAGGTAAGCACAGGTGTCAGATATGCCCAGATGTCAATGAAGCCTGCCTGAAAGGAAGCAAAGCTCACCTTCTTGTGTCTGACCTTCATTTGAGGCCAGGAGGAGAAGTGTGTATTGATTGTCATTGAAAATTTCTTTTAAAATACAGCTCAGCATCTATAACTTCTCCCCTATCCTAACAATTGCACCAGGCGATTCATTTTGCTCTCCTTTGTCTCTGTGAGAAGCCTGTAGGCTACTGCAACAATTTCATGCTCCAGTCCACAAACTCAAATTATCAAACTATAAATATGGAGGATTATTATTTATAATAGAGCCCATAAGCTTACCCCGTGATTTACTGAACACAAAGGCAGCTGTGGTCTAGTGGATGGAGCATAGACAGGGCTGCAAATAAGGACACAAAAGTCCTATGTCTTATTCTTCCATTGGCAAGCCATGTCACCTTGAGCACATCACAGACACTGTGCCTCAGCTTCCTGGTTTGTAATACAGAGCCAATAATAATCACCCAGTTTTGAAAAGCACCTGGAGGCCTTCAACAGGAAAGCACTATACAAGTGACAAATATTATTATTAAACATACAAGATCCATCAACTGCTGTACACGAGACAGATGTTCACATGTAATATATGCCCTTGTGGTCTATACCATAACTCCTACCATTAACTCTAAACAGGAGGAGATGCAAAGATTGGGGAGGTTACCCAAATGTTTCCAGTCATGGGAATTATGTGCCCTGATTTCCCCTCTCCTTTATTTTTTTAACCAAGATGCGCAAATAAAACAGCCATCAAAAAAATAAATGACTAGGGAAAATTGGAAGGGGTGTCTGACTCTGGCACTCAGATGAAATATGTCCCTGTCTACTCTGCTGTCATGTTTCATTCCTGTCATTGACAATGGCGAGCTTTTGACTGAACAAGTTATCAAAGTTCTTCTGGAGAGCTCCTAAAACAATTGTCCGGCATTGTAAATAAACACTGCATGTGTGTGGGGCAGGGGGTGAGATATGGTAACTTTTTCTTCTGGACATTGTCTACAAGAGGGAAGGTATTGTCCACCCCTATGTACAACTCTAAAGAGCAGTTGTAAAACATGAGAGAAGAAAGAGATATTATTGGATATTATAATGAGGTACCTACTCGGTCTATTAATCCTTAGTCTTCCCCACTTTCTGTTAGACCCTCATTCAGGAAAGTGGGATACATTTTCAGAAGTGCCTAAGAGCCTTGGGAGCCTAAATGTCACCATTTCCAATGCAACCTAGGATCATAAATCACCTAGGTGTTTTTAATTTTTTTCCCAGCACCCCTATTCAGGAAGGATTCTTAATCACAGGCATTTACATCAATGGGACTCTAGTTCTCAATGGGACTTAAACATATGCTTAAAATTAAACACATGATTAAGTGTTATCATCATTAATTGCAAGCATTTGTGCTTCTCTTCCAGTGAAGCTGTCATAAATATAAAGGGAAGAGTAAACCCCTTTAAAATCCCTCCTGGCAAGAGGAAAAATCCTCTCACCTGTAAAGGGTTAAGAAGCTAAAGGTAACCTTGCTGGCACCTGACCAAAATGACCAATGAGGAGACAAGATATTTTCAAAAGCTGGGAGGAGGGAGAAAAACAAAGCGTCTGTGTCTGTCTGTATGATGCTTTTGCCAGAGACAGAACAGGAATGGAGTCTTAGAACTTAGTAAGTAATCTAGCTAGGTATGTGTTAGATTATGATTTCTTTAAATATCTGAGAAAATAGCTGTGCTGAATAGAATGAATATTTCTGTCTGTGTGTCTTTTTTGTAACTTAAGGTTTTGCCTAGAGGGATTCTCTATGTTTGAATCTAATTACCCTGTAAGGTATCTACCATCCTGATTTTACAGAGGTGATTTCTTTTTACTTCTATTAAAAGTCTTCTTGTAAGAAAACAATGCTTTTTCATTGTTCTAAGATCCAAGGGTTTGGGTCTGTGGTCACCTATGCAAATTGGTGAGGATTTTTACCAAACTTTTCCCAGGAAGTGGGATGCAAAGGTTGGGAGGATTTTGGGGGGAAAGATGTGTCCAAACTACATTTTTTCAGGAACCCAGATAAAGTTTGGTGGTGGCAGTGGAAATCCAAGGGCAAAGGGTAAAATAATTTGTACCTTGGGGAATTTTTAACCTGAGCTGGTAAAAGTAAGCTTAGGAGGTTTTCATGCAGGTCCCCACATCTGTACCCTAGACTTCAGAGTGGGGAAGGAACCTTGACAGAAGCAAAATCAAGTACAATCTTATTTAGATAGGTCCCTGGCCTGTTTTCTGGCTGAGATAGGAGCTGAGATAATAGGGTGATGGGCAGCAATATAAAACCCTAAAATAGATAGAGATTCACTCCTGGACACAGGCTATCACCACCCCTGGACAGATAAGGGGTGAGTGGAATTTAAGTGGTGTTTGGGCCTTATGCTGGACCTCTGCGTGGGGGTTAATTTCACTCTCCCGGCATGACTAAAATTCCCTCCGACTCCAAGGAGAGCATTGGGTGCGGAAGGAATGAGGAATCAAATCCATTATGTATCAGTTCTTGGCACTCTTTAAAGATGACTTAGGTTTCTCAGGCTGGACATTTTCTAATTGCTTGTATGCTACTCTATGGACAGGCTGTGTTCTGCTTGTCGACAACCTGTCTCCAAGCATCATAAGCTTTTGATCCTTGGGCTGACATTTATCCCTCTGTTTTTTGTTTTAAAAAGATCTTTCCAGCACTTACTGTATTAATCTTTTTATCTCATTCCCCATTTGTTTCCCATGCAGTGGAATGCGGATGAGGTTTAGACTCGCAGTGGTGTTATTACTTGTCTCAGCTATATTTTGTATTGTTGCGTGAAGTATGTTTGAAGGCTGAGCATGGGCCAAATGCTCATGAGGAAGGGCATTGCTGAACAATAGTAGAATATCTGTATTGCTTTGCCTGTATCCAGACAATTAGGGTAAAAGCCTGAGAAACATCAGAGATAGCTGCTGTCACCACACTGATGAAGCAAATTGTACTTGGTGAAGTAATAATGCACCTGTTTTATCTACTTATTAAGTAGATTTGCACACATTTGTTTTATGTTCTTCCTGTGTCAGCTTCTCAGCAATAAAAAGGAATTTGATCAAAGACAGTGTAACCTCCCCGTACAAACTTGAACACAGGGTTACTCCTAACTTTGTTTCAATGCACTTCCACTCCCCTTATGTAGCAAAGTCTCACCCTGCTTATAGCCTCACATCACTATGGGCCTGATTCAAAGCCCAATGAAGTCAGTGAGGATCTTTCCATTGACTTCAAAGGGCTCTGGATCAGGCCCTATAAACAGGTTCCGGTGTGCTAATGTCAATGGAATGCAGCCCTTTGGTAGGTGTGAAGGCCACACACTCCAGTAAGATCCTCCTCCTCCACCTGAGGGGAAGGAGGAGGAGAAGAAAAATGGTTACATGGGGAAGGAATAATATCTGATTCCCCATTCTGCAGTAACTGGTGTCAGTGCGCTGTGAAGGGGTGCTGCCCCCTATTAGCCACTGGGAATGAAGTTTTGACTTCTTAAGAGAGACACTCTTCCCATCCTCACAGATTCCAGTGTACCCTTCACATGTACAAGAGTGGAACAGAGTCCCGCCTGCCATCTCATATACCCCTCTGATACCATTTTTGTCAGACAGGTCCTCATCTGAGATACTGAAACTCCGCCTGCAGTGAAGTTTTTGTATGAGAAACAAGCCACTATAAGACATCACTGATCTATAGGTATCTTCTCATTCTGTAAAGCATTTCAAACATTCGGCAAACAGGTATCTGGTACTGAGTATCTGGAGCTGTAGCTCACGAAAGCTTATGCTCAAATAAATTGGTTAGTCTAAGGTGCCACTAGTACTCCTTTTCTTTTTGCGAATACGGACTAACACGGCTGCTACTCTGAAACCTGGAAATGTACAGTTATTGGGTGAAATCTTGATCCCATTTAGGTCAATGGGAGTTTTGCCATTGACTTCAATAGGACCCTGATTTCACTCATTCTGTCTACTGCCCATGCTTAGGGAAGAATGGTGTTTATCCATGACCATTAAAACCTCATCTTATTGTTTCAGTTTCCTTGCACTCAATTTTCTCAGAGGAGAAATCTTTGGAAACCCCATGGAAACTCTAAAAATCTACCTGGCTTTTGCTAAAGCCCGTTGCTTTAAAGATGTGCCGACTTTTTGGGTGCTGTTTTACATGCCTTTCACAGGTCTGACCTCTGTTCACAGACCCACACATGACATATGTTTCAGACTCAAGTCTCTGATGTATCACTCAATTGATTCAGTTTCTGGAATTGTAATCTTAAAACCTCCATGCTCACAGGGCTTGTAATAGCATTCAAACTTCCCCATCACACCAGAAAAGTGATCCTTTCTACTTCGGTGAGCACAGAATGGTACTACATTTCCAACTTAACTTGCAGTTGTTAAGGTAGTCATCTACTGGCTATATTTACAGATACAGAAGCTATAATAAAAAGCTCACAGCTCTTCATTGATCTGCCTTTCAGGTATGAAAGATGGCTTCTAACTATCAGTTCACTGGGCTTTGGGATGTGCGGTTAAATCTTCAGCATGGGGCACAAACAGTTACATACATTATTGCCTGTTAAAAATAATGGCACATGGCTGTGTAACACCTTTTGTACCTGGCTAATAACGTACCCTATAAGGCAAGATACCCAAGCTTTTCCCAACCAAGCCTGAATTGGCGAATTATCAGAAGCTTGGAGGCTACACCCAGTTCAGACTAATGAAACAGGAACAGCAACCCTCCTTTTTAACAGGGAGGTGCTATAATGTAGCCATGCTCCTGTATGGATATTATACCCTTATCTCTCCTGCTTCAGAATACATGTATGGAACACCCAGGCACTAAAGGCAGGAGCCTTTGGGCAGCAGATCTCAGCAGGCCAGCCCGGGGAACATGGGTGGCAGCAGTGGGGCCTTTGCAAGAGAGCAGCAGTCATGTCCTAACTGCCTATGTGGAAATATCCCCTGATGGAACAGGGCAGATGGTGCAGTGCAACTAATGCCTACGTGCCAGTGGATCATACCTACAGATGCAACAAGTGACCAGTCCACCTGACAAGTGACTGGTTATCCAGCAGCCAAGTCTGGGCCTGTAAAGGGCCCATGTCTGCAAGCCTGTGGAGCACTTGCAGGACTGGATTCATTAGTGATAACTAAAGTTACCAGTCAACTAATTTTAGGGGCTTAATGTTGGTTGCTAGACACTGATTCAGGTAGCTCTTTATAAAATGCCATTTCTAACCATTCATGATGTTAACTAACATCCATGGTAAACAGCTGGCCAGGCACCATGAGGACAAAGCATTTATGAACCCACCAGTAGCTACAGATAACTTAGTCACTCACTCAGTACAGGTCACTCTTGGACAAAATAGCATCCTACGAGTCCCACCTCCCCTGCTTATAATATTTTTCCTCTTGTATTCAGGAAAGCAGGTGGATTGAAGTGGAGTTATGGTTGTTAGAAGATTGGGAACGCTTTAGAATGGTCAGTGTCTATACAGCAGGGGTAGGCAACCTATGGCATGGGTGCCAAAGGCGGCATGCGAGCTGATTTTCAGTGGTGCTCACAGTGCCCGGGTCCTAGCCACCGGTCCGGGGGGCTCTGCATTTTAATTTAATTTTTAAAGGAAGCTTCTTAAACATTTTAAAAACCTTATTTACTTTACATACAACAATAGTTTAGTTATATATTATAGACTTATAGAAAGAGACCTTCTAAAAACATTAAAATGTATCACTGGCACGCGAAACCTTAAATTAGAGTGAATAAATGAAGACTTGGCACACCACTTCTGAAAGGTTGCCGACCCCTGCTATATAGTATAGTGAAGGCCACAATTTTCCCTTTAAAACTTATATTCAGCAAAGTTTCTGTATTATCGTTTTTCTTAAATAAATATATGGAGAGGCTTCTTTTAGAGCTGCTCAAGGACTAGATCACAGCCAGAATACTGTTACTAGGTGCCTTGAAAACAAAGTAAGTCAGCTTGTGCACTCTTCGCTTTCAACCTAAGAAGTTCAATTCATTTACCATTTTTTGCCAGTGACTCAGACAGCTCTGTCCCTAGGAGCATAGATTTTTAGTTTGAAAAATACAGATTTTTTTCATTGCATTATGCTTCACAGGATGTCGAAATTGCTCATGAAGCCCCACAGCTGTTGCTTGCCAGATCCAAAGAGCTTCCATTCAGTCACATATTCACTGAGCATAAACAATGGGACACATTTTGTCCTGATTTACTCCCCACGCAAGTCAACTGAAGTCTTTGTGACTGCATAGGATATAAATCAGAGCAGAGTTCAACCCAGCAACCCTCCAAGTAACTTTTCAAATAATTCCAAGATACCTTAAATCAAGAGCCTTCTCTGCACAAACATGAAAAATACATCTCAGCAGATGACTGTACTTCAGCTGGGAGCAGCAGCTATCTATAATACATTCTTGACCAGCAGCTGCTGGTTCCAACAGCAGAGCAGCAGCTACAAGTACATTCTCCTTAGGAAAGGCTTGAAAGCATCCAGAACGTAAATAACCAGAGGATAAAGTTTATGGTCAGGCACCACCTTTGAGTGAGAGACAGAAAAGAAGGTTTATTTAGAAGGAATAATAGCTGTGCACCTTTTATGGATTTTTCTGTAGGGAGGGGTGAGCTAGCTTAAAAACAATAAGAACCCACTTGGTCCTCATAGCTATGTTCTCATATGCGTTTAGAAAACACTTTATATTGTGGGTGCTGTCGGAATACAAATGAATACATCATAATAATATTCTAGGTATTTTCACACAAAGCGGGTTTTGCATTGAGCTCGGAAAGGTGGTCAGACTAAAGCGCATAAGAAGAGCCAAGGATAGTTTCCAAAACCTTAGACCTAGTACCAAAATGCATTATCCCCAGTTCCGAAGAGTCACCCTCTAGTTAAAGTTGCTGATGACTGGAGCTGGCCAGAAAATGGAACTTTTGAACCATGTGAAATTACGACATTTTGAAATTTGTTTTCATCCCAAACCAGAATGAAAAGTTGAAATTTCAAAATTTCCCACAGAACAAAAAAACATTTCATTTTGAGAATGTTGAAACATTGTAATAAAATAAAATAATACTACCTAGCTCCTTTATGGCACTGTCACAATCTATTAAACTTAATATTTTATTAGAACAGCAAAATCTAAATGAAATGAATTGAAATGAAATGTTTTTATCTGATTGAAACAAAACAAAAAAGTCAAAACAATTCATTTTGACTTTTTCCCATTGAAAATTTAATCAACGTGTTCCCACAAAATATTACGATTTCAATAAAACTGCAATTTTTTTGAGGAAAACAGTTTGGTCAACATTTTTTGACCAGCTCTACTGATGACCCCCTCTTGACTTGGGGATCACACATGACAAAGTGGCCCTTGACTTAATCTGTCCTAGTTCTGTAGAATAGAACTAGGAGTTTGAATTCAGCCCAGTGTCAGGTGGGAAAGACCATTTGAAGCATGAGGAGTGCTAGCGTGATATGTTTTTGATGGCGCCTCCCATTTAGGAGGTGGATTGCTGCATGTTGAATAAGCTGGAGTTTCTAGTTGGCCTTGGTTAAGGTGTGTCAGGAACTGGATAACTACCTGGGTGGTTGGCTATTGTATTTTGCTATTTCCCATTGGTAGAAAAAGAAAGCACATGTTCTATGCCAAGCACATCTTTAATCAATAAGTAATGGAGAAGTAATTTGGCTGATGACATCAACTGGATTTAAATATGCTAGTCCTTCTGTACCTCTATTAATAAATGTCATGTACTCATGCCAGCAGAGCTAAGATGACATTGAGCCTTGAAGTCATGGTATTGACTATACTATATTTCTGAAATAATGTTTCAATCAATCTATATTACAAGTTTCAAGAAGAGATTCTGGATCAAATTCTCCACTCACTTCCATTAGCCTTAGTCCAAAGTAATTCCACTGACCTACTCCAGATTTAAATTAATGTCACTGACAGCAAGAATTTGGTACTTTGCATAGAATTCAGATGCAATCCGTTACCAAGTACAGTGCAATGCAACTTTTGTAACAAGGTCACCAGGGTAAATGGAAGTGTGTTGCGGTCTGACTTCCATTTGGCACCCTTTTCAAAATTCAGAAGGGTTCATCATGGAGAACTACATGTGCCGAATAAATGTTGTTCCTAAACTTGAGTGATTCCAAGGACTGTTTTCACTTTCTTAAAGCAATTCATCAAAGTTTTTGAAAGATTTTTCAAGCTGCAATTTGTTTTAGAACATAAGAACAGCCTTACTGGGTCAGACCAAAGGTCCATCTAGCCCAGTATCCTGTCTTCCGACAGTGGCCAATGCCAGGTGCCCCAGAGGGAATGAACAGAACAGGTAATCATCAAGTGATTCATCCCCGGTTGCCCATTCCCAGCTTCTGGCAAACAGAGGTTAGGGACACCATCCCTGCCCATCCTGGCTAATACCCATTGATGGACCTATCCTCCATGAATTTATCTAGTTCTTTTCTGAACCCAGTTATAGTCTTGGCCTTCACAACATCCTCTGGCAAAGAGTTCCGCAGGCTGACTGTACATTGTGTGAAAAAATACTTCCTTTTGTTTGAAACCTGCTGCCTATTTAATTTCGTTCGGTGGCCCCTAGTTCTTTAGAGTTCTTTAAGAGTAAACAACACTTCCTTATCATAGCATATCAGGGTGGGAAAGGACCTCAGGAGGTCATCTAGTCCAAACCCCTGCTCAAAGCAGGACCAATCCCCAATTTTTGCCCCAGATCCCTAAATGGCCCCCTCAACAATTGAAGTCACAACCCTGGGTTTAGCAGGCCAATGCTCAACCCCCTAAGCTATCCCTCCTCCCTCCTTATTTACTTTCTTCACACCAGTCATGATTTTATAGACCTCTATCACAGTGGTTCTCAAAGCCGGTCCGCTGCTTGTTCGGGGAAAGCCCCTGCTGGACCGGGCCAGTTTGTTTACCTGTCACGTCCGCAGGTTCGGCCAAACGCGGCTCCCACTGGCTGCGGTTCACTGCTCCATGCCAATGGGGGCTGCGGGAAGCGGCGCGGGCCAAGGGACGTGCTCTATCATATCCCCCCTTAGTCATCTCTTTTCCAGGCTGAAAAGTCCCAGTCTTATTAATCTCTCCTCATACAGCAGCCGTTCCAGACCCCTAATAATTTTTCCATCAGATCTTCACAGAATAGAAACATCTGGAGTAATGAGGAAAAGGGGTGAAATGGGGAACCTCTCCTTTCAACACACACCGCAACCCAGAACTGTATGCATAGACCCAAAACCACACACGCTCGGAGCACTAGGACCCAGGTGCCGCCTCCTCTCTCCCCCTCACCCCTTATAGTTTTGGGGAACAACTCCTGGTAGGAACCAGCCAGAAGGAGCAGTTGCAGAAGCAGCCAAAGCAGGGACCTCTCTCTTTCCTGTGTTGATTGGCTATTTACTTCAACTCTTTCCCTCACAGTCTCTTAACCTCAGCTTCACTCCACACCTGATCCTCTTACCTCCTACCCTCTCCCCTTTACTCCCATTCCCCCAACGTGCCCTCTCCCTTCACTTTTCTTTCCACTTAGTTGATCCCCTCCTAAATGCACCCCCTCAAAAATAAATACATAAAACCACAGGACTAACATGCCATTTACTGCCATTACATGGTTCACTCTGCTTGTGTGTTCTACCCCTTCCCACACACTGTGCCTGTCTGGTCTATTTCAGTTGTAAGCTCCTTGGGGAAGGGACTATCTGCTACTAAGGGTTTGTACAGCACCTAACACAATGAGGCCTCATTCTTGGTTGACCTTAGGTAGTACCGTAATAAACATGATACTGCACAATATTCAACAGAGTTAATTTATATTGGCTCTTTAACTAGTGCTCAGGAACTTGTAATCCTGAAGTGAATGGATTCATATAGGGCTGGATCCAAAGACCATTGACGTTGATAGATTTGGATCAGGTTCATACTGTTCAAACAATATATAAACTTGTGAAATGGAAGATATAAGTAATACTACCACCATAGATAGCTCATTCACCTAAAAATGCTGATATTTAAATTTAAAAGGAGTCTTTTAAAAAAGCCCAGTCCTATTCTCATTGTCTTCAGCGGGAGCAGGAGCAGGCCCTGGATTTGTAGTGTTCCAATACAAATGTATCTTACTGCATGTGGCAGTGTAACAGCATTACACTTCAAAGTTTGATACAATGCAAAGTGACATGAGCAGTTGAAACACGACACACGCCAACCATTCTGTCACAGTCTCAAAGAAACTCCACTTCTGGTTATCCTCATTAGAAAAGCCATTAGCTAATGCAAAATAAAAGAAACAATATAATTGTTAACTCTGACTATTAAAAAAACTAAACAAACATTCTAATTAGACCACCCCCAGGCTTTTCATTTCCACAACTATTAAATATTGCTGTAAAATATACTCCCTGTATCAAAAAGTTGTTCTGTATATGCTGCGTGATATGAAGATCTAGTAAAATGCTACATGATATGATGGGATAGCATAATTTTGGCAATTAATTGATTTTCGACTACTAGCGGTAGATATGCCCAATGGCGTGTGATGGGATGTTAGATGAGGTGGGATCTGAGTTACTACAGAGAATTCTTTCCTGGGTGTCTGGCTGATGAGTCTTGCCCACATGCTCAGGGTTTAGCTGATTGCCATATTTAGGGTCGGGAAGGAATTTTCCCCCAGGGCAGATTGGCAGAGGCCCTGCGGGTTTTTCGCCTTCCTCTGCAGCGTGGGGCACGAGTCACTTGATGGAGGATTCTCTGCACCTTGAAGTCTTTAAACCATGATTTGAGGACTTCAGTAGCTCACACATAGGTTAGGGGTTTGTTACAGGAGTGGGTGGGTGAGATTCCGTGGCCTGTGTTGTGCAGGAGGTCAGACTAGATGATCATAATGGTCCCTTCTAACCTTAAAGTCTATGATTCTATTATTCTATTTTTACATGAGTTAAAAACACCATACTCTAGAGTACTCTCCTCTCTCGGTTTTAGAGAGAGTACTCTTCTCTATCAGAAATACTCAGTGGATTGTGTCTTAGTTTCTAGGAAGGTTACAAACTATTTGTAATGGGAATCATTCCTTTTTGGTCAGAAAACTTACATCCAATTTAAAAACTAAACTTAAAGAGTAGCAAACAGCTAATCCCAAAATGTTGCTTCTTTGTAAATGGTTCACTGTAATGAAGTCTCTTTGAAGTCAATGGGAGTGGCAGGTGCTCAGCACATCTGAAAATCAGGCCTTTTATTTAGGTGCCTGGCTTTTAGGCAACCATGTCTGAGCACACTGATCTAAGTGACTGGACCAAAGTCACATGTGTCACTGGCAGAAATGGAAATAGAATGTAGGTATTGTGAATTCTAACGCCCTGGCCCTAACCACTGAAAAATATTGCTTCCCATTTCTTCATGCTGCAATGCTGAGGCAGTCTTCCAGAGAGGAGAGGGAGAAACAGAAATGGTCAACTATATGACATAGAACGCAGCAGGGTAAGATCTATCTCTGCTGGTATGTTGACTTTTTTCTGCACTGTGAACTAATATTACAATGGCAAATAGATCTTCCAGCCTCGCCCAGACTTTCAGGAGTCTCCTCCCATCTAGCCACTAGGGAGGGGTGGTTGCAACCCCGTGACCTGTTTACAGCCTCCTTAAGGGTCACAGTCCTCAGACTGAGAACTCACACGTCACATCATGGCTAGAGTGAGGAGTGTAAAGTCTTTGCTGTTTGTTATTGTTGGCTGCTGGCCTGTTTCCCCAGCCCAGGACACAGTAGCACCACACCCAGAGGCTGTTCAGGCCCTTCCTTCAGGGCACCATTTACTGGTTGCACCAACGATCTCCAGCAAACCCCAAAATAAAAAACTTCTACATAAATCCAGCAGCTACCATTCCCTGGCCCATGGGCTTCCTTGCCAGAGCCTCCCTGCTCATGGCACCTCTTCCCCAGTCCTCTTATAGGCCATCTGTCTGGGATTCCCCTGCTGCAATAACCAACTTGCTTCCCATAACTCTCCACTTCAACTGAGCTCTTTCAGCCTTTCTAGGAATTAAATGCTAACCAGGCAACCACCTGACCCATTCCCATCTGGGTCTGACAAATGCCTCTACTTTTGGTGTCGCTGTGCTGAAGGGCTGGGGCGAGCTCAGCACACAGATCCAGGAATGTGGCCTTGTGCAGCTGAAAGTTCTGCAGCCACTGCTCGTCATCACAAACCCACATGACAAGGTGATCCCACCAGTTAGTGCTTGTTTCTCAGGCCCAGAACCAGCGCTCCACCCTCTGAAGCTGCTCTGTGAATGCCAGCAACAACCTTGAATTGTGTCTTTCTATGTCCCACAGCAATCTGAACTCCAAGGAATAGTCATGGTCCCTTTGGCTCATCTTGTGGCTCTGTAAATATGGCAGGACCAGGTAGACCCATGCTTGCACTCCTCCTCACAACAGTGCAGAGCTGTGCAAGCTCCATGCTTTTGTGGGAGATGGTGGACAGCAAGGAGGCAGGCGTGGGTTTGTGGGATTTTGAAAAGAGGCACAAAACATTACGGAGTATAGATGTAATTATGGGATGGAGAACATTGCATGACGGGAAGTTGAATCCATGCTCCCTGCGCAACTTGTTTTGGCCCCATGAGACATTGTGAAAACTTCCCAAAACATCCTGCTCTGCAAGGAGGCAAGTTATACGCTAGTATAGCTACTCACGGTGCACTGCAAGTTACTTTGCCACAAGCACTGGTGAGGACGTGCACCATTGACACAAGGAGCGTAGTGTGGACATGCACAAGTGATGTAACAACTGTGGTGGCTGTATGCCAACACAACTTAGATCATCATTATTTTGTAGAATAGACATACATACCCCAAGTGACTCAGGAGCCTAAGACCCATTTTTACAAATGACATTGCAATGAGATTTAGGCTCCTAAGGTCCAGATCCTCAAAGGCATTTAGGTACCTAACTCCCATTGATTTCAAGGCCTGTATCTGCACTTAAGTGCCTTAGTCATTTTTGAGGCTAGGACCTAGGCTCCTATATCACTTAAGCACTTTTGAAAGTTTTACCCATGACAACCAACTTCTAAATAAGTATTATGCACACTGACCACCCTTATCATTCAGCCCTCCTCGCCGAAAATCATACCTGCTATAAAGCCTTCAAATGATAATCTAGTGAAGATTTTTGTTTTTAAAAAAGGTCACCAACATTGCTTTGATGCTGGCTTTTCATTTGATCATATATCAAACTGTATCATCTCTCTAATTTAGAAGACAATTTCCTAGGGGCAGGACCCATGTCTTCCTTTAAACATATAGATGGAACTTGCCAAATAATAACATAACTACAGTCAAGTTAAACAGAGTTAAACGTACAGTACTTGACAGTGTCCCTTTCCATCTTAAAAAATGTTAATCCAATAGTTTTCGTATTGATGGTAACAGACTTCAGTGTATGTGGTTATGTTTTGCTGTCACAATGCCTCTCTCCCAAAATATCAGTAAATCTATTTGTTTGATTGCTAAAGTGCTTGTGTATATAGTACTACAAGGCTGCATGGGGACGCAGTATCTTCTGGAAAGACAATGTATTTGTGATGTGGGTTTCGTGCGGAATATTGCTGCAAATAAGAACCTTTCCCAGTGGTTGCCTTGGTGCTCATCATAGCTAAGGTAAAGGGATACAGAGCTGATTTTCTGGAAATTGGCCAAATAGATTGAATGGTTTATAAGCAAATTGGAAACAGCGAGTGTGATTGTTGTTTTTATTGTCTCAAAATACTTCTGATTATAACACGCTAGCTGTGAAATATGATAGCTGTGGATGCAAAACATCTGCTAGTATTAAAACACAGCTACTTTTGGCTAATCTCCATTAGCGCCTCTACTTTCAATATTACTTGAGCTGATGTTTACTACATGAATTTATTACCTATCAGAAAGCACTTCTGGCAAGTTCTTCCCATGACATCATAATGTCATCACTAAAAGGAAAAAAATTGAGTTATTTTGATAAGGCAGCTTATGATGACCTTTGATGAACTATCGAAGTCTAAGTAATTCATGTATTTAATTGCCCAGGGTGAGAAATGGGAAAGACTGGCAACATTTGGGGACTTGATTTACCTCACACAAAAATGTTGGATTTGAACAAATGATGAACCATGCAAAAGCGGAAGTGACACTGGGGGACTGAGGCGATTTTGTTCTTTGGTTTGCACTGTATAAAGAGAAATTTGAAACGTGAGAGGCAAGAAAATCTCTATAGCAGAAGGATGATGAGCATTTTACTTGTAGCTGGATGGAATAAAGGGGAAGCTCGTAATGTTTCACAAAGTGCAGCAGGTGGAAGTAGAGAGAGGAAGGATGCTCTTGCAGTTAAACTAGATCTCAGGAGATCTGGATTTACTTGCCAGCTCCGATAGATTTCCTGCATGACCTTCGGCACGTCCCTTAGGATAACATTTTCAGAAGTGCGTAAGGCCCAGATTTTTAAAGGTATTTAGGCATGGCTTC
This sequence comes from Eretmochelys imbricata, assembly GCF_965152235.1. Taxonomy (NCBI): domain Eukaryota; kingdom Metazoa; phylum Chordata; order Testudines; family Cheloniidae; genus Eretmochelys; species Eretmochelys imbricata. Next base: position 252,800,324 of record NC_135573.1, read on the forward strand.
AATCAGTGTTGTAATGCCTAATTAATTTAGGAGCCTCAATCTCATTTTCAGAAGTAACAGGCATTTAGGAGCCTGCGTCTCACTAAATGTAAATGGAGTGAGGTGCCTAAATACCTTTCAAAATCTGGGCCTAAGTGCCTAAGTCATTTTTGAATATGACATTTAGGATCCTAAATCAGTTGGGTGTTGCAGCGCTGAGTGGAGCAATGCCTCAATACCTTTAAAAATTGGGGCTGAAGTGATTTAGGAGTCTAAGTTCCAGGACTTAGATATGTTGGAAAATTTTATCCTTAATGTCTTTACTCCCCTTCTGTAAAACTGGGGTTAATACTTCCTTTCTCCCCCACTTTGTCCATTGTGCCTATTTATACTGTGAGCTCTTCAGCTCAGGGACTTATGTGCTTGAACAGTGCCTATCAAAATGGAGTTCTGATCTTAGTTGGGACTGTTAGGCCCTACCATTATATAAGTAATAATCATAAGCAGAGGAGTAGGCCAAATGATCAGAACAAAGGAGGACTATCAGAGCGTGGTGAGCTGGAAGAAGAAAGCAGCCAAACCCAGAGCTGTAACTGGGCATTTTAGTGCCCGGAGAGACCATATTTGCCACACCTCCCCACCCCCCAGATGCAATGCATGGGGGGGGCACATGCCCCCGCCCCAATTTCTGCCTTCCATTTAGCACAGAGGTTTTCAAACTACGGGGTGAGAGAGAGCCTCAGAGAGCATCTCACACCAGCTGGGCTCCACAGGCAGGGGCTGGCACTGGGCTCCTTCAGGGGAGAGGCAAGAGCGTGTTGGGACACAGCTCGGATCTGTGCCACCCACCCTGCCTGGGGAGCACCCATCCATGCAGAGGCAGCCTGGCTTGCAAAGCAAGGCAGGGAGGGCTGCTGGGCAGGCAGCCAATGGCCCTGCCCCCACAGTGTGGACAGCCAGGGGCCTGATAGGGCCAGGTGGCTCCCATCAGCTTCCGATCCACAAGCTCATGGCAGGAGGCAATGCTTTTCAAACTGTGGGGTGCACCCCCCCGGGCATGCCCCCCATGTCACCCCATTTGAAAATCTGTGTGCTAAATAGAAGGCAGAAATCTGGGGGGGCACATGAATCTGCATGCCCCCCATGTCACCCCATTTTTTCTCCCTCATGGGCTTTGCACCCTGGGTGATTGCCCTACTTGCCCTGCCCTGATTACGGCCCTGGCCAAGCGTATGGGCCTGAGTCTTTTCTTTTAGTGTGAAATGCCTGGTGGGAGTTCACAAACTGGCACAGGTATATGGGAGATACTGGGCTGGTGGAGTTGCGATAATTAAGCATTTGTTTGTGGCTAAGAAGAAAGGTTCTAAAAAGCCCGTGTGATGATGGGTCTGGGAGCTGGTCTCCTGCTGCCTAGGTGGCTGCTGTGTCTACCCTGGTGCCCAACAGCTCCGGGGAAATGGAGACCTGCAGCCTATGAGCCCTACCTGTTCAAGCACCAGCGGATGTCCTGCTCCTGGAGGTCCTTATTGGCAGAGCCTACCACATTCCCTGATTGCAGTCCCTTCTAATCCTATGGTTCTACGAATGGCTCAGGCACACTATTTAAGGCCTAAGGAAAACACTTGGAGGCTGTCTGTGCAAATAGGTGGATCCCTTGCTTGCTGCTGCAAACAGATCCTCCTGTGCACTCCTGATATCTGGCCTCATTCCAGGCCCTGATTCCCAGTGCCTTGCTCCACTCCTGACCACTCACCCTGTCTCCATTCCACTAACCTGACTTCAGCTGACTCCCTGGGCTTTAATGTGGTGTGGCTCATCAACCTCAACTCCAGCCTTATCCTACAATGTGATACAAGTATGGACTGCTGCTTCTGGCCTTGATCCTCTAGACTGAACTCAGACCACATTCTCAAACCCGCTCCAATCCAGGCCCCAACCTCAACCTGTGCCAGGCTCCGGAACTGGGATCTTGACAGGCTGACTGCTATATGGCTCCTGTTCTCATTCCAGTCTTCAAAGGCTTCTGATAAATAATAATTACCTAGTACTTGTAAAGTGCATCAGGGTGCTTGGAAATTCTCTTGGGAATCACAAAAGCTTAGCGTGATGGTTAACGTAAATGTAGGTGTATAAAACACTAAACACCATTGCTAACTGATATTTAGAAGTTTCAGCACTGATGTGTCTGAACAGCTTATAGTATTAAAAATACCCAACCCAAACACTCAAAATGACAGAACGCAACTCTTTAAAGATTAAAGACTGAAAAGCAGAGTCCCTGCATTGTAACAGAGTAACATCCTTTGCTATGAATTGATCCCATGGATAAACACAAAAGCTTGACCAAGCTTACAGGTCTTACATGGTACCCTGCATGCCAGTTCTCCTACTGAAGTCATATCTGATCCTGATTGAAATCAGTGACAAAACTCCAGTTAACTTCAGTGGGAACAGGATTGGCGCCCATGTTCTGTAAGTTGCTGAATTCATTTTTAATAACCGGATCAATAAAGTCCTCAGAATTATCATTGATTAACCTAAGAAATGGTAGTTTGGGTGTCCACAGTGAGTTGTGACCGCTACTGGGCAGCTTGCCTTCAACACACACAGTACTTTTATGGTGTAAAGGTAGTAACTGTGGGGACTTAGAAAAAATGCTAACATAACACAGGACACCGATTATTCTGTGTATAGAAACCACCAAAAAAAATCAATCCCTTATCTTTAGCGTTTTGTAACATTATTATAAGAATGGCTAACTGTCCTTAAACACTTGAAAATTAAAGCAGTAATGAACCCAGACATGCCACTATCGGAAAATCCTGGCTTACCAAAGTGTCTGCTGAATAATGACTTTGTCAGATGGAGCACGAAGAGTTAAAGTTATGTACTAACAACCACATTTTGACCCTCACCCAGTCACAACAAATACACGCCTTAGAAAACAAGTCACTGCTTCAGTACTTACAAACCCAAGTAGAGTGCTGGTGCTTAACCAACAAAGAATCATTTGCAGCATACTATTAAAATCCATTATGTTCACACTGAGGAGATTGTTATTACTATTGTATGATTGTAGCACCTACCCGCCCCAGTTCTTCTTCTTCTTTCGTATGGCTGGTGTAGAACAGCAAGTACAATTTCATCTGAAGTTGATTGGGCAAAATGGCTACATCAGGAGTATCAGAATTTATTGCAATAATGCCTCCTTTATATTTATAAATTGGGCAGTAGACAGTGATATGTCTGATGGTCCGTTGTGCAGAACCACACTCGCACGCTGGGGAGTCCTTGATTTTCCATTTGTGCATTAGATGTGCGCATCTATCAAGGTTGGTTCAGATTTGGTTCAGAGTTGACCAAGATGACCATGGAAGGTCAAACCCAGGAACTTTCTGCACGGGATCCAGCTCAAGGTGCTTATTTTTTAAGCCTTGTTTAGCCCAATATGATTTCCAAGCCTCCTTCTGATCATAGACTGATTGCATGAAGCTAAATGAATGCTCCCAGAAAGGCTTGCAGGACTTAAGACACTGCAGCGGTGGCGGGGCATTGTCAAGGACATGGACCAGGACCCCACTGTGCTACACGCTGTACAAACACAGACCAAAAACATGGTCCATGGCCCAAAGAGCTTACAATCTAAGTCTATGTCTACCCCACAAGCTAAGGGTGTGACTCCGCTGCTTGTGTACATACACTCACAGTAGGTCGTTGAGAGCTAGTGCAAGGATAAATAGGAGTGTAGCCATGGTAGCATGGACAGCTGGTTTCTAGGCTGGTTTGTACTTGGCATGGCTCAGCTGTGCCTCTGCTGCCATTACCTGTTTTATGGCAGCTACACTGCCACTTATACTCATGCCAGCTCTCATGGAGCGAGTGTGGGCGTGTGTCCTGGAGCAGGGGAATCACACCCCTTCCTCGTAATGTAGACGTAGCCAAAGTATAAGACAAAAGACAACATATGCTTACAGACAGGGGAGCACAAGGAGAGACCAAGGACAAGATTGCACAAATAATCCTGCTATAGGTCCCAAACTCACTTTGATTTACGACAATTGCAGACTCTCATTGACTGGATGGAAGCTGTACTAAACCTGGAGCAGCAGTAATGGGCAAACAAGAACTAGAGTATAAGCATCATACATCAGGCTCTTGTTATGGGGATTGGGGTGGACATGCTCCCAGCAGAAACCAGATGTAAGTGCTCTGTGCATGTGGGGAGTGGGGATGTGTGTGTGTGTGGCTGGATGGAGCACGGAGTTCTCGTCAGCCAGCACAACCTGCCCAAGGTCAGGGGCAGCTACAGTCCCTGCACTGTAGAACTTCAGCTGAAATAATTGTGACCATTTTCCCCCCCGATGACATATGGGGTTTAGTTGAAATTGAAACTTTTCATGGGAAACGTCAACATTGATGAAGTGTTCCAATTTTTCAGTAGGAAAATTCAAATGGAAAAGTTTAATTTTGAATCGACATTTTCAATGTTTTAAAAACATTGACCTTTTAAAACCGGTTTCCTTTTGATCAAAAAGGTCAGAGTTTCTCCTTTTGATACTTCCGAATCAAAATTTTTCAGAACTTTTCGTTCCAAAATTTTTGGTCTCATTTTGGGAAGAAAAGAATTGTTGAAACAGTAGGATTTCCCACAGGACAAAAATTCCCTTTATCAAACAGCTCTGTTTTTAAAATGAGCCCAGCTGCTACTTTTCTTACTGCAGCAATGTGACTAATAATTTGGATTCAGCATTCTCTTGATCGGGACTGAGTTTTGCTTGCTGTTCACCATCAAACCACAGGAAAAGAAAATGGAGAAAGTCATGTAGTAATCCTTGCTTTGTAACAATTCCCATCATTCACTCACTCTGTATCGAGTCTTTTAAATCTTTGTTTGACAGCCTCTCACATGGTACCACAAAGGAAGAGAGAAGTTTTAGGTGGTAGCTTTTAGATTTTGTTGTTAAAGTCAAATGATGTTTTTTCTGAAGAAGAAACAGGACACCCACAAACAGCTCTTGTTCCCCACTACAAATCACCACAGACTCTTCCACTTAAAGAAAGTACTGTAAATTATGTCTTACAATCCTTCATTTATTAGGTTTGGAAACATGAAACATACAAAGGTAGTCCGATTCCAGGACCCGATCCTGCAAGGTGCTAAGCACTCTGGCTCTCAATCAGCAAAGCACTTAAGCACTGTATAACTTTAAGCATATAAACAGTCCTGTCCCATGCTTACAGTTAAGCTGTGCTTAAATGCTTTGATGGATCAGGACTAGAATGCTCAGCACCTTACAGCATCAAGACCCAAATGATCTGCCCAGTGCCACGGGGCTAGCTATATAACACCTTCAGCATAGACGTTGATTTCAACAAAGTTAATTCCTTAAACTATCTGGGTAAATGGGAACAGGTTTCCTTTGGGAGTCTGCTCTGCCTTTACAAGCTCCTGTAGAATGTTTCTACTGTGTTAGAAATTCAACACAGTTACACAGCCTGACTCCCAAAGGGTGATATTCTCTGAACCACACAAGGAATTCCTGAGAAGTCATTCTGACTCAATACCTAGAGCAATGCCTCCTCACTTTACTGGAGAAGCTAAGATAGGGGTGTACCAAGACCCCCATTTTAGGCCACAAGGGTCTGTATTGCCAATCATAGTTATAAAAAAAGGATTATGAAATTCTTCTCAAATGCAAACATTGCAGAGAATGATTTCAGATGCTTTGAACATGAATGATTGATCCATGATTTGGCATGTCTCTCTAAAACCATAAGGTATTTAGGGCATAGACAATATCTTGCTAGGTTTGCAAAGTGCGGTATAAATTTATATTAGTAATAAAAATACCCTCCATTAATTATAGTAATGTGAAATTTCATGGATCAGTTTTTCCATTCTAGGCTCCATTCTCTTCTTGCAAGTGCAAAAACGTATATAAAAGTACTGTACAAAATGGAAAATACAGTGAACCAAATGCTGTAGTTTTTACACAGTTCTGACTGAGGGAAAACTTCTATTTTATACATGTGGCAGAATTTAATGATGGCCATTATTTTATATAGCACCCAAGGCGTGCTGGGCACTTGCAATAGAGTGAGGACAGCATGAATTTAACCAAGTGATATATTCACACTAAAAGGGGCATTTGATCTGTGTGAGTTAATGTCCACATTAAATAATGGCAGGTCATTTGTTATTTTTGCAATCTGAATCATAATTTTAATATAGTATCTTTGTTTATTTCTGATGCTTTATAGTCCCATGGATACCTTGACAGGTGATTTATAATGGAGGGAAGAAAGAAAAACAATTTTAAGACAAGATTTATCAAATTAAATATTAAACTAACTTCCAGCAAAGATAATAGAATTCTGTTTACAAATGAATGCCAGCAGCTTTCAAGGATACTTATCAAGGACATTATAGGTGTTTAAGAGCATGGTTCTGCAAAACTCTTAGCTCAAACGTTGTAGTTTTTGTTTTATGGATTTGCATTAGAAGATAGAGACACAGCATCCAGACTAGACAAGCAGAGCTTTCACATTAATGGCACAGCAATAGTTAAGTGGCTCTGTGTACTAGCCTTTCCCGTCCAGAGACCTTGGTTTGGTTCCCAAAGGTCAAGTGAATTTGATGGTCACCGTTAGTTAGCCACAAAATTCAATTAGATTTGAGCAATAAATGGGAGGGAGTCCTAGGCATGGATTGGTGCTGTCCGCCAGGATGGAAGTTCACTGGCATAGCCACATTTGGGAGCTTGGAAAACACGTGCTCGTATTCTGAAAATACCCCCCGACTTTATAATGGAATGAACGAACCCCTTACCCCCAGCTCAAAGACACCACTGAAACATTGTGGCATTTCACATGCAGATCTGAACTTTGCAGCTTTCACCTTCCCTTTACTGAGTTGATCCCATCCGCCTGCCCCCATCAGAAAGGGAGGAAAGCCTTCTCCCTTCAGTTCAATGGAAGGGCACTAGCAGTGGGAGATGACTTGAAGTAACCCTTCCTCAGCCCAATTCATCCTTGTGGCAGCATGAGGGCCAGTGCAGGGATTAAAGGCAAGTGGCTTGTGCCATCCTTATTCAGCTGGTGTGTGGCCCAGTTTTGGATCCTAATGCAAGCTGGGGAAGCCTGAGTGCTTCCCTAAACTATGTTCCATGCTACTATAGCACCAATGGGGCTTGTGCCAGCAACTGATCAGCAGGACATAGGAATGGCTTTGCTATATCTGTGCCCTCCCCATTCCTATGGGCACACTCTTGAGCATGGGGCTTCTGCAAAGCAGTACAGAGCCCATGGGGTTGGTTCTGCACCCGTCCTGAGGGTAGGGGGACTGTGGCTGCTTTGAGGCCATTTTACACTGATAGAGTCAATATATAGTGACCGCAGTACAGTGATGATTCTTCCTTTAGGCAGTGCTTTGATACTACAGTAGCAGGCCCCTTAGAAATATCTTAGGCAGGGGGGCCTACTGACAGAGCACTGGACAGGCACTCAAAAGACCTGGGTTCTATTCACAGCTCTTCTACTGGCCTCCTAGATGACCTGGAGCGATTGTGTCACTTGCCTCAGTTTCCCCATCTGTAAATTGGGGGTAATGATACTGAACTCCTTTGTAAAGCTTTTTGAGACCTATTGCTGAAAAGGGCTAGAAGAGCTGGGAATGATTATTAGTGTGTCGTGGCATGCTGGCCATTTAAGAGTCAGTAGCATCCCGAACACACTCATTCATATGGCAGAAAGAGCTAGTAATAGTAGTTGGTACTCTCTTGGCTCCTGGGCTGCTGAAATCAGTTTCATGTGGTTTTATTCAGACAGTTTCACACACATTTATGGAATCACAACACTATTACAGAAACTTTCCCAACCAAGACTGAATCTAATAGTTCCCTCTCTGTCAGGCTAACTATTTCTTACTAGTTTTATAGTTCCTTAAATAAATGCTGCCTAGTACTTTTCCATCCCATGTATCTCTTAACTATTAATTATGTTGAACTTTTCTTGACCTCCTGTTCAGCAACAGTGGAAGCTTACCGTGCGCTTAACTCAGTATGACCTCCAGATTGCAGCAGTGGCGCCAACATTTCAGCTGCAGCATAACCCTTTCTACTGCTTCACAGTGATTTATTGCTCAGCAGCTCAGCTAAGATGAAGTGCACCATAAATTTAATAGCCAATATAGCTTCAGCTGGGGAGACTGTGTCCTGCAATCACAAGGGGGGTAGACTTGAGCGGTTAGCTATTTTCCAGTTTCAAATCCTGTGGCCCAATTAAAAATGAAAGGAATTAACTGGGAGTCCACCCAGCGTACCTGGAAGAAGTAGGAGAGATAAAAGAAGATGGCACTACATACCTTCCATGAGTTCTGGACCAGTTTCCTAAAGATGACACTGTGGTAGAAAGAGATCCTGTATAGGAAACTCCTATTGAATGTAAATAGGGATGAAATCTACAGAATTGTAAATTGATTAAAAACCTGGAGAATTTGACAGAGAAAGATATTCTTTCTATAAATATTTGGAATCATCCTACAGAATTCTATAGCAGGGATAATTTTCTATTACATTATATGGAGTAGTTAAAAATGTTAGTATGTTATATTCTAAAGGAGATTTTTTTCAGTGGGGATGGGCTTAGAGATCGGTTGGTCTGGCGCAGTCTCTCTCTTTCCTGAAGAAGATAACTGATATTTTTTATACAAAGGAAATGCAAAATATGAAGAACTGGTTAAAGAGGAGACTACAGTGGGTTATGCTGAAAGGTGAAATATCAGGCTGGAGGGAGGTTCCTAGTGGAGTTCCTCAAAAATGGATCTTGGGACCAATCTTTAACACTTTCATTAATGACCTAGGCGAAAAAGTGGGAAGTGTGCTAATAAAATCTGCAAATGGACATGAAGTTGGAAAGACAGGAATATATACAAGAAGATTGGATGACCTTGAAAGTGGGAGTATGGAATGAAATTTAGTAGTGCAAAGTCATGCATTTAGGGACTAACAACAAGAATTTTTGCTATAATCTGGGGATAAATCAGTTTGAAGTGACTGAGGAGAAGAAAGACCTGGCTATATTGTTGATCACAGGATGATTAAGAGCCATCACTGTGATGCAGCTGTGAAAAAGGTTAATGAAATCCTAGGTTGCACCAGGCAAGATATTTCCAGTAGACACAGGGAAGTGTTAGTACATTATACAATCCACTATTGAGACTGTATTTGTGTGCAGTTCTGGTCCCCCATGTTTAAAAAAGATTAATTCAAACCTGCAACAGGTGCAGAGAAGGGCTACTAGGATGATCAGAGGAATGGAAACCCTACCTTATGAGAGGAGACTCAAGGAGCTTGGCTTGTTTAGCCTAACAAAACAAAGGCTGAGGAGAGATATGTTTTCTCTCTTTAAATACATCAGAGGGATAAATACTAGGGAGGGAGAGAAATTATTTAAGTTAAATACCAATGTTGGCACAAGAATAAATGGATATAAACTGGCCATTAACAAGTTTAGGCTTGAAATTTGATGGTTTCTAACCAGCAGTGGACTAACTGGAAGTTTGAACAGCCTTCAAAGTGGAGAAGTGGGGGGCAAAAAACCTAAATGGTTTCAAGACTGAGCTTGATAAATTTCTGGAAGGGATGGTATGATGAGACTGTGTACAATGGCATATGGCCAATCTGCAACTGCTCCTAGCAAATCCAGAAATGGAACACTAGATGGGGAGGGCTCTGAGTTACTACAGTGAATTATTTCCTAGGCGTCTTGCTGGTGTGTCTTGCCAACATGCTCAAGGTCTGACTGATTGCTATATTTGGGGTCAGGAAGGAACTCCCCCCCCCCAGGTCAGATTGGCAGAGACCTAGGGAGGTGGGGAGTTGCCTTCCTCTGTAGCATGGGGCATAGGTAACTTGAAGGTTTAAACTAGAGAAAATGGTGGCTTCTTTGTAATTTGAAGTCTTTAAGTCATGATTTGATGACTTCACTAATTCAGCCAGAGCTTAGTGGTCTACTGCAGGAGGGGGTGGGTGAGGTTCTGTGGCCTGTGATGTGCAGGAAGTCAGACTAGATGATCACAATGGTCCCTTCTGGCCTTAAAAATCTATGAGTCTGTGAATTGGCAACTTTACTATATATTAGTAATCCATAGCTGGCTATGTATCCTTATTCTTAAATATGGAATTGCAAAAAAACCCTCGATACATTGAAACATTGACAAAAACTGTTATACTGATAGGGTAATATCCGTGATAACAGGGGACACGATTCAAGCTAATGCAGCGTAAATGCAGCGTAATTGCAATTTCAGCTGGATGGTCCTTCATTTCCCTTCCACCAGTTGTAAGTGCTCACAATATTAGATCAAATTACCTTCCTGTATTAAACATGGTATTAAAAGTGAGAAACGTGTCCTAATTTAATTTAACAGACACAGGTGTAAGGAACACATAGAAAGGACTTGCGAAGTCTGGTAAATTTAAATGAGAGGTGGAATCATAATTGAAAAGTGGTATAGAAAAAAAATTATGGTAGTTACAACCCCAGAAGGAGTTTCTCCAAATGTGAGGAAATTAGGATAGTAAATCTGAAATAGTTTGCAGAGCATATTAGGATTAGTGAGAGAAGGGTACTAAATGGTTAGAGTAGGAAACTGGAAATTACAATTCCTAGCTTCTACTCCCAGCTCTTTGTCTGACTCTGTGTGAATTTCCTCAAGTCACCTACTTTCTCTGTCTTTCATTTCACCCATCAATAAACTAACTTAGCTATTTCACAGGGATGTCATGCAGTTCAATTCTTTAATTCTTTTGTGAAGGCCTTGGAGTTCCTCCAACGGGAGATATTACAGAAGAACAAATTACTATTATTACAGCGTTCTAACTCACTCAGCTGAAGTCAATGGGCTTTGTGCGCACTCAGCACTTCTGAACACCAGGCCACTTAGATTTAGGTGCCTAAATATGGGGTTAGGAGCCTATCTTCGAGCACCCTGTTTTGAAGATTTTGGCCAGTAATAAATAAAAGAAGCACAAAACACATGCTGCACAGTAGAAGCAGTATTAATCCAGCCCCTGACTTTTCAGAATATATTCCAGACACTGAAATGTGAACGTTGAGGAATTAGAGAAGCTCCATCTGCCCAAGTGCTTATTTAGCACTGGTCACCATCGTGTCAGACCCAGATGCAGCAGGACAACAACGTGTTGCTGAGCTCCCCGAAGTGGGAATAAACATGTAAAGCAAACAAACTGTGTGAGGGGCAGGGGAAGGTGTTCATTGCTGATAGTTCCCTTGAACTGTTTGAATCTGGTGGCAAAATGTTTTTACATTAAATGTCTGGAGTCTTATCTTCTCCTTGACAGCATATGAGCACACCCAAAGGCTGTTTTCAGTTTTCTCAATAAAGTAGCTAGTTCCAGCTAGTCCCATACCTTTTCTGCTTAAAGGACAGGGACACATTCTAGTTTATCCAGGGCAATATGCCATTTGCTGCTAATCGAAAGGGAAAAATCCTCCAACAACCCAGTGATACAGTGGTGAAATGCCTTAACGGCATCACTCAGTAGCCTCAGGCCATAGTGTTTTAACTGATAAAATGGCCCTGGCTTGAGTTTCATGATTCTTGGAACATAACATGTTTATAGAAAACAGGACCAAAAGCTCTCTCCCAAAAAATAAATTATCCCCCTATTTCTTGTACCATTTCCCATCAAGTACTGATGTCTTTCTACTTACTCGTATGGCCCTCACACCAGACTATCTGAACACCTCTCAATCATTAATCAAGTACCTTAGAGACTAACCAATTTATTTGAGCATAAACTTTTGTGAGCTACAGCTCACTTCATCGGATGCATACTGTGGAAAATACAGAAGATGTTCTTACACATACAAACCATGAAAAAATGGGTGTTTACCACTACAAAAGGTTTTCTCTCCCCCCACAAACCCACTCTCCTGCTGGTAATAGCTTATCTAAAGTGATCACTCTCCTTACAATGTGTATGATAATCAAGTTGGGCCATTTCCAGCACAAATCCAGGGTTTAACCAGAACGTCTGAGGAATGGGGGTGTGTGGGGGGGTGTAGGTAGGAAAAAACAAGGGGAAATAGGTTACCTTGCATAATGACTTAGCCACTCCCAGTCTCTATTCAAGCCTAAGATAATTGGTATCCAATTTGCAAATGAATTCCAATTCAACAGTCTCTTGCTGGAGTCCGGTTTTGAAGTTTTTCTGTTATAATATCGCAACTTTCATGTCTGTAATCGCGTGACCAGAGAGATTGAAGTGTTCTCTGACTCGTTTATGAATGTTATAATTCTTGACATCTGATTTGTGTCCATTTATTCTTTTACGTAGAGACTGTCCAGTTTGACCAATGTACATGGCAGAGGGGCATTGCTGGCACATGATGGCATATATCACATTGGTGGATGTGCAGGTGAACGAGCCTCTGATAGTGTGGCTGATGTGATTAGGCCCTGTGATGGTGTCCCCTGAATAGATATGTGGGCACAGTTGGCAACGGGCTTTGTTGCAAGGATAGGTTCCTGGGTTAGTGGTTCTGTTGTGTGGTATGTGGTTGCTGGTGAGTGTTCACTTCAGGTTGCGGGGCTGTCTGTAGGCAAGGACTGGCCTGTCTCCCAAGATTTGTGAGAGTGTTGGGTCATCCTTCAGGATAGGTTGTAGATCCTTGATAATGCGTTGGAGGGGTTTTAGTTGGGGGCTGAAGGTGATGGCTAGTGGCATTCTGTTATTTTCTTTGTTAGGCCTGTCCTGTAGTAGGTGACTTCTGGGAACTCTTCTGGCTCTATCAATCTGTTTCTTCACTTTCGCAGGTGGGTATTGTAGTTGTAAGAATGCTTGATAGAGATCTTGTAGGTGTTTGTCTGTCTGAGGGGTTGGAGCAAATGCGGTTGTATCGCAGAGCTTGGCCGTAGACAATGGATCGTGTGGTGTGGTCAGGGTGAAAGCTGGAGGCATGTAGGTAGGAATAACGGTCAGTAGGTTTCCGGTATAGGGTGGTGTTTATGTGATCATTGTTTATTAGCACTGTAGTGTCCAGGAAGTGGATCTCTTGTGTGGACTGGACCAGGCTGAGGTTGATGGTGGGATGGAAATTGTTGAAATCATGGTGGAATTCCTCAAGGGCTTCTTTTCCAGGGGTCCAGATGATGAAGATGTCATCAATACAGCGCAAGTAGAGTAGGGGCTTTAGGGGACGAGAGCTGAGGAAGCGTTGTTTTAAGTCAGCCATAAAAATGTTGGCATACTGTGGGGCCATGCGGGTATCCATAGTAGTGCCGTTGATTTGAAGGTATACATTGTCCCCCAATGTAAAATAGTTATGGGTAAGGACAAAGTCACAAAGTTCAGCCACCAGGTTAGCCGTGACATTAATCGGGGATAGTGTTCTTGACGGCTTGTAGTCCATCTTTGTGTGGAATTTTGGTGTAGAGGGCTTCTACATACACAGTGGCCAGGATGGTGTTATCAGGAAGATCACCGATGGATTGTAGTTTCCTCAGGAAGTCAGTGGTGTCTCGAAGGTAGCTGGGAGTGCTGGTAGCGTAGGGCCTGAGGAGGGAGTCTACATAGCCAGACAATCCTGCTGTCAGGGTGCCAATGCCTGAGATGATGGGGCGCCCAGGATTTCCAGGTTTATGGATCTTGGGTAGTAGATAGAATATCCCAGGTCAGGGTTCCAGGGGTGTGTCTGTGCGGATTTGATCTTGTGCTTTCTCAGGCAGTTTCTTGAGCAAATGCTGTAGTTTCTTTTGTTAACTCTCAGTGGGATCAGAGGATAATGGCTTGTAGAAAGTGGTGTTGGAGAGCTGCCGAGCAGCCTCTTGTTCATATTCCAACTATTCATGATGACAACAGCACCTCCTTTGTCAGCCTTTTTGATTATGATGTCAGAGTTGTTTCTGAGGCTGTGGATGGCATTGTGTTCTGCACGGCTGAGGTTGTGGGTCAAGTGATGCTGCTTTTCCACAATTTTAGCCCATGCACGTCGGCGGAAGCACTCTATGTAGAAGTCCAGTCAGCTGTCTCAACCTTCAGGAGGAGTCCACCTAGAATCCTTCTTTTTGTAGTGTTGGCAGGGAGGTCTCTGTGGATTAGTATGTTGTTCAGAGGTGTGTTGCAGATAAGCTATTACCAACAGGAGAGTGGTTTTGTGTGTGGCGGGGGGGGGGGGGGGAGGGGAGGGGAGAAAACCTGGATTTGTGCTGGAAGTGGCCCAACTTGATTATCATACACATTGTAAGGAGAGTGATCACTTTAGATAAGCTATTACCAGCAGGAGAGTGGGTTTGTGGGGGGAGAGAAAACCTTTTGTAGTGGTAAACACCCATTTTTTCATGGTTTGTATGTATAAGAACATCTTCTGTATATTCCACAGTATGCATCCAATGAAGTGAGCTGTAGCTCACGAAAGCTTATGCTCAAATAAATTGGTTAGTCTCTAAGGTGCCACAAGTACTCCTTTTCTTTTTGCGAATACAGACTAACAAGGCTGTTACTCTGAAACCAATCATTAATCAAACACACTTGGGAGCTAGGGAAATATTGAAATGAAATCTGAGGACCACAATCCATGAATGCCCTATGAAATGGCTCATGGATAATACATTGGAGTACTATGTCCAGTTTTGGGCCCCACACTACAAGAAGGATGTGGAAAAATTGGAAAACGTTTAACGGAGGGCAACAAAAAAGATTAGGGGACTGGAACACATGACTTATGAGGAGAGGCTGAGGGAACTGGGATTGTTTAGTCTGCGGAAGAGAAGAATGAGGCGGGATTTGATAGCTGCTTTCAACTACCTGAAAGGGGGTTCCAAAGAGGACGGATCTAGACTGTTCTCAGTGGTAGCAGATGACAGAACGAGGAGTAACGGTCTCAAGTTGCAGTGGGGGAGGTTTAGGTTGGATATTAGGGAAAAAGATTTCACTAGGAGGGTGGTGAAGCACTGGAATGTGTTACCTAGGGAGGTGGTGGAATCTCCTTCTTTTGAAGTTTTTAAGGTCAGGCTTGACACAGCCCTGGCTGGGATGATTTAGTTGGGGATTGGTCCTGCTTTGAGCAGGGGGTTGGACTAGATGACCTCCTGAGGTTCCTTCCAATCCTGATATTCTATGATTTTCTCAGTATCTCAATTGAAATCACATGAGATCTCAGGACTGGCGCACACTTCCACTCATGCCTCCCCTGTACTAGAGATCATCTTCAAGAACAAATTTGTCAAACTTGGATGTCACGATCAGAATGTGGGAGTCAGGCTGGGTCACGTACCAGAAGGCCAGAGTCCAAGACAGACCAGAGGACAAACCAAGAGTCAGGTGTCAGGAGACATGCAGAGTCAGAAGCCAGAGTCTAGGTTCTGCTGCACACAGGCTCTGAAGCATGCATGCAGGCTGTGCTGTTGCTCAGACAGCTCCTCATCATGGCTTCCTGGCTTAGGTTCTGGTGCCAGCCAATCAATGGAGTGTAAGGAGCTACCACTCAGGTCCTGCTGAGCAGTACTTCCTCCTGAGCCCAGCTTCACAGAGTCTTTCCTTGGGAGCTTAGCCTAAGCTTCCTTTGGTGATGTGGCAGCATCAGCAGCCCACAACCCCCATGGGTCCAGACTCTAGACCTGCAGGTTGTTAGGTTAGGGACCTAAATATTGGGCCTAGACTTCATAGGCATTGAGAATCCACATATCCCATTTTTAACCAACCCCTCCCATCAAGTTTTTTTTTCCCCTTAGGATCCACCCACTCTCTCAAAACAAAAAACTCCAGCACTAATTCCAGGGCCATCTGATTTAGGCCTTACCCCAGTAGCATCAAGGGCTTCCCAATTCTCACTGTTTAACCCAAAGGTTTCCCTTCAGTGTTTAACCGTTGGAATGCCAGAAGAACACTTCAGTGGTCTTCACACAGGGATTGAAGGTAAATAGCCTCAGCTCTCCCTTCTCCTCTTTCCTTCCTGCAGGAGCCCTTCCCCTTTGCCAGCTCCTACTCCTGTCCTCTAGAAAGGACACATCTGCTTTGGCAAACTCCTACTGAGCTTCACAGCCCCCTGCTTAGATAGATAGCATCTCACTTTACAGATGGGGAAACCAAGGTGGAGAGAGGTTAAACGACTTGCCCAAGGTCACACAACAAATCCGTGGCTAACCTGTAACTCAGAAGTCCGGACTTTGTTTCCTGCTTTTTCCACCAGATCACTCTCCCTTGGCAGTGATGGAGTCAAGGTCCATTACCTCCCACATTTGCTTCTGTGCTGCAGAATGCTATGGACCTCATTTGCTGATCCAAATGAAGGTCTTTATTTTGCAAGTCGCCAGTCTAAATCTAACTAGAATTAGATCTCTGGGCATGATTGTAATGAACTTTTAAGTTACCAGTAAGACTATTGTCTGCAACATTATTTCATACATTTCCAAAGGATCTCCATGAGATACTAAAGCCAAGGTTAACCTCATTTGCCTGTACTGGGTATTCATTGCCAATATGAAGAAGGATCAAACTGTATTACACTGACCTTGCAGTTACATTAAAATGTATAGTAAAGTGTTGATCAATAAACACTGAGCTTCTGGGGTTGCAAATGCTGAGAGAGAAAAAATATAATCCCTTAAAGATAATTAGGCAAAAATAGAAATGCTATATTAATTAGCAAAAAAGTATTAATATTAATCAAGTTTAAACAATTTATCTATAAGGATTAGCTATGACCTACCATAATCACTGAATGTACAAAAGCAGGAGATAAAGGTTAAGACAACGAAATACGTTTCACACATACGCTAAAAGTTCAGCATCATATTAACAATATGTCTTAAGTATCATTGGACCCATGAAGCTTTACAGACATTTAAGATGCCAAGCTCCCAGCCCAGAAGATTTTATAATCTAAGAGACTGATTTCCCAGAGCTCAGCACCCACAAACAGGATCATATTTTCAAGAAACACCTATATGAAGAAGGCAGTGACATGATGGATGTGAAACACGTAGGAAAATCTGAAGGCACCAACTAGGTCAGTGGTTCTCAGCCTTTTCCATATTGTGATTCCACATTACAACAGAAAAATGTTATAGGAACCTCTTAAGTTTAAGACCCCTCTTTCCATCTAGCTATAAAGACAGGGATGATGGTTGTGAACCCCTGAAACCTGCTTGCAATCTCCAGGTTGAGAACTCATCATCATCATCATCATCATCTTCTTCTTCCATATGGCATTTGAAAAGGAACAGGCTGGGATTATAAATTAATCTTGATATCCAAAAGCCATTCTAATGCTTCTGGAATACCTAGGTGGATCTCCCTTGTGCCACCACTGTCAGTGTGAATGGGGCAGTTGACTATGATGTGTTGCATGGTTTGTACCTCATCACAGTCAGAGTTTGGTGATTCTGTGATTTTCCATTTGTGGAGAAGATAGCCACACCTTCCGTGCATTGTCCAATGCCGTTGAGTGAAATCCACTGCCTATTGGAAAGGCAGTATCCCAGCACTTTTTTTTGGTTCTTCAATCAGGTCTTTGTTTGAGACATCACAAGGGGCCCATGATTTGAGCCATCGAGTCCTGAGATCCTCTCTGTTGGTCTCTAGTACTGACACATAAATCCAGAAAGGCTTCCTGGCTTTGGGTTGGTAGAGTGGTGGTGAACTGAGGTCTCGGTGTATCAGCAGGTCTGGAGCAACCATGATCCTGT